>NW_024713129.1:14866978-15209765 GCF_018991925.1 Homarus americanus
ACACACACACACACACACACACACACACACATATACACACACACACACACACACACACACACACACACACACACACACACAAACATACACACACACACACACACACAGACACACATCTGACCTTGAATTCGACGGAAAGAAATTCAATGTTTGGTATTAATAATGAGGTTAGGTTAGGTTGGTTAGGTTTGGTTAGGTTGGTTAGGATTAGGATTAATTAGGTTAGGTTAGGTTAGGTTTGGTTAGGTTAGGTAAATAGTCTTATCTCACATATGTAAACTTATAGTGAGTGACAGGGTTATGTAACTCAGCCCTGGTCCCTCTTGAGCTTATGTAACTCTCTAGTGGCTCCTACACCTCCCCCCCCTTCTCTCCCTCTTCTCCTCCTCCTCCTCAACGCGCTCCTCCCCCTCCCCTTCCCTACCTCTAGTGTCAGGTTTAATATTGCTGTGAATTTTTTGGTGTAGGTGTTGCCTGTAAGTGTTGTTTGTAGGTGTTGCCTGTTAGTGTTGCCTGTAAGTGTTGCCTGTAGGTGTAGCCAAAGTGGAAAAGAAATTGTTTTAAAGTTGAAGGAATTACTTTTATTTATTTGGAAGCTTGTGTGTCTGTCTGTCTGTCTGTCTGTCTGTCTGTCTGTCTAATGATTCTACCTGCCTACCTCTATTCACACCTGTAATACTACACCTGGGCACCATACATGTTTATTAAATGCTTATGGAATACCTGGATAGAATTAATTAACTTTTGTATTACCTGTGACCTTAATATGTAAATAGTAAAAAGAATGTGCGTATGATAATGTGTACCTGGGTGTGTGGGGGTAATCTTCAGGTGAATGGTCTCGATGTCGAATGTTGAAAATATCTCTTAAGAGGACAGGTTTGAATGTTGGTCTCGATCTCGTTCTTTGGCTCTCGTGGTACACATTTCCCCCTCACCCCCTCCCCTCCCTCCCCACAAATCAGTATCGAAAATTTATCAGATCAAAATACGCCGATCTCATCAAACTGTCCTGGATGCTAACCAACCGCGACTAGCTTTTTGTTTTTTTTTTCTTCCAGGATGAACAAGGCCATCTTACGCTCCAGCTAACCCAGTCTATATATATTTCTCTCATCCGGGACACATCTACCTGTTTAATTAAGGTGATAGTGAGTTTAATAATATTTTTGGACAGGTAGAGTAATATTCTGTTTAGTTACGTGATTTTTTATTTAATTTTATTTGGGGGTTTAATTTCATTGCCAGTCATACGAGGCTTTGTTCCACCTGGGGAAAAACACCCTTGACTGGTTGGTCTTGTGGTGTGAGAGAGAGAGAGGGGCCTCCTCCTCCTCCTCCTCCCTCCTCCTTCCTCTCCTCTTCCTCCTCCCGTCCTCTCGACACTATTACGTAAAATTCGTCTCTCTTGGGGTCCTTATTGAACCACTTTCCACCTCTCTCTCTCTCTCTCTCTCTCTCTCTCTCTCTCTCTCTCTCTCTCTCTCTCTCTCTCTCTCTCTCTACATGTCATACCACTTATGTTTAATCCCTTTCATATATAATCCCACCTTTGTTTAATCCCTCTCATGCGTAATCCCCTCATCAGTAATCCCTCCCTTGTGTAATCCATCTGCATAATCCCTACCTGACGTAATCCCTCCCTCCCTTACCTGCCAATCGCCCGAAGGAATTGTCATTATATTTTACCTGTTGTTATTATTGTCTTTAGTTAAGCATCTTCACTTTTGTTGACATCAGATAAAGGTCAGGGGTCACTGTGTTAAGGGTTGAAGGTCATGTGGGGTCAGGTTAAGGTCGTTTAGGATGAGGTCAAGGTTAATTGGGTCAGGTCAAGGTCGTTTAGGTTGAGGTCAAGGTTAATTGGGTCAGGTCAAGGTCGTTTAGGATGAGGTCAAGGTTAATTGGGTCAGGTCAAGGTCGTTTAGGTTGAGGTCAAGGTTAATTGGGTCAGGTTAAGGTCGTTTAGATGAGGTCAAGGTTAATTGGGTCAGGTTAAGGTCGTTTAGGATGAAGTCATAATTGGGTCAGGTTAAGGTCGTTTAGGTTGAGGTCAAGGTTAATTGGGTCAGGTTAAGGTCGTTTAGGATGAGGTCAAGGTTAATTGGGTCAGGTTAAGGTCGTTTAGGTTGAGGTCAAGGTTAATTGGGTCAGGTCAAGGTCGTTTAGGATGAGGTCAAGGTTAATTGGATCAGGTAAAGGTCGTTTAGGTTGAGGTCAAGGTTAATTGGGTCAGGTTAAGGTCGTTTAGGATGAGGTCAAGGTTAATTGGGTCAGGTTAAGGTCGTTTTGGTTGAGGTCAAGTCGTTTAGGTTGAATATATAGGTCAGATTGTCAGCAGTCGTACACACACACACACACACACACATATATGATACTTTTATACATACACTACATACATACATACATACATACATACATACATACATACATACATACATGAAATAATGCATACCCTGTAGACAAAGGAATAGCCACTGTTTACCTAATAATTGTTAATGAGAGAGAGAGAGAGAGAGGGAGAGAGAGAGAGAGAGAGAGGTGACTATAGTACGTCTATAGAGGGTAGGTACGCTGGTGTACAAATGTAAACAAAAGCGAGAAAGAAAGAAAGAAAGAAAGAAAGAAAGAAAGAAAGATACTTGTAATTGTTTATAAATGAGATGTTGTATTGTGTTATAAATTTAAAATACAGTTAAATCTATCGTACTATCAATAAGGTAGTTTATTATTAGCCCAAACTACCATAGATGATTGGGACAAAATAAGAAGAATTTATTTTGTTCTTTTTTAGCAAACCATTGTTGTGTGGTTAAGTTAGTTTAGTGGTTTAGATATAGAACTGAAATTGGTTAGCTATGTGTGGAGATGAGGTTAGGTTAGGTTAGTTGTGGTGGTGGTTGTGGTGGTGGTAGGTAGAGGTGGTGGTGGTAGTGGTGGTGTTGTTGTTGTAGTGGTGGTAGTGGTTGTTGTTGTAGTGGTGTAGTGTTGTGGGTGGTAGTGGTGGTGGTGATGGTGGTAGTGGTGGTGTTGTTGTAGTGGTGGTAGTGGTTGTTGTTGTAGTGGTGGTAGTGGTTGTTGTTGTTGTAGTGGTGGTGGTGGTGGTGGTAGTGGTAGTGGTTGTTGTTGTTGTGGTTGTTGTAGTGGTGGTAGTGGTGGAGGAGGAAGAGGAGGGGTTGGAGAGGAGTGGAGGAAGGGGAGAGAGAGAGAGAGAAACTTCCCTCCCCCTCTTCCTCCCCCCCCCCCCCTGGCAACACAGGTGAACTCTAACCTTTATGGACAAAGGAGAATAAAACGATGAGGAGAGAGAAAAAAAAGAGAGAGAGATAGAGGGATGGGGGAGAAGAAGAAGAGAGAGAGAGAAGAAAGAGAAACACTAAGAGAACAGAACAAATGACTGTAGAGATATACGTGTAGTGAAGTAAAGAGAAAAAGTAAATAAAACAAAGAAAAAGGAAAACAGATCAAAAGAGGAAATAAGAGAGATCCAAATAAAAGAGGTGAAGGAATAAATGGAGAAAAAAAGAATTATTCAAAAGACAAAATAAAACAAGGAATAAAGTGGATAAGATAAAGTTAGAAATACGTAGATAAATAAGAAACATGAGAGAGAAAAAAGAGAGAGAGAGAGAGAGAGCAGGGACCCTGTTAGTAGCGTGTTTTCCTTCCCTCCATCCTCCTCTCACTCCTCCTCCCTCCCCTCACTCTCCGCCCCCTCCCTCAGTGGATCAATAGACGCTGCTAGTGACCTTGACCTTATCCAACACGTGGCCTCTCCCCACTTTTCCCCCACTCACTCTCCTCCCTCCCTCTCCCTCCTCCTCCCTCTCCCTCCTCTGCATCGTGCGCCGCTTTCCTCTCTCTCCTCCCTCCTCCCTCCCTCCTCCCTCCCTCCCTCCGCCCTAGTCGATCCTCCACCTCTTTGTCTACGGGCTACTCCTCCAAGCTACTCCTCCAAGGCTACTCCCAAGGCTACTCCTCCAAGGCTACTCCACTAAGGTTACTACTTGGACCCCAGGAGTACTCACCTCATCCCCTACTTCAGTTAAAGCCCACCCAATCCAGGTTTCTACTCCAAGTAAAACCCTATCCGACTTATCATCCTCCACTTTCTGGTGCTAATCCTCCAGCATACCCAACCCCTCCTCCCTCTCCTTACTGTTATTCCTCCTCCTCTTCTTTCTTCCTCCTTCCTCCCCTTTCCCTTTTCCCTCTCCCTTCCTTTTCCCTCTCCTCTTTCCCTTCTTTTCCTCTCCCTTCCACTCCCTCCTTCTGCAACTCCTCCAGGTTAACCTCCTGGACGACTAATTCAGCGCCTCCCTCTCTGTGCTATTCTCGCTCTCCAGAACCCCTCACCTCCTCTTCCCCTCTCCCCCTGTCGCCTCCTCCTCCCACAGGCTCGACGGAGCAGCCGCGTCCGGAGGGCGGCGCCCCTAGGACAAAGAACGTCGGACAGCCAGCCAGGGCGTCCCCATACCTCCTCTTTCCCTCCTATGTTTCCTTCCCTCCAACCTCCTCTCCCCCTCTCTCTATCTCCTTCCCTCCATACCTCCTTCACGTCCCACAATTCATTCCCTCTCTGCGTCCTCCTTATCCATACCTTCCTTCCCTCTCTATACACCTTCCTTCCTTCCTTGTATCTCCTTCCCTCCCTTTAACCCTTTTCGCCCTTTTTTTCACTCTCTTCCATACTTTCTCCTCCCTATGATTGCCTCCCTCCCTCGCCTCCATCTATAATTCTCCTCCCTATAATTCCCCTCCCTCCCCCATCTCCCTCCCTCCCTCTCCCTCCCTCCTCCTCTCCCTCCCCTCCCTCCCTCCCCATCTCCCTCTCCCTCCCCCTCCCTCCCCCCACTTACCGTACAAAGAACATACACAATAACTTTTATTTTTATTTTTATTTTGAAAGGAAAGGTGATGGGTGTCCAGTATTACCCCCACCATCAAGTAGTTTGGTCGTTAACTAAGGTCGTTCTGGTACTTGGACAGGTCGAGACACTCAGAGACTACCACCACCTCACCTCTCATCCTTATGTTGAGGTTTTGTTCTGGGCTAAGTAAAGAGAGAGAGAGAGAGAGAGAGAGAGAGAGGAAACGGAGAAAATATTGATATATAGAGATAAAAGGACACACACACACACACACACACACACACACACACACACACACACACACACACACACACACACACACACACACACACACACACACACACACACACACGAGGATCTGTACCAAGCCCTAAGATGCACATGTTCCACAACTTTCTCCTAAACTATTCTTTCAGCTCAGACCCCACCCAACGTCCTCAAAGATTTGCTGAGTAGAAATTGTCCTCAGGTAGAAGTTGGCCCCTTGTGCCCCCAGGTAGAAATTGGCCTCAGGTAGAAGATGGGCCTCAGGCAGAAGTTGGCCTCAGGTAGAAGTTGGCCTGCAGTTGGCCTCAGGCAGATGCTGTCCTAGGTAGATGTTGTCCCCAGGCAGATGTTGTCCTCAGGTAGATGTTGTCCCTCAGGTAGATGTTGTCCTCAGGTAGAGTTGGCCTCAGGTAGAGTTGGCCTCAGTTGCCTCAGTATGTTGTCCTCAGGTAGATGTTGTCCTTGTGGATGTTGGTCTCAGGTAGAAAGACGAGTCAAAATCTACCTGTCTTCCCAAACTCATATCAAAACACATAATCATCTCCTGAAACTTTATTTAGTTCAGTTTAGTTTCTCCCTGATTTAAAATATGTCGATTATCTCTCTGTCCGTTAAGGAGAATTTATGAGAAAGGTGATACTTCTTTTATCTACGGGACAAACACGGTGAAATTAATGTGTTTTTCTGTGTGTTTTGTGTTTTTTTGTTTTTTTACCCCGACTCAATTTGTTCTCTCATCCAGATCGTGTTTGGTTATGAGGTTAATGTGTCTGCTGCCTCTCATATCTCTTCTGTCTCTGCTGCCTCTCTTATCTCTTCTGTCTCTGCTGCCTCTCTTATCTCTGCTGTCTCTGCTGCCTCTCTTATCTCTTCCTATATTACTTCTTTTATCATATTCCTAAATTACGTTCGTTGATTTTATTTATTTTTTACATTTTTTAGAAAACTCAATAAGGTGAATTCCCTCCACATACACCTGTCCACCCATACACACACCTGTCCACCCATACACACACACCTGTCCACACCTGTCCACCCACACACACACCTGTCCACCCATACACACACCTGTCCACCCATACACACACCTGCCACCCATACACACACACCTGTCCACCCATACACACACCTGTCCACCCATACACACACACCTGTCCACCCATACACACACCTGTCCACCCATACACACACCTGTCCACCCATACACACACCTGTCCACCCATACACACACCTGTCCACCCATACACACACCTGTCCACCCATACACACACCTGTCCCACCATACACACACCTGTCCACCCATACACACACCTGTCCACCCCATACACATACCTGTCCAACCCATACACTGTCCACCCATACACACACCTGTCCACCACAAATTCCTACTCCTCATTTCCCTGTTTCCTTTCTCTCCATCTCCTCTCTTTTCCATCCCTTTCCCTATCTTTCTCCTCTCCCTCACCCCTTGTTATGTTGCAATCTATCTCTCCTCCCTCCTCCTCCCTCCCTCCCTCCCTCCCTCCCTCCCTCCCTCCCTCCTCCCTCCCTCTCCTCCCTCTCACCCACATACTACGCATTTCTACAACTTCTGTGTCACACATACCCACATGCCCTCCTTTCTACCTCCCCACCTCTCCCAACACTCCTTCTCCCTCTCCTCCCCTCTCCCACCTTCTCCTTCCTTCTTCACCTCCCTCCCTCTCACCCCTTTCCTCCTCTCCCCCTGCCTCCTCTTCTTCTCCTCCCACCCTTCCTTCTCCCTCTCCATTCCATCTTCCTCCCTTCACCCCTCTCACTCTCACCTCCCCAACAACCACTATTTACTACGCAGCAAATGACCCAAATTAGTTTCTCTTTCCTACACCACCTCCTCTCACACCTCCACCGCCCCTCACCCAGCACCCTCCCTCACCCTCCACCTCACCCCTCACCCAGCACCCCTCACCCTCCACCTCACCCCCTCACCCAGCTCCCACCCTCACCTCCACCTCACCCTCACCCAGCACCCACCCTCACCCTCCACCTCACCCTCACCCAGCACCCACCCTCACCCTCCACTTCACCCCTCACCCAGCACCCACCACCTCCACCTCACCCCTCACCTCAGCACCCACCCCACCTCCACCTCACCCCTCACCCAGCACCCACCCTCACCCTCCACCTCACCCCCTCACCCAGCACCCACCCTCACCCTCCACCTCACCCCCTCACCCACCACCCAATGAAAGATAAATTTAAATTATAAAATCACCATAAATTACTATATACACCAACTAGCCCAAGATAAAGGTGCCAGTGAATATTTTTAGGTCTCCGGAGCTTGAACTATTCCCCGGTGTTGCTAGTATATCAAAATAGCTGGATATATATTATTTTTACTAAGTGTTGTATTAATATTTTTTAAAGTGGTGGAAAATGGATTATCTCTTACCTGTTATCTGTTGTCTACTGTATAGCTGTATAGTTTATTTATATGCCTATCCATTTGTAAATCGTTATGGTGATTATTATTGTTGTTTTTACAGTTGTTTTAATTATTTTATTATTATTAAGTATGTTATTGCTGTATTCTTTTAAGCATTTTCTATAAAGTTTTTATAAAAGAAAACGTTATTACCGTATTTCTTAAATATAAGGAGAAACATTTATAAAATTACTATTCGTTCAGACAGTTGGTCCCTTTTAGTTTTATTACTGTATTTTGAACTCAGAACTTCATTGTCCAGTGTTAATACAAATGGAAACCTGTAATTGATTGTGCCACAGTGGATAACACCTTCACATGGGACTCGAACCCAGGACACTGTAAAATGCACAGTTTACCACCACACTGTACCACCAACATCCATTAACATTTCTAACACGGATATACAGTATGTGACTGTTAAATACATGTTAGATTATCAGAAGTAATTTACCATATTATAATAGCTATTAACTTTGATTATAGACAAACATCGCGTTATTTATGTATGGCAAATAGGTGATGCAGTTCTGTATGTTTATTATAATATCAGTAACTCATTTTGTATTGTTTAATAAAGTAGTGAGTTGTTTTGTGGGTATTTTGGCCTCTCATGTGCTGGCCCAGACCTGATACTGCTGATGACATGTATAATTTAACTGTATGCTGTATTTTTTACTGTGGGAAACTGTTAATGTAGAGTTACTTGTGTATCAGGGTAGCAGGCAGCTATCAAACAGGAAGGTACTACCGCCTGAGAAGATATTGAAAGCAAAATGCGTTGTCTCATGGTAGACCCTGCCATTTGTTTTAAAAGGTTTATCTGGTAAGTTAGGTAAGGTTAGGTAGGTTAGTTTAGGTTGGTTAGGTCAAGCTCTCATAGGTTCTGAATTCTCGTTTCCATTTGTCGATTTAATAGATTGTAAATAACGATTCCATTAAGTTTCCTCCAATTCTATCAACTCTCTCGTGTTAATAAAAAAATATATAATTATAAACACACAATATTACACGACCCCTGAAAGTTGGTGGATGAGTGTGACAAACTTGGCCGCTCGAGCGAACAGCCGTCGGCAGAGGCGGGAAATATGAAGTTGTTCGTAGTCATATTTCCCGCCTCTGCTGACAGCCGTGTATTTCAATGCGATTCTAAAATGTTAGTTTCTGCATATTGTATTGTTACTGATACGTAATTTGTCTTAGTATTCCTTATGCTGGGTAAAAATAAGTATATATTAAATGCGTCCCCCGAAAGCGTGAATTTGTTACCAGAGTTTAATAGTTAATTCATGTATAAGATTTCTGATAAACTTCCTACGTGCTCATGTTTGAAATAATGAATGTATGTATCTATATAATTTAGCTAATTATGTTTATCGTCAGAAACGGTCATCCCAACGATTATAAATGAACTCATTTAGATATGCATCATCACTTTAGGGCGAAATCGGACAGATTTGCAACAGTCTATCAGCTGTAACTCTTGAGGAGGGGCGGGGCATCTCTTCTCAGCTGAGGAAAAACGCCCTATAGTTTGGTAGTGTATGTTGTTTATTCAGACCACTTCTGTACAGTATTTACTGTTTATACCGGTCACTTTTCTCTACTGTTAGGTGCTTATAGCGACTACTTCTGTTTATTATATACTGCTTATACCGACCATATTTGTAGTGCTTAAATGGTAATGCGTGGACTGAAACTGATGATAGAAAACGTACGTGTTAGTGGAGAACTGCGGCAGTCATCTATATACTTCAGGAATGTTAACAGACGCCAACTAGTCTTGAATAATGCGCATAACTTGTTGTTTACCTTGAATATATTTCTGAAAGTGTGAAAATAAACAATATTAACAACAATACTTAACATCAAGCAACCGACAAGTGACAGCTAGTAAACGAAGAGACCAATCAGGTTGCTGACTCAGATCGTGTCGTTAATAATGCACACATATGATTGTTGTCACCCCGAGCTAACTTACCTCCTGTAAATACGTTTCTAAATTCAGGGAGATATTTACTATAAACCGAGGACGTTCACCAGCCGTTTTTTACTGCTTCTGCTTCAAGATTTTGTCTGGCCCCTCGGGCGATGTGTGGACTTCTTTGTATTCCCTAACTTTACGCTCTCTCTCTCTCTCTCTCTCTCTCTCTCTCTCTCTCTCTCTCTCTCTCTCTCTCTCTCTCTCCAACTTGAGAACTTAAGGCTCCTGCTGTTATTAATTCATCCTCTGGGCCTGAGCTCATTACTAAATACGGGGACAGTCAGTTATAGGATAATATTTATCCTAACAGTGTTAAGAGATGAACAAAGTTGTCCTTTTTGGATTTTGTTCATTTTAATATTGAATTGGTTGTATTTTGTCCCGATACTTTACAAAAATTTGGCTTTAAGAATGTACAGTGTACATAAAATATAAAATGCAATCTCCTAGAATTATAAAAATTAGCTTGTCCATCATAACAGCTCATTAATCAATCTCTTTTGTGTAGTAAAAATATAATTAAAGTAAAAAATGTACGACATTAGCTTTGGGTTGCTTAACAAAATATTTCCGTTCCAGTGAAGTGAGAGTTTGTGTTCACATCTACAACACTTCATCTATGACGTCACACACTGGCTGCTAACACGGCTTAGAAACTTTATCTGATACTCTAACGTGACTGGATACGTACTCTTAGCATCAATAAGTTAAGCACAAGATTACAATATTCAGCGTACGAATCTTGGAGAATCTGCTGGACTCAGGGCATTAGTCAGGTGTGTCGATGTACTGTACCCGCTTGGTTGGGTGTACTCTCTACTCCCAAGCACCAGCTGGGAGAGAAATCACAAGGTCCGTCCTCCCGGTCACACACCTGCTTATCTCACACCTGCGTCACACCTGTCCCCGTGGTGTATCTGAAAGTCACATACCTACTAATTCCATAAAAGTGAGTCATGTACATCAAAAACTTATCCATCACCCCTCGTCATCCATCACCCCTCGTCATCCATCACCCCTCGTCATCCATCACCCCTCGTCATCCATCACCCCTCGTCATCCATCACCCCTCGTCATCCATCACCCCTCGTCTCCATCACCCCTCGTCATCCATCACCCCTCGTCATCCATCACCCCTCGTCATCCATCACCCCTCGTCATCCATCACCCCACATCTTACTTGCCTTTCATTGTATGACTAAAATCCTACTAAATAATATCAATGTGGACCTAAATAATAACGTACTCATGTTTTGGGGAAGTCATGCTATCGCCCTTTGTTAAATTTAAGTTAACAGTTGGGTTTGTTAAATAGGCAGGGTGAGCCGATCAAGCTTGTGGGAGGCGAAGGTTTAACTCTTAATTTGACACAGATTATATTATATACAAAATAGGGCAGATAGATGGATATATATTTAATCCACTTGTTACTATTGAATTAACGACGTATATTCAATTGTTCAAATAATCTCTGTAGCATGATTAAGTTCTTATGAAGATTAGGAACTCCCGTTTATTTCATATGATGATTAAATACACTCTAATGCTAACCTTACCTAACAGAATAAAACAGAATCTAACATAACATACCTCCCAAATAGAGTTAGAATGTTTAATTACCAGGTTAAATAATCTTAGCAAATACAATCCATATATCACATTTTGAAATCCTACATACAAATATTTCAAAATAAAGAAAATTAATAAGTATACAAGTAATAAAATAACTGCTCTGGGAAAGATGACAATCCCCTGTGTATATTTCGTTAACTGACACCAGAGAATTATATATCACTTTGTGTATTTGTATTTTCTCTCTCTTTATACATAACTATGATATTACATGTATGAGTAACCATGTGCTATCCTAATAAGCTTAAATAAATAAGCAAACAACCAAAAAACAGGGCACTCATTATACTGCCAGCGGAGTGAGTCAGGTAACCTCCCTCTCTCTGCTCCACATCACCATTCCTCGAACCTTATAGCAACAGCATAAATCCTGTTTTAGGTCCTTGCTTCTCATTTCAGCTCTTTGTTGGTGAAATTGAGATCCTTCGTAGTGTTTGTGTCAGCACATTACAAACTGTCGAGGTCAAATGATCTGTGGGGGTCATGATGGGGTGACCTGTGACACAACCCCTGTGAAAGTTTAATTATGAACACCTGATGTGATGTAAACACGGTCTTTGCTTCAACTATTCCAAGATATGATTATTATTTTATATATATTTGACTTCGAAGATTGATTAACTATAATGGTATTACGTCCTTATTTTGGCATTCGGGTGTATAATTACAAAATGCTGATAGCTGCCATCGTAGACTCAGCTGTAATCTGCTGACCTAGAATTTCCAGTACCATTCGCATACTTTCTCTTTCTCTAGCATCCTAATTATTACCAAATATAGACATTTAGAAGTATCTGCAGGTGTTTTAATACTCAATATACACTAAAAGCTAATTAAAATCACTGGGTATCTATTATTTAGTAGTTAAATGAATGAAATAAGACCATATTGTCAGATAATGAGATGTGAGTGTGAGCGAAACTTTTGGTGGTTGACGTCCGGTTGAGGGAGGTAGATGGCAGCAGCTCCTCGCCCCGGCCTCAGTGCTTAGTCAACACCCGCCGCTCTCCTTGGACTCTTGCTACTTCAACCCCACCACACAAAGGTAAGATATTATTGTATAGATATTACCATGCTATTAATTATCTACTATGGATGTAATTAACCTGTAGGAATATAGATCTAGGGGATAGAAAAGGTATTAGTAAGGTTCAATGTTTTGGGGCGATGTGTCATCTTGATTCCCAAGAGGATGGGGTTCGGGGTGGCGCAGTGCCTCGTGCCACACCCTCTAGCTTTCTCTAAAAGGTGTGCACTTATTGACACTTACCTATTAAATTAATATAAAAATACCGTAAACTTTCCCTAGTTGCTATTATTTCAAAGTTAAAGGTAGTAAAATTTCTAGTTTGTGTCTTAAACATAGCTGGGCCTGTAGTCATGGGGGGTCCTAGTGCTATCTTTGTATCTGCTAATTTGGGTAAAAGTGTAAATAATAAGCTCCACTTTAGTATTATTTTGAAATTATTTATATAATTCATGTTTATATTTAGATATTTGTTATATTATTTCAGTGGTAAAGGTGTAATGTAGGTTTGTATCCTAAATATATGGAATGGTTTGTTTTCTTTTGAGTTGTATTGGAAACATTTGCTTTGATGTTACATATATAGAATTAAAACCGAGGGAGCCGGGAAAAGACTTAAAACTTACCTAAGAAAGGGTAAAGAGATAGTCTATGGCCTCTGTACTGTCTGATTCTATATGGAATGAACCACTGTGCTGCCTAATTTGAATACTGTTAATTTTGCTGTATACGTACAGTAGTGGGAATAGGTACGGCGCCCCTACGTAAAAAATCACACTGAATATTGGTACGGCAGCTGTATAATGGACTGTGTTGTTAATGGTTAGGTTAGGTTACATTAAGTTAGGTTTCATTAGGTTAGGTTACATTAAGTTAGGTTACATTATGTTAGGCAGAAAGAAGACCATCTTAGTAACTATCACTGTGCAGCATTAGACAGCCATGCCAATAAACAGGACGTTTTACACATGGCTGCTGTACCTGTATCCACTGCCTACTATATATTCCGAAGTGGTTCATTCATGCTGAAATCAGACACAGTTCATTGATGGTTTTTGTCAGCATTTCAAAGTATATACTGTAAGTGTTTTGCTGTAAAAAAGGAAGACATTTACGCCCGAAGTTTTAATCACTCTTCCATGAGCAGGGGGTCATCATGTTTCAACCAAAATTAAAAAAAAAAATCGTGAAAGGCACCACTATAGTGCTTAATGGGGAGGTGTGGTGATAAAATTAACTTATTTCAATCAAATTAATTTATAATACTGTATTGGAATTAGTCATTCATTTTACTGCCACACCTCCCCGTCAAGCACTGTAGTGCCTGTGTCCTTTGTGACTTATTTTTAACATTGGTTGAAACACGACGACCGCCGTCCATGGAAGAGGCTGATCATAACTCCGGCTGTTAACCCATATTAAAGCCCTGAGCCTATAATACATTTTCATATTTTTGTGTCAAAGGCTCACAGCCACCACCTTCAGACACCTAGCTGTACATTATGCTGTTGCATTTTGTCCTCTACTTGAGTGTGTTATGGGCCTTGGGCTGTCATTCTGGAGGAAGAGGGATCATTCTTCCATCAATTGTAGTGTACAGTACTGTGTACATTTTAACATACGGTACACTGTTAACCCCTTGTATACGGGGCTCCCTCTGAGCTGAATAAAATCATCTGGCATTAGCCAAATAAGATATTAAAAGTGGCGCCCTGTAGTGAAGGGGTTAATGCCATTAGTCTTTAGGGAGAAGCTTTTGCAAATGGTTGACAGGTACAGTGGTATGAAACCTTTTAGAGGCATGTCCATGGTTATTAGGTTGATGAATCTAATGTAAGTTTCACTGTCAGGAGTGGCCTTGCATTACAGAGCTATTAATCTAGCTGTGACTCCCAACTGCAAGTGTGAGGTGAGGAGGCCTTACAAGGCCCAGCCCTTGTCCTAGACACAAATACTTACACAAAAACGGAAGCTTCAGCCTTCTATTTCTCAGGTCATTTGTGATTAGATGATTGTCACTTAGGATCACTGTTTCTCTTATTTATGGCATCTCCTTGGAGCTTAAGATGATGAGGAAAGCCTTGGGATGATCATTATTTTAATACTATTTCCGTGCTCGTGTGTGTTAGCCACAGATGCCCTTATCGTAGCTCTCCATGTTGCACAGTCTCTTGCAGTCTCTAATCAGCCTCCTAACCACTCATACCTTGCTCTTAATTCAGTGGTGATATGAATACCTGTCCCATTGTTGAGGCTGGGAAAGCTTTACAAGACCTTCCATTTAATTTTCCATGGTCTCTCAATGCTGTTGTGGGTCAATCTTTAATAGAGTACTGTACTGTACTTGGGGTCTCAATAAACCAATTTCCTATTGCCAGGCCTGGAAATATTATTTCACCAGGATGGAATGGGATAATGTTCCTCTTAGAATATCTAGGAAGTTGAATCAGGATGTGTGACTCGGATTGTGAAATAAAATAGTTTTGAAAACTACAGAATCCTTCACCATCATACTGGACTCAATAAGGATCACTCATGGAGTGAAGGTATCCTTAAAAGGGAGAAGGCTGAAGAGGGTTGCTGTTAATATAAACATGCAATACAATTCATACTCTGATCCACCAGTTCAAAAGTGGGTACAAATTAACATCACAAGAAGATTCAGTTGCACCGCTACACACAGGACTGCTCAATACTTGTTCTATTATTGTAGTAGCTAAGTGTTTATTATTATTTTAAACACATTTGGTGTTTACTGCCACAAATTCAGGTTGTTAATTGTATATGTACATTACTGTTCAGTATATGTTTATAATGCAGTGCACATGTGTTTGTTTTCTGATTCAAGTTACTTGAATAACAAGCAAGTTAGTAAACAGAGCCAACATATATGGCATTGTGGTCATTAAATATCCTGATATATTGATCAACTTAGCTTCATAAGGTGTATAACTGAATCCCAGATGTGGGATCTAGTATCAGGCAGATATGATAAGTATTTTTTTCTTTTGGAGTTGTCTGGTATGGACCTTCAGACAAGTTCCATTGGGACGTTTATTGATTACAATCTGGAGAGTATTTAATTCAGGCTGACAGGATTTTGAGAAAGTTATCTCACCAGCAACATATTTCCCCTAAAAGTCTCAACTTAGTTTCTTCCTATTAAACAGTCTGGCCACCCCAAAATTTCATCGCTGTGTGCCTGGCTAGTAGAGGTTTTACTGTACTAGTGAGAACAGTCTGGTTTTGGCGAAAGCTTGCAACTGGAAGGACAGGTTTGGCTCTTGCTACCTGCTGAATAAACATGTACTAGGTGACCAGGATGAGTTAGATGGACTGTAAGAGAGACATGTCTGTTTAGTGGCTACATCACCTCTGAAAATAGAATCCCCAGTATAGAGTCACCTTATACACTAACGAGATCACCTGATTACTTAATTGACCACAACATGTTATATAAGATTTTAGGCAGCATATTTGTGGGTTATTTCCTAATTAATGCTGAGGAATCTAGTTTGGGTTTGGTTAGGTTAGTTTTGAGTTTGTTACAGTATTTTTAAAAAGATTATGAAGCTGCTTGTGGAGTCCATCTTTAATCCTCTTCAGTTTGTTTATTTCTTGAATATTTACAAACTCATTTCCTTTTTTGTATTCATGGGTTTTTGCCACTATTCCTTGCGTGTGTGTGTGTGTGTGTGTGTGTGTGTGTGTTTGAATATCTTTGGAATTTTCTCTAAGTACTGTCAGCCCTGTTGGTATTTTTTATTTATTTTTTTTTTACGGGAATTAGCCCACCCAGGCACAGGTCACTGACCCACATCGGAGCCTGGGGGGCGAAATAATAATAATAATAATAATAATAATAAAGAACCACAAAGAAATACAAAATGAAAAAAAAAATCAAAAGTAAGAAAAACAATTGAGACCCTGCAATTGTGTGTAAATGAGGCAGAAAGTCAGATCAGCAACCTGGGACTTGGTCACAATTTTCGTGATGCCATGTGGCAGCAAGATCTACCATAGACAACACATTCTGCTTCCAATATCTTCCCAGGCGGTAGTACCTCCCTGTTTTGTAGCTGTTAAGAATGTCTGCAGCATTCCCTTGACTGTTTTTCATACCAAATATAAGATTCACTTTTCATTTAATAAATTTACCAAATTCTTGATAGTTCATTGTTCCACTTTTTATTTCCTGTACAGATGACAAAACCTAACACTGTTTTATGTCACTCAGATTGTGTTAGATCTTGTCTATTGGATTAATGACCAGAGATCCATTGTTTAATTTTATTACCGTACCATAAATGCCAAAATACTGTTCACAAATTGTAGTGAAAATCGTAAATACCTGTATATGGTCAAAGAATTTTTGGGCATAGCTAATCAGTAAAGTTTATGAAGAATGTCTTTGACTTCAAGTATATTTATATACACTAAAGCAACTCCATTGGCAGAGCTGTTGTGTGTTAAAACATACCTCTGATGAAGCACACCTTGTATCTTTCAGTCAAAATGTCGTCCCGCAAGGCTGGAAAGAAGACCGTGAAGAAGCGCGCCCAGCGTGCCACTAGCAATGTCTTCGCCATGTTTGATCAGGCCCAGATTCAAGAATTTAAAGAAGCCTTTAACATGATTGACCAAAACCGTGATGGATTTATCGACAAGGATGATCTCCATGACATGCTGGCATCCCTAGGTCAGTGCTAATACAGTCATCAGTTGTTCTAGCCAGTAAAAGAAACTCAATACCATAAAAAGCTGACTCTTTAGTAGAAGCCTTGCAAGAAAAAAATGGTAAGCTTGTAGAATGAGATAAGTGTTTAGGATGTTATGCCATATAATTTAACTGGACATTACTCCTTAGGCAAGAACCCCACCGATGATTATTTGGACAGCATGATGAATGAGGCTCCTGGACCCATCAACTTCACCATGTTCCTCACACTGTTTGGTGATCGCCTCCAGGTTAGTTTATTTGGAATCGTTTATACTAATTAGTTTTCAGGAGTGTAGACTATTTATTACTCTGATTCTCACTGAAATTTAAGTTCCCTGGGATTGAAATTCGGAAAAGTTCCATTTCATCATGTAACCTGCCGTCTGTAGTGATCAAATCGACGTGTGATATTTTTATTCTTCTCCATTATATCAGCCATTACTGTACAACATAGGAAATTTGATAATTGGTTTTCAGAAGACTGGGTTGTTCAGTGGGGGGGCTAGTTGGGTTGTGTTTAGTAGGTGAGATGTCCTGCTTGAGTGAGTTCCAATATTTTTTTAATAGTGGCTTCCATACACCCAGGTCTATTTTTCTAGGTACAGTAATTCACCCACGTAGAGGGTTTTAACGGTTCTTCATTCCCACGCATTATATAATCAAATGAAACTGGATTATTTTATGTAAGACAGTTTGAAAATAGATAGTGATTTCAGGTAGTGATATATACTGTACTTTAGTCATTATTTCAGGACTGATGATTAATAGTTTATTCATTATTATCATCCATTAAATGTATTCTCAATGTTTATCTCTTCACAGGGAACAGATCCCGAGGATGTCATCAAAAATGCATTCGGCTGCTTTGACGAGAACAACCAGGGCTACATTAATGAAGAGCAGCTAAGAGAACTCCTTGTGTCCATGGGCGATCGCTTCTCAGATGAGGACGTAAGTTTTACACACGGTGACTTCTATCCTGGCTCTGTTGTATAGCTAGGAGAATGTACTGTATCAGTGCTTGTATTATATGATGGCTGGGCATTAGTGTGTTGTAGGATCATGGGGTGTAAGGGTATTGTGAAGCCCAGGGGATTAGTAAGTGTATTGTAGGATCATGGAGCTTAAGTTTTCGTATTGCAGAATGGTGAGGCATCGGTCTTTGTTATGTTGGTCGGCCTGAAGCATAGGTATGGCTCTGTGAATATTATGTAATGAAATATGTTTGACCCCCAGTATCTTTTAGGGAGGTTAGCTAGTTTATCCGATTCTGCATAGAACTTTTATTTTATATACCTTGTGTTTGTAATTACATGTCTTAGTAATATTTTTTAATACAATGTCTTAATTATTCTAATATGGAAAAACAGAGCAGGTGACATTAGAAGTGTATGTCTCAAGAATATATTTTTGGGTTGTGGCTGGTCTAGAACTCTCCCGGAAAATATATATTGTGGAGTTTTACGCTTCACCAAGCTCTTCCAAAGAGACTGTTCAAGGTATTATCAACAGTATGAGAAATATACAAAATTGGTTGGAAATTTCAAATGGTTATAACAAAGGTTTTGTGTCTACTTACTTCACTCAGTCTGGGTGGTACTGTTGTTACTAAAGGGGGTCACTATGTACATTTTGGTCTCCATCCATCTGTCACTGGGGAACCCTTTTGTTTTAGATTATTGTATTAGCTAGGAAGGATAGTGGAAAGAGACATTTTCCATTTAAGTTTATTCAGCAAGGACGTGACACGAGGGCACCTGCGTTCATCCTATTTTCTAACTAGATAACGTTGAGGGGGGAGGGGGGGGATGGAACTCACTATACACCCACAAAAACTAAAGAGAAAACATTAGGTACACATCACTCACCGATCCTTCAGTATCGACGGTCGCCGGGCCCCACACAGGAACCTCACACCCACACTTCAACAGCCAAACTGTCTGTCTTTTCCTTACACTCCTATCCTGTTGTTGAGGCCTTTTTCAGTCTCCAATCAGAGTAGGTTTTTTCCAAGGGTCCTTATGTTCTGTAACCCTCATTGGTTGGCACACTGTATGGGCGGGGCTATCTCCATGGCACCCCATATAGGTTATTTCCTTGAGGCTGTATCTAATTGTGTCCATTTGGTCCGACAAGTGCCATAAACATTATAACGGGCTTTCACATGGGTGTATGGGTGCCTGCCTGTGTGGGTGTTCCTGTTTATTACATGGTAAATTAATAGGTCTAAGAACTTGCCCTTAGCTGGTGAGAGGACATTGAGAGAACTGAGAGATTAATAAGAAGAAGAATACATATTGTATTAGACAATATGACACAATAGACGAAGGATTTTGGCAACCCTACTGAGACAACAGAAGCCACAGTGTTCTTTAAAAAATTCATCGACCACCTTAGTAAAGATACAGATAAGCGGTACTGGTAAGTGTAAGAGGAGAACATTTTGTATTTTTTCTTTTTTTATATAACCTGTAATAATATCGGAACCTACTTTTCATTGATTTAACGGGAGAAGAAACTAACCTGCCTTCTTTCGGCAGGTCGACGAAATGTACCGGGAGGCCCCAATCAAGAACTCCATGTTCGACTATGTGGAGTTCACGCGTATCCTGAAGCACGGTGCCAAAGATCTGGAGGACCAGTGATAAGTGAAGAAGCTGGAGTGCTCTCACACTACAGTACATAATAATTAGCTGAATTTTCATTGAGGGAGAGGTGGTGAATGTCAGGTGTTTATAGGGAGGAAATTTTTTTCAGTAAGAGTTTCCTCATAGACTTTTTGTATGCAGAAAGAAATTCAAATATGTTATCTATTTACTGAGTTTTACATCACGTGCAATGTATAAGTTTCTTTACCTTCATTGTTTAATAGTATTTGGATATAATTAATTCAGTTTGTATTGAGAAGTTATATAGTGATGTTCCTACAGTAATGACTGAAAGGGTTAATATGCATAAGCCTCAAATATTTATATAAAAAATTAACTTCCTGCAACATAAAGTGTGATATTTATGAAGTAACTTAATGGTGTAAGTTATATCATGCACAGTTATTATAAAAAACATGTAAAAGTAAGACCTGGACTCTTACAGGGTAATAGTTTCCAGAATATTACATTCACTGAGTACTTTTGAAGGACTAAAAGTGTAAGACTGTTAAAGAAACATTATTTTTACATTTATTTTTTTTTGAGGTTGTCCGAATCTTTTCCGATGCTAGTACAGTACATTTAATCAGGTTGAAATAAGGTGAAAGCACTAGTGACTTAAATACTAGTTGAACAATTGGATGTGCTTGTATACAGTATTGAAAAATCGGTTTCATTCAAGCATCCCTAATGTAATTAATTAGTACTGTGAAACGTGAGCTCACATGTAACTCCTATCGAGGGACTTAATTTGCTTTATATTGTATACAATGATCAGAGTACCAGACCCTGCTTTAACAGCTCTACTTTAATTCATATTAGCTTGCTATTTATTGCATTGAGAAAGTATATCTTCATAATCAAATGACTTATTAGTACTATATAGTGCCTTAGCATGAAAAAATACTAATAGTTACAGAATATTTACAGTTTTGTTAACTAATGTAGAATCCTGCTTGCTATTAATTATTTTTTGCAATGATACGCTAAAGTTTTCATTCCAGTAATGTATTGTATTTGACGTTCCTACTTTTTCATTGTTGAACGAACCATTTTGTTATATTCCCAACTTTTGGATTACATTTTCTATTGTGTGAACTCATTCCAGTGCAAAATTTTATACAAGGATTATACTCCGATCTTTCTAAAATAAATGTAAAATTTTTGATGGGCTTTTATCCTAATGCAACTATGGTATTTTGAAAAAGTCAAATGATTTGCAGACCATTATCAAAGTAATATATATTTTTTTCTTGTGTGTCCTTACCTGGTTTGTATCTCATGTGTGTTTGATATGTGATGCTTGTGTATGGAATGATATTGGTTGACCATGTGAAGTACAGGACAGTACAGTCAGTATGCCCTTAACGTACGTACATACATGTGCTATTACGTATATTTTATAATGGTAACATACATCTGAGTGAACTTAAAGTACACACATCCACAGATACGTACAGTAAATCCTCTGTGTCAAAGTTAGATTGCATCATATTGCTTAACCATCACCAACATATTAAATTGCACTGTTTTAAATTAAAGTACAGTAATGTTGTTTTGACGTGAAGCGATGCAGGACAACCACCATGCTATTCCTGACACCGAACAAAACTATATAGTTTTAACTCTTAATCTATTTTACATACAGTATATGGCACCATCTCCACACAATATTCACAATCATTCGGGGAACAGTGATTGGCACAGCCCCTGAAACTGTGCATATCAGAGAGGACATGACCCATAGCATCCCCTCACACCATACTCTGTTTCACCCTACATTACCCCCCACACCATATTCTCACAGCATCCCCTTCCTGTTATATAAATACTGTAACTTTCATGTAAAGACAATAGAAATTACAACATACACTCAAATTTTGTAGGTAAGCATAAACTTTTTTTTTTTTTCATGGCATCTCTGGCAACAGTTTGTAGCCTCACTCACCCAGTTGAGAGAGAAACACAAAGCAATACACGTCCATGCTCCTGTACACAGCGAGGATGTCACACACTACCATACATATACTTTGACTTAAAATAATAAAATCTTAATACCTCCTGGTTTTTATTTGCACATATGTGGTATTATTTATGCTTGTCAATGCTTGCTTCAAGACTGTAACCCTCTTGATATTAGTTTGATCATTTTTCTTCAAAGTATGACTAAAAATACCACTCTCCATCTTGTCTCCCATTTAATTTATAATGGGGAACACAATCTAATTCACAGTTTCACTTAATATTGTGTTTTCTAGGAATGTATCCACAACATATATACAGTAGAGGACTTACTGTACACTCCCTTGTGTTGAACCCCTACACACCCACACCTAGATGCTCATCACTTAGGGTTTACATTGTATTTTATATTGTTCCTGTACTTTATATCCTACAGTACATTTTAATTAAGACTCGATTTCAGTAACGAGTTCTTCATTTGAGCTGAAACTGCACCCTGACACTATAGTACTGGCAAATTCGTGATATCTGACCCCATTATAATTAATTAAATGCAAATTAGTTATTTTTAATATTACTCGTACCAAAATTTAGGTAACGTCTTAGTGTTGCCAGACCTGGAAAAAGTGCCATACATCATTTGACAACTAGATAATGAACTTGAGTGTTTGTTTCTCCTGTTTACAATTATGAAAGACTAATAAAATTTTAAACAGCTTTGTTACTTCAATAAAATACTGTAATTATCAATGTTTAGAGATAGGAATCCAGGTAAAAAAAATTTAAGGCAAGTTCTGCAATGTACTTGGACTTCTAGCAGCTGCTTAACATACAAGGTTTTCAGGAATGCATGCAGTATAATAAGGCAATGCTGACTGTACAGCATATCATGATTGCTTGAGATGAAAGTGACAGTGATTGAATACAAGTGTGAAATACAGTATTGTGATTGTCTGAGAAGGTAGTTTTTTGTGTGGACTCCTTTTATCTTCAGATGATTAGTACAAGTGACAAGATGTTAATAAAATTAATAAGTGTATGAAATTAAATGAAACCTTCACTTGCTACTAAGAACCTCAGAAGGAAAAATGAGAAGTAATTGTAAAGTAATATATTTAGGCGAGGACAAAGTATCATAAATTCATCCTCAAAAGAGTGTCTATTGGTCCATATAAAATTTATAAGAAAATCACTCCACACTGAGCAATATGACAGCTTGGTGTAATGTGGGGTCTGAGCACATCTCTGAGAGTGTGGGACATGAAAACACCAAGAAGCGTCTTCCACAATATATGGTCGAGGGTAAGCTGTTTAATACAAGATTAAAAAATACCTCATCTACAGTCAATAGCTAAATTATAGTGTAGTTCAGAAGCATTTTTAAATTGTATTTAAAGCAATGGGAGTTTGAATTGTCATGATGGTGTTTCTTGGTGACCAAAGAGTGGTGATTGGTCTGAAAACTTTGCATGATCAGCTTGTGAAGTCTCAATTCATGGTACTGTATATTCTTAAGAGGTAACTTTTGATTCAAACACAACTCGCCACAATCCTTCGCTCAAAGACAGTCACTAATGAGTAACGACTCATGATTCTTCTTTCAACTCCTTACACAATTTATCGCATGACTCATCACATGACCCATAACATGACTTATAAACTATAACATTATATGACCCATTACAGTGGTATTTAGTATCACGGTAACCAAATTTTACCAGGGATGCTGAATATTAATTATGTTGCCCTAGATATGGGGTGCTGTACCTCCACTTCAAGTAAATTCATAAATAATAATTTATGAATTTACTTGATTCATCATTCATTACTCATGACTCCTGTTGTATATATGGCCATACACGATTCATCACGAATGAATCCTCTGACCAGGTGAGGATTCGAAATCTTTCAAGTTAATTACACGCAGGTGTGCACATCCAGGAGATACAGGGTGTTCATAAATGATTATCCTAAAAACAGTATATTCTCATGTTTTAATCAGGGTAATCATTTATGGACACCCTGTATTTCGGTACATTTATAGTCAAAAGTTGCTTAATGACCAGTTAATGTTAATGGATAATGACTAACACACTTGCACATTAACATTACCATAGGTATTTATGATTGCTGAATCCATAATCAATACTAATTAAACAACAGTGCTTAATGTTCACAAATGTGTACATACCCACATACATACTCCACTCGTACACATGGATGTACAAAAACGCAAACAAACAGATACTGCACATCCATTCTCAGTACACACGCAAACACCCCCACACACTTTTCACTGCACACCTGTGGCCACACACCTGGTAACAGACTAGTGCAATATGTGATCAGGGATCCCAACTGAAGAATGATCACCCACACACCACCACCTGGTAAATTGCTATACTTTTGAAGGGATGGTCTTTCCGGGATAAGCCGCCCGAATCACTTCCTGTACTCTTCAATATTTAACGACTAAAGAATCAAGATTATATATTTTTCTTAATTATAGTGGTAGTGTGGGGTATGGGATTGTTTGGTTCACACTCAGGATGGAATGGAGAAAGGAAACTCACAATGTGCTCTCTATATACATGTTGTATTGGATGTACAATGCAGCTTGGTGCTGGGAAGGCAGCATGGTTACAAGCGTGATGTAGAGAGAGCTGGTTGGTGAGGACGCTCAGAGAAGGACAGCTTGTGGGTCGCCATGCTCGCCAGCGGGAGCGAGGGAAGGCCGCCAGGCAGCGGCGGAGGAGGTGTTGCTGGCTGCGGCTGTAGGTAGAAAGAGAGATCACCACGAGGTCAGGTCTTAAATAGCGGGGGTAGGCGTGGCTTAGCAGTTGACCCCCGCTCCGTGGTGTATGGCGGCGCTGGTTGACCTAGACCACGAGGCATACACTGGGCAATTGGTGGGGTCGGCTAGGGAGCGACAAACAGCGTTTGTAGGGGAGAATTCCACTACAGTAGTTATACTCCACAACTTGTAACCTAACCAGAGCAGAATGGCCTAATTATTATTCTAAGCACGAGGTAGGAGACGTGTACAGTTGGCTCCACTCCTGTATTTACCACCTATCGTTGCCACTCCTCTCTCCCTGAAGTGTGAACTCTGAACTCTGACGTGTGAATGCGAAACTGAGTGTAATCGTCTAGCGCTTGCCACATGAAAATACTAAATAAAAAAATGTACCAACAAATTTCCACCAAACAATATTTGCCTATGAACAATGTCCCACCACTTAACACAACACCTAAGAAGTGTGGTGGGGAATTCCACAGCTCAAGTGTCTTCAAGTACCACTACCCGGTAAGGTTAGGTTATTTTAAGATTGTTTAGGTAAACCTTTGTGAAAGATTAATACCAGACCCTCGGCTCTACATATATAAAGTCAGCAGCAAAAAGTATAAAGTGAAGTAAAGTATAACCCTAACAATAAGTGAACAAGGGGCTCATTCATATCTTATCTCCCCGCAGTCATTCCACCTCCTCACTACGTTGAGTGAATCCGGCCAGACACTGATAAAATACTCACACATCTAACTGCTGTACGTATAGCCTGTTTCATTTTAGCCAGCAGTGTGACAGATCATGGGATTAGAAACCTTTATTATGTCTGTCATTGATAATACTTAGAAAATAAAGATATATTTAGTGCCATATTTACGAGCATTTAAGTCGATCGGTTCACCATTGTTCCTCGTGGCTTCTCAAGTTATTCCCAAACATACACACTTCAGGATTATTCAAATTTAACGTCACTGGATTTGATATAATTTAAGCGAAACTGATATATGCTGAGTAGTGTGCAGTACTGTACTAGAAACAATACAAGGTGTACATCAGGATAATATCATTCTTGATTTTCATACTGATTCTCATTATTCTATTGTCCTAGACTCCTATTCCACACCTCCAATACAGTACAACACGAAGAGGCAGATGAAAGAACTCTCTTCGTACTACACTCTTATCTACAGCTCACAGATAGGGTGACTCATTGTATAGAAGTCAGTAATACAGATGCGATTTTGTGTTTGTACGATAAATTAATACTTTCACAAAATCATGGCGAAGAGGATAAAAGTAAAAGTAAAACAAAGAAGCTAGGGGGAGCACCAAGCAGGCACACTCGTCATTTTATTGGATATCTGGTTGACGTTGATTGCATTTTATTTCATTGTCGATTCAGAATTAATAAGACGTCAAGACAGCATCATTATCCCGCTTATTGCTGGGAGAGAGCAAAACCACTGTTGTCAAAGGAAGAATGATAACTTAGGAGGGATATCTAATTTCTTCTTAAAGTGAAAATATATTCGTGATTATTATATGAAAACGAGAAAAACCAGGACTGCTCCGACTTTGTAACTCTCTTTTTAGTTAAGCAGTGATAACACATTAGGCTGCTCACCGCCTCACACTTCTTACGCTATCGCAAAGATGTAATACAAACGCCATGAGCTATACCTGTAAATAACTATAATTAATTACCAACAATTCATAACTCTACCTTTAAGTTACCATATCATCAATGCCAGTTATGAATTAAGGAAGATTATGTACAGAAAGTAAACTGATTTGAATATATCAGTTATGGCAGCCAAGCTCAGCTCCACCCTCCCACTTCCTTTCTCGTCCTGAGTGTTGGCATCACGTCATCACCCACAGCACACTCTCTCTTCATAGCGGCCTCTGACTTCTTTCGTGTATTTTTTTCTTCTTGTAAATGATCATAACACCGCTTTACACACTGCATAGCATAATCTCACTTTCCAATTAGTTTACTGCAAATAGAAATTAATATTCGGGGTACCATGTAGTTTAGTGTTTCTATTTATTTCGTTACAATGGCATAGAATCACCAGGAAATGACTTGCTAGGATCAGAACTGCATCAAGTCATTGAGGTATAGAAGAACTTTTATATTTGTCATTGCCTGTTGTAATGAAGAATAATGTAAATTTTTAAAAGGTCATCAATCAGCGTACCGTCCTTATATCTGAGGGTTGGCGACCACAGTCCTCCACTCTAAACGTTCTCGGACCGTTTTTACCAATTCTCCAAGGTTTGTATATCTCTCTAGGACCCAGTTTATACTTTCATTCATCCATCCTAGACTGTGCTTTCCCCTGGCCCTCCTATCCCAACTTTGCCCATTAATACTTCTGTTAACATTCCCTCCTCCCTAATTGTATGACCAAAGTATGTCATTTTCCCCTTTTCTGTACATTTCAAGATTCTCTTGAGGTTTTTGCTAAACTTGGTACTTGTTCATTTGTTTTCCTGTTAGTGTAGCTTATTCATAGCATTCGCACCACCACTACTACTACAATGCCAGTGTAGGCTAAACTGTCAGAATTTGAGACTGGAGAAGCACAGTTAGTAAGAGTAAGATAAATAATTTTAATGAAAAAAATCATCAAGGTTTACGGGAACTCTTGGGTCACAGGGTAATAACAATAATGACACATACTAATATCTCTATTCTATTCCAGAATGTATACGTGAAAAACTACTGTATGATACTATTAGAGCGCATAGCGTGAAAAATACAGTAGTCAAAGTATTACACTGTATTATTTATGTCTCCCAGACTAAAACATCCTCTTAAACTTGGCGCCAGGAATTGTACTTAAATCCATACGCAAAAACTTTTACCCATCGAATACACAAATATACATATAACGTTATAAAAATCAAGAATACAATATATATAATAATATGGATGTAATTTTAAGCCATATTTTAGGTATATTAGCTTGAGTTAGTGGTATATGGAGGGACTAGTTTGGTGAGCGGCGGTGGAGGGAGAGGAGCCCAAACATCGCGTGAGGTGAAGGACGCCATTCTGAGCCACCCGTGTACACACCTTACTGAGGAGCCGGCCACAACCTGCCATGTCTTACGGAAGAGGCAACAACGAGTGTCGCATTTATGTGGGGAACCTTCCTCCGGACATAAGGACAAAGGATATCGAGGATTTGTTTTATAAATTCGGCAAAATCGTCTTCATAGATTTGAAGAACCGCCGTGGGCCTCCGTTTGCCTTCGTCGAGTTTGAGGACCCAAGGTGAGTGGCGTCTTAAAGATGCTACCCTTCACTATCTCCTGTCAGGCCTCCTTCAACTGTCTCTTTCACTATTTATAACATTAAAAAAAATATCTAGAGGTGTTTTAAATACATGCGATGAGGTTATTGAGTGTGTTTAGTGTAATCCATTGTCCGTGTACACTGTGAGGGTCTGTGTGGCGCGTGGGGGGATGGCTGGAACTATAATTGTTTATCTCCTCTTATAATATCTCTTGTGTGTGTTCCCTTTTAGATGTGTATTACAGTGCTAAATGATGGCGTAATTGTTAATGGTAGCGTTAAGTATAAGCGGTTGATAGTAACAAAACTGATTTAACATTTATTTAGTGGTAATATTTGTGGCGGCATTGTCGGAAATTTTTGTTTGTGAGTCATATTAGTATGGGTGGTTTAAAGTTAAGGCATTGCTGTCACTTAAGTTTCTAGACATAAGTGAAAGTTTTCTATTGGTGCCAGTCGAGTTGTTGTCCAGTCAGCGATCATAATAAACTTCATTATTGGTGACAATGAAGTTAGATCTTAGTGTTGATGTTAATTAAGTTGTCGATTGGGATGTGAAGTGTAAAAAATAAATAATTTAGAGAAAAGGGCGTTTCCATACTCTGAGTTGCTATTTCAAACATTAACCCCTGAATTTACTTGTTTGTTAATAAAATACAACCACAGGTTTCTTTACTAATGACAAATCGTCTCATATCTGCTTGTATAATCGAAGTGGAAATTTGCCTGGCTATTTGACCGGGATCCGTGGGGATTGTGTATGATTTTAATAGGTTTCTGGTCAGTGTGGCTGTGGGCACTACACTAGTCATTACACTATTATATAAATGTTGATTTAGCACTAACTTCATTAATGGTCTTCTGATACACAGATGTCCCACTTCTCTCATGCACATAGGTTACAGTATGTTAAAATTTTAGTAAAATACTCACATGGTATAATAATGTGTAACAATACACATTAAGATTATGCATAATCCACAGTGGTTATGTTAGTAAAAAGAAGGCCATCTTAGTAACGATCATTGTAGTGTCTGCCCTCCATGCATGCACATTAGGCTGCCATACCAATAGACATAGACGTTTTACATACGGCTGTTGTACCTGCATCCTGTGCCTTAAAAATTGGGGGGGGGCCTTGTGTAGCTGCTTCCCCCACTGTGTATTCTTTAAAATAATTAAGTTAAGTTGATAATGTTCCATGTGTGAGTTATGAACACCAAGCTTGTTACAGTGATGTATTTTCTTAATTAAGGCACAGAAGTTGCAGAGGCCACTTGCTGCATTTTAACCAACACACCATTGTACAACCAGGTTATCGTATTATGAGTCTGAGATGTCATAACCGACCTGGTCACCTCTCTATTTCATTGGCTGAGAAAAGACATTCTACTCCCTGATTTCCTTTTCCAATATTTTAAGTGGTGCTACCAGACTCGTGCTGGACTACTTGTAACCCATCAGAACATGTCAAGTCGTACCCAATTACAAGATAACTCTTACCCAATTACGAGACAGTTCGTACACACACACACATATATATATATATATATATATATATATATATATATATATATATATATATATATATATATATATATATATATATATATATATATATATATATATATTATATATATATATATATATATATATATATATATATATATATATATATATATATATATATATATATATATATATATATATATATATATATATATATATATATATATATATATATATATATATATATATATATATATATATATATATATATATATATATATATATATATATACATATATATATATATATATATATATATATATATATATATATATATATATATATATATATATATATATATATATATATACATATATATATATATATATATATATATATATATATATATATATATATATATATATATATATATATATATATATATATATATATATATATATATATATATATATACACACACACACACACACACAAAGCTAAATTGCATGGTATAATTGCATGGTATATAAGTCATGCGTCGCTTAACGTCCTAGATACGTTCTTGGAAACATGACGTTAACCGAATTGGACGTTGTCCGAACTTCACATTGTGGACATTGTATTTATACTTACATCTTGATAAAATCACACAGGGAAAGGGAAACAACGTGTGATTTTATCAAGATTTATCTTATCCACATTTTCGTTGTGGATCTACATGTTATACTTACATGTATGTTGAATATTGCAGTGTACTTGTACTGTACAATATTGACTAAATTTACTTGATAAAGTACACAACTAATGAATCACAGAGGTTAAGAACATAAACCAGTAACATAGGCATTTCTTTTATCTATCAAAACATATTATGGATATATAGTTACTGTACTGTATCATCATATGCCTGGCAGCACAATCTATTTTGTTTAAGAACACGTGATGCATGCATGAGCGCGCCCGCTCTAAGGCCACTTACGTCCGCTACGTCCCGTTGTCTGAACAGGGTTTTTTTTTATCCCCATTATTTTCTTATTTTTATGGGCCACGGACGTATATGCGATCGGACGTTGTTCGGATGGACATAAAGTGACGCATGACTGTATATAGTATACTAATAGGTATGGATTATCTCTTGAATTGGGTGCAAGTAATCTTGGGTACGACTTATCTCGTGAGTTGGGTACGAGATGACCCTAACCCCCACCTGACCTTGGTTAGTCGATACCCATGAAGACCACATGTAGCTCTGTGTGTGTAAGATCAGTCATGTGAATAATATTGATCAAGGAAGGTTAATGGCTTGTTGAAATTTGAAATAATTTTAAATTTTCAGCAAAATAAGAGCAGAAAGCACAGACAATGAGGTGAAACTTAGTCTGTTTAGTTGATCACGTTGAATATGACTTTGGGCAGTTAGTGGAGGAAAGAATACATATCCATATGTTTCCGCTTTTAGTTAGTGTAAAAGGATCAAAGCTCATATTATTAACATTAGCTGTGTTCTGAAGTGTTATAGATTATGGTCATATGGATTGTGATCACTGGCAACTCTACTTGAACAACAACATTTCAGGTGTGGCAATGATTGGACTTGGGATTTTTTGAGAAAGGAAACTTTGGAAAAACAAAATACTGTAAATAAGGTGCAATTCCTTGGGTGGATGTGGGTTACTCAACTTACTCTCAAGGTAAAGAATAACTTTCCTTCCTTATAAAGTAATGTAGGTGTGCAAGATAGGTGAAGTATAAGATAATTGTTTACTCCTGTTCCTGCCTGAACCAGCAACTTGAGGACATTATAAATGCTTTTTTTACCTCATGAGAAGCCCAAAAAGTGGACGATGGTAATGTTTTTGTAATATGCATTTAAAAAAAATCTCGCCTGGATATTTTGTTCATGTTGACTATTTTATCTCTCAATTTTGTAGTCTTAAATTTTATCCTTCAATTGAACAGGGATGCTGAAGATGCTGTGCACTCTCGGGATGGATATGACTATGATGGCTATCGTCTACGAGTGGAATTTCCTCGGAACAGCCTACCTGGAGCTGCCAGGGGAGCTTCTGGAAGGGGCAGAGGCAGAGGACCCCCAGCAAGGAGATCTCAGTACAGAGTACTGGTTACAGGTTAGTCTGGAAAAGTGCAGTACTGTAGCTTCATCTAGTTGTTGTGGGAAAAAGCTTAGACTAAAGTGTGATTTTTTTGTGTCCAACTAGAGACAAGTTTAGAGCATAAGTAAAATTTAAGTAGGAATATTATGCTCACCATTTTAGTATATCTAGTAGTGTAAACCCAAGACTTATTGTTTCCATACTGCTACACAAGGTTCACTGTATGCTACCAAATGTAATTGTCATCATGTGGTTGAGGGGTGTATGCAGTCTGAGTCTTGCTTTAGACATGACTGCCTGCTTTTAGAATGACTACCACCTTATACAGAAATTGATCCCCCAGCCCTAAAATTATTGCAGTCTGGAAAGGTGAGCATGATTTTGTTAAGTAAAATTGTGCCAAAAAATATAGTACAGTGGTCCCTCGGTTAACGAACACAATTCGTTCCAGAGGTCGTTCGTTAACCAAAAATTTTGTTAACCGAAACCATTGTTTCATTGGAATTTTGGGTAATTGGTTCCAGATCACCGAAAATTACATACAAAGTAAAAAAAAATGCAGTAAAGTACATTTACTTTGAGGTGTGTATGTAGAAGGTTCCTGGTTGATGATGATGATGATGGGAATTAGAAGTGGGGGTGGAGGAAAAGGGAGTAGAGAAGGAAGTGGGGGTGGAAGAGAAATCACCCCATGCTTGATGCCGTCATTTCACCCATAAAATTTTACGTTCACTAGGTGTAATTCAAGATTATTTTCTTTAAATCAACACCGCACTATATATTGTCAATATGTTAAATAAATGTTAGAATGACCAATAATTGTACTGTAAAAACAAAAACATAAAAATAGTTTTGTTCAAGAGAGCCACAAGCAAGATGTTACCTCCACTGACCAGAGATACAAACTGACGCCTTGGTGGGCGAGTCAAGTAGCTGATTGGCGCACCAAAAACTAGTTTCCTGTACTGCAATTATGTTAAATAAGTGTTAAAATTACAAAAAAATTTAATATAAAACTTGGAAAATTATTGAATAGTACAACCTTCTTGATATTTACTCAAATGGGGACGAATTTAAGCCCTAGAACCAATTACTGTATTGGCGGACTAATATTCCAGCTGGTGAGCAAGCAAAAACATGTTGACATGATTTTGTAAGATTTTTGTTAACCGAATTGAAGATTCTTATGGAAGTTAATTCGTTAACCGAGGGATCACTGTACTCTACTGTATATCATTAAATTTTCGCCAAAATACGCCAGTTGCCTCTCACACAGGTGCACACTATATGCCACTGTAATACTGTATGCAAGTAACCACATAATTTGTATAAATGTCGTATGAATGTGCTAGTGTGCCTTATGAAAAAAGAAATTACTATACGTATATTGTGGAGTGATGTAATAGAAAATTTAAGAGAGTTGGGGTATATTCTGTGTGGGCGATGTAGAGTATATTCGAGTACAGTAAAGCCTTGAATAACAACGGTAATGTGTCCCCCAATATTGCAGTGTAACGTGAATCATTAATTACCATTGAAATAAGCAATAATAATGAGATGCGTTCCCAAGTGTGACCTTTTCATATCTTTTGCGTGGCTTTTTACCCTCTTTCCCCACAAAGCAATAAAATTGGTGAAAATCCTAACTATATTCTTTAAATAATGTTTATGAATGTACCTTATACAATATAAATCAATAATAATATGCACCGCCATTGTATTCATTAGTGTTTACACCCAGGACAATGTATCTACATAAGAAACTGAAGAACATAAGACCCTGGTTGTAGCTGTAATAAAATTAATGTAAAACAGTACTGTACAGTGGTCCCTCGGTTAACGAACACAATTCGTTCCAGAGGGTCGTTCGTTAACCGAATCCATTGTTTCAATGGGATATTGGGTAATTGGTTCCAGCTCACAGAAAAGTACATACGTACAAAGTAAAAAAAAATGCAGTAAAGTACATTTACTTTGAGGTGTGTATGTAGAAGGTTCCTGGTTGATGATGATGATGGGAATTAGAAGTGGGGGTGGAGAAGGGAGAAGAGAAGGAAGTGGATGTGGAGGAGAAATCACCTTTTGGGGGACCAATGCTTGATGCTGTCATTTCACCAATAAAATTTTACGTTCACTTGGTGCAATTCAAGATTATTTTATTTATATTACACTGCACTGCGCTATATGTTTTCAATATGTTAACTAAATTTCAGAATGACCAATAATTTCAATGTAAAAATGCAAAAATATTCAAGACACCAACAAAATAGATGTCCACTCCACTGTCAACAAAGCCCAACTGACGCCTGGTGGCTGAGTCGAGCGTCTGATGGCCGCACAAAAAACTAGCACCCTGTACTCCATATATTATCAATATGTTAAATAAATGTTAAAATGACAAATAATTTTAATATATAAAATGCAAAAATATTAAAGAGCACAACTTTCTTGGTATTTACTCCACTGGAAACGAATGTAACCATAGAACAGATTACTGAATTGGCAGACTAGCCCATCAGCTGATCAGCTTATGCTCACAACAAAACGTGATGTTCATAAGGATTTCGTTAATCAAAGTTTTGTTCGTTAACCGAATCGAGGATTCTTATGGGAGGTAATTCGTTAATCGAACCGTTCGTTAACCGAGGGACCACTGTATATTTTAAGTAATATTATTTAATGTTAATAAATGGAACAATAAAAGTAGCTAACCACTAATGGCAAAGAAAAAAAGCAAGATGGATTGGGGACGCCAACACATGTAATTGCGTACATGTGAAAACATATCATTATTTCTCTACATAAGAATATGAAAGCAACACTTATTACTGTTCATATATGTTTTAAATAATCCTTGCTAATGTAAAATAAAAATTCTACTCACCAATGGTGGTAAATTCTAAAACATAAGGACAACCAATGATGTGTGAGTTTTTACTCATGATTCGGATTTTCCCCCGAGGGGGCTAGTTTATTGGGCACCCCCTTACATCCTGTGCAAGGTGAAGCGCAGAAGCGTTTACAGTGCCCTTCTGGGAAGAATGCAAAGTTCATACTTGCCTTTATGACTCGTACATTAAGGGCGTAAAAGCCCGAAGGGTCATAGGTTTTGTCAAGTTACATAAAGTGAGAGAATGATGAGTGTGTGGGGGGAAAGTTCCCGGTACATTTCATCTGTTTATAGCAAAGTGTGGCAGGTCCCTAATAATGTCAAGTGCCAGGCCTGTGACTAGGAGGAGGGATATCTGGTCAGGGAGGGAAGAGGTGTTGGTAACAGCTGGGGACCTGTAGGAGGAGGAGGTCATAGAACAAGTGAGGATGTAGTGAGAGAGGGTGTTAGAGTCGGGTTGGCCACAAAGTTTACAAACAGTGCGGCCAGGCTCAGGGTTGCCAATATACTGCCATAGGTACCTGTACCCTAGGCCCAGTCTCATGTATATAATCTGTTGAGATCGAGTCAGGGATTGATACTGTTTGTAGTGGTGGTTGTCGTCACTGGTTACAGCGTCATAGTGGCATAGTGTTATGCTACCCCGTTGTTTCAGGTGTGTCCAATTTTCGTTGAATGCCTCTCGTTGTGTGGCGTGTATGCGAGATTTGAGATGATTCAGGGAGAGGGCGAGAGTGGCTTCAATATCTTCTTCTTGCGTGGCTTCTTTGGCAAGCCGATCAACAGTGTCACAGGCAGTTATTCCTAACTGTGACGGGATCCAAATAAACTTGACACGGATGTCATCAGTTTGTTCTACCCCGGAAACGGCGGCTAGGGTGTGTTGGGCGGCAGGGGAGGGTAATTTGAGCCTTGCTAGTGCAGAAGTGCTGTCACTGATTATAAGGAGGTTCCGGCGTTCAGTGCGAGCATAGGCCGCCCCCTCATGAATGCCCGCGAGGATGGCTATGCTTTCAATATCAGTGGAGGAGGCCCAGTCGTGGACCCTGATTTTCCTGCAGGCCTGGCGCTCAGGAATCCACACAGCTGCTCCAGCGCTGCCCAGCGTGGTAACAGACCCATCACAGTAGACGAGGATAGGAGGGTGGGAGGTCTTTAGAGAAGAGGCGACATCATTAATCTGCTCAAGGCAGTTAAGTTTGAGCATATACCTCAGTTGGGTGGATTTACGACCAGGGAAGGTGTGGGCGACAACATCAACACACGGGGAAGTCCAAAGCGGTAGAGGCGGATGAGTGTACTCGTGAGGGAGAGAGGTCGAGGGTTTACTCATGATGAAGTCATCAGGTTCAACTCTGGTAGAAGCTGTAGCTTTCCATAAAGATGTCATAGTTGTTGCTGAAATTGTTACTGAACCTGAAGTTGCTGATGAAGCTGCTTATGATGCTGAATTTGATGGTTTAGGCCTTCGAATAATAAAGCTGTCAAAAGAACCTTGCACAGTTGCTTTCTTTCCTCATTATACATCTTTATGTAGAATTCATATGCATTTTTCATGTCCGTTAATTTTAATGCTTTGTTCTATCAATGGATCCACTTCAGAAAATATGTTCATTGCTTGCTCCATATAATATCCACAGACCTCTCACCCTCTTCATATCGTTTTAACACCTAGTTTCTCGGCTAAGCTTATATACAGGGTACTTTCTTTTAGCTTTTAAACCAGCACTACCATTACCTGCTCTCTTGCTCATGTTGAATAGGAACACAAAAATGCCGTAAGAAACCTGAGAATGTTTTTCTCCCTTTCCTGTTCAGATGAGTGAAAACAAAGGTCTGCCAGCTGCTACTGTTTATGCTAGTGATGCTGGCATCACCACTCACAAGCCCGGCAGCCTCCGTGCGCAAGGCGTGTTTTTATTTTATTTGCATAATACATATCGGGATTTAGATATTACAGTAAAACCTCGATTAACCAACCACATACGAGGGGAAGGGGCCGACGGATAATCGAAAAGGTCGGTTAATGGTACATAAAGTCTATGGAAGTAAAACACATTTTCAAAGTACCTTTTCCCTAACCTACCTCATTCAAGTCCCTCTATTCATTTTTGTTCATTTGCCATTCATATTTCAATAGAATTTGCTTTAAAACATTAACCACTTTAGTCAATAAATATGAACCAGCACAGAAACCGTGAATAAAAAATGGGAAAGTCAAAGAACATATATCATCAAAAAAATTGTGACCAAGTCCCAGGTTGCTGATCTGACTTTCTGCCTCATTTACACACAATTGCAGGGTCTCAATTGTTTCTCATACTATTGACAACACAACATACCTACAGGTACATTGTTTCTCACTCTTGATTTTTTTTCATTTTTGCATTTCTTTATGGTTCTTTATTACTATTATTATTATTATTATTAGCAGTCCTATATTAACCAGGGTCTTAAATATGAATGGTCGTTAGTAGAACCGTTGTTATCGAAGGCTTTCCTGTACAGTAGTAAGCAGTTTGGCAACAATGATTCACTTGACTACTGTATACCTTAGTGCTCACATTTAATTCTAAGAAGTGTTGACACCCAAAATTTGTAGTTTAGATCACCTTACTCAGTTCTTATATAATGGAGGGATTGTATGTAAAGAAATGGGGTGAAAAAGGTACAAAACTATGTCTGGGTGTGTAGCTGGGGAGAGGAGGTCACGGAGGAGTGCCGGCCGGACTGAAAGGACAACTCTCCCCCCTTATCAACTTGTGATTCCTTTATAATGACAGTATGCACTCTTACCATAATTCCCATATTATTTACGTTCACTTGGTTCCGGGTTAATGAACATTTTCGTAAAATAATAAATTTTTGTGGAAAAAACCACTCGACCCTAGATGAGTTAGTCATACTAAATTCCTGGCAGCTTTGTTTATATAGCACAAACAGCTGATTGCCCACACTGTCCTCACCACAACCTATGTCTTTAATGCAGAACTTATTAAATGATATTGTGTATTTATTAGCATCTAATAAATAATATGGTGTTTTATGCACCTGCACATACGTACACTGGTTTATTAATTAATCAGTTGTCTTATTGTACAAGTCTGCTTACCATATCTTTGCTTCAATAAAAAAAATACTGTATATTTTATGAATATACACTGAAAGTTTGTTCAAGTGTGGTTTTGAGGATCATGGTGCCTTTTATAGTGAAGTTGTAGACCTTTTAAGTTCTAAAATGAATTATATTTCTGCAACACTATCAGTTAAGGGAGACCATTTGCTATTATCTACTCACCCTGTATGATGCTGTAGTGGAAAAAACATTTGTGTGAGTAAAAATCATAGATTTACTTTTTAGTTTATTACCCCAAAAAAGATTCTGTAAGTATACTGTGATCTAATTTGTTCTTTCTATTAACAGAATCTTTGTCAAAAAATTCTTGTGGTAATACTGTAGAAATTTTTATATTTTAGGTTTACCTCCAACTGGCAGCTGGCAAGATTTGAAAGACCACATGAGAGAGGCGGGTGATGTGTGCTATGCTGATGTGTACAAAGATGGCACAGGTGTTGTGGAATTCCTCCGCTATGAGGACATGAAGTATGCCGTTAAGAAGTTAGACGACTCTAAGTTCCGTTCACATGAGGTGAGGACCTGGAACGCAACTCCCGGTTATTTCTATGTTGCAAAGTGTTTATGCATACTGAAACATTTCCCACCTTCTTAGATTGTGGTTGTTTTGTTATGTTATTCACATATTCAGAGTGTGTTAATCCTTCTTCAACTCATCTTTCAGTTAAATCTTGATGATGCTTAAGGAAACTCATTTACCTACCTATTTCATGGTTGTAGTCTGGCAATAACTGAGATATATACGGATGGTTCTACTTTCATCTGTTCTCAAGCATTGCAGGAATGAGTTGTGCTGATAGTTATGGTTTTCTGTAAATCTGAAGAAAAAAAGGCTTGTAAGGCCCATGTTATGTAAAGGGGCAGCTAAGTGTACAAATGTGTGTGTTTTTACGGTGACAGTGATGCCAATACAGTAATGTCAAGCAGTGAGCTCTCATTATTCACCCGCATTGCTGGATCATTTTGTGTTTAGCCTTTAATGGTATCTTACATTGGGTTAGTTTCCAGGCCTTAGAAGCACTCCATGGTGTACCTGGGTTGAGTGTTCATGACCCCAGGTGCATTTAATGACTGGGTGAGCCCAGGTGACTATTGGGTGACCATAATGGCCCCCAAGTGAATAAGTTTAGTTCTTAATGACCCCAGTAGCTCATAGGTTGACCCACGGGAGATAACAGATCATTTCAAAGTTGCTCATGGTGATGCAGAGTGAGACATCAGTGTACTTAATGATGACAAGTATCTAGTAGGTGCTTAAAATGTTTCAAAGTGAGTCACAGCTGCTCCTGGAACCCCCCCCCCCCCAGTGAATCAGTGGGACTTATAACACCTGGTTCTGATGATAACTCCAGGTGACATAAGTTTTAATAATGAACCGAGATGCTCCTAATTACCTTAATGAATCATATGCGTGTGATATATATGTATACACAAGAAAATCAAGTGCATTTAGGGTGTTCATAACGTACCTATTGTTTGTGGCAATAAAGGTCAAGGTCGGTTGGTACTGGCATAAAGTTTTCCCAAAATTATTTCCCTTTCAATTTTATGCTTCTCATTATATATTTTCTATGACCATGAGCTGAATGCCACATACTGTATCTATGAATGCAATTTTATTTATGTGACTGAAATTGTGTGGCTACTGATGTTGGATGTTATTAGTCATTGGGCATAAATTAATCCCATTCAGTGCCATGCTTTGTAATGAATCTGATTCTTTGAGTTCTGATTGTCTGAAGTTTACCTTAAGATTTCATGAATATAAAAGCTTTGAATAATCTCTAGATCGTCGTTTAGAACTGACTTGAGAAAACGAGACTTATTTGTCAATTTTGTTTTATTGCAGGGTGAAAATTCTTACATTCGTGTGAAAGAAGATTATGGAGGATCTAGTCCAGCCTCGGGTGGTGGTGGCGGCGGACGTGGGCGGTCGAGGTCCCGGTCACGCTCACCCAGGGGTTACCGAGGCTCTCCCACTTATTCTCCAGTGCGGCGATCGTACTCACGGTCACCCTCGCGGTCTCGGTCAAGGTCCCGAGAGCGCTATTAAAATGCACTCATTTGGGAGTGGATTACCTGGTTAAAGTCTTGGGTAGAACTGACTTCGGTGAAGAATGTCATAATCCCATGACTGAACCTGGTGAAGTTACCCAATTATGTGATGGGTGCCAAGAATTAAGGCTGCAGCAACCTATTCGGGCTCATCTTAAAATGGAGCACTGGTCTCCATACTGACCTCGGATGTCCTGAGCTGACCTGACATTGTCTCCGGACCCAATACAGCCCTTGGCACTGGACTGGAGGACGTCAGGTCTGCACTGTTGCCAGTCAAACGTCCCACTTGCCCTTTGGTCAACTGGCTGTCCTTATAATTTCAGATATTTCATTGAAAGGTCGTCAAATGTGTGATAGTGTGTGGCACCATTACTCATAACTTACAGTTCTGAAGGATCAAGTTAGTTAGTGAAGTGCCACATTTAAAGAAAGTTTGGACAGCCAGCTAAAAAAAATAGTGGCACATTTGTTTTGTGAAAATGCAGCCTTGTGAATTTTTTTTGTACTTTTTTTACGATTTTTTTATTAATGGTGACTAACAAAGATTTTCAATTTACATAGGTGTATGCAGTCTATTCTGTGGTCATTGTTCAGTATTAAGGAAAGTTTCAATGTCTTCGTATACAAAGGGCAAGTTAAATTTTAGATTTAATGCAATGCTGTATTATGTTTACAAACGATAAATGTTCAGAAGATAACATTGTTTAGTGGCAACTATGCCATTATATATTAAGTTTATTTAGTGGCTGCTATGCCATTTCAGTTTAATTGTTTAAGTACTGTGCTAACTGTTATCTTATGTTTTCACATTCCATTCTGACTCCTCATCTGAACAAACCTTATATCTGATATTTTTCTTAGTATTCATTGTGTAAATACACCTCGTACATTTTAATAAAAATGTTCAATAAAAAATTGTCTTCAACTGGATTTTGTATTGAATGAAGCTTTACCTGTAGGTTATAGACATCGCATTACTCGAGACTAATTGTTTGTTTTTCTCTCTACACAGTCCCGTAGCTAGTAGGCTGCTGCAATATGGCCATCCTTCCTGCCAAATTATCGTAGATTTTGGAAAGCTAGGATTTGAGAAGTGGAGGAGGAGCATTCACAGTGGCATGGACGAGAGGCTCAATCAGGATCAGAGGATCAGGAGGATACAATGCTGCAGCAAGCTAGCAAGGGGAGGAACACACTAATGGATTACTTGGATGACAATGGATGAAATGCTCTCATAAGGATCTCACACTTGGCCTTACCAAGGAGACAAAAGGATTATGCGGGGACAGGTTCTGCGCTTGGAGGAACTCACTGGAGGATCATGGATCACTTGTGGATAAGGATTTGAATCGGTCAAAGGATTCACCAAGTAGCAGAGGACTGGATTTGTGAGTTAAGAATTCACCTTCCCTCCCCTCAATTGCCTGAACTTGATAAATTAAAGTCCCGCCATAGTCCTCTAGTTAGTACAAAGTTAAAGTTGCCAGTCTCTGACATGCATATGAAATCCTCTAGGTTTTTTTTTTTTTTTTTTACTTCATTGGGGTGGTTCAAGGAGAGATTTTGATAAAATATGAGATTTTATTGATCACAGAAATATTTCCTCAGTTACAAATAAGACGTATATTTTATATCGTAAGGGGAATTTGGCAAGGGCGAACGATCTCGGTACTTATTAATCAGATTTTCTTTTCCAGCAGCATTAGCCTTGTGGGACATCTGTTAAACAGCAGTGATTCATCAATAAAATATTTATGTTATTCAGAGTTTCTTTAATTCATGCAAAAATTGGGTGCTCCTCCGTCACTATATAAAAAAACAATACCGATAGCCAGTGTGGCTGTGTCCTAGGTGTACAAGTCTTAGCAGACAGAATATACTACCAAAAATGCTAGACTGACAGAAAATTGTAGTAAAAGTACAAGAATTAAAGCCTTTTTGTATAAAGGTGATATTTAGTATATTAATTTTCCTTAATATGCTATTTATGATGACATAGAAAGGTAGCCTTCGCAGTCACACCATCCCATCCATATCTCGTTCATTTCATGGCAATGCTCGCTAGCTACGTACCTCATATTTGTCTCCTGTAGGCATTAAAAATGTGTTATGTATCCGAAAATGACAATAAACAAAGGTGTTCATCCTCTCTGATCTGATTGAAGACTAGGATAGTTAATTGAAAGTAAACAGTACTGTAAAGCAGGCTGCTACCGTCACAAAATGGGCTGGGGGCAAAAGCATATCCTCGGTAGTGTTGCAATAGATGCCCTTAGCAGCACTCTTGAAAGAATATTTTGGCATTTTTCTGAGAAACCCCTTGGTGTTGAGGGGTTTAGTGTGATAATTTAGATACTCCTACTAGGATTGATGTAGGTAGTGTTTCTGCAGAAACATTATCATTATTTATGGGGTGCAGCGTGATAAACTTGTACTGTAGGTTGCATTTTGATTTCGATCAAATACCAAGACTAATATGCTCATCATATAAAAATTTAAATGGATCTCATTTTGATAAAAAGGCTGGATAATTTTTAGTCCTATGAGTCATTTAACTCACCTTAAACTCTTAATATTGATTACTGTTAATGTATGAATACTAACCCTGCCCCTACAGTCTTGATATCATTGTTATGGTTCAATGTTTTGTTGCTAAGAAGTGAACTTATTTGGTACCCCCTGCCTCTACAGATTGCAGTGTTGCTAAGAGAAGAGTTCATCCCAGCTTATGAAATAATACTGTATCTCCAAGTTCAGCTACTAGTAGGTACTGCTAGATTAACTTATGCAGATTCCCCCCAAAAAGACAAATTATGGTAAATTTATGCCTCTTTTAGGTCTTGATGAATTTTTACAATAAAAAATGAAAATTGATTTGGATACAATTCATAATCTGAATATTTTTCTGACGAGCCTTCAGAACTATTAAGGATTGTTTTTTGTTAGTACAGTAGTGTTGGATTGAAGATATAATTAGTGGAAGATGAGTAATGAAAGTGTATAGTACAGTAGTTATTGGTGGATGGTAGAATGGAGGATAAATATATTGTGATTTAGGGAATGCAGTAGTTTACATTATTAATACATTATAATAAGTGTAACTAGAGTGTATATACAGTACAGGTAAAGAGGGTAATGAGAACTATCAGATGTATTACAACATGCATCCTCTTACCACTTATGATCTCCCACGCCTAACTGAGTGACACTAAGTTGCTAAATGCCACGACTATTATCCATAATATATTAATGATTATTTATGTACAGTACAATAATAAACTACAAAGTGAAATACTGTATACATGCATTATAGATACTGTAGGGTGTCTCAGAAAAATGTCCCTGCCTGCTCCCTCCAACATAGTGTCTCGGTGAACAGGTAGGGTCTTTTTTCTGGAGCACCCAACATACTTTGATTTTAGTACAGTTTTGAAGTAAATCTGATCTTTGAAAAGTTAGAATTTTTTTTATGAGATGTGGGAAAGTTTTAATAGGATTGGATATACTGTAGTACACTCAACTTTTTGCACTGATTTCAAAGATGGTAGTTGAGCTGCTTGCTTACTATGGCATTTTCCAGGGATGCATTATTGTGAATAGGAATAGTGTACCTCTTAAATAGTTGAATTAATTAGGGGAGTGAGATGTTTTTTATTTGGTCATACTTTTGGGGGGATGGGGTGGTCACGGGTAATTAATAGTGGATAATATGTCTTGTCTAAGTTAATTTGGAGTAGCCTCTCAAGTAAGCAATATCTGTAGTCAAGATTTTAATGTAAAAAAAAAAAACTAAGATGGTATATAGTACAGGTGTACGGGGAAACAAAAACACTATTTACAATATCCTAATCTACAATAGTGTGCATTAATGATGCTGATATATTAAGACCACTCCCCTATTTGTGATGTAAACAAACTTACATTAACGATATGCATCGTCCCGCCAACTGGAAAGCATCATTCACTTCATTTGTCAGCCGAGGCGTAATCTACCTGAACGTGGCCATGTGGTGAACTACAGTCCAGGCGTTGTTTCTTCTTGGTTGTGTGTGTAAGATTTAGAGCTTAATGTATATTGGTCATTATCGGTGTTGTTATTTAGCATCTATTTTTTTTTTTTTTTTTTACAGTGAGAGGACACGTTTTACTGTTTTGGTGATTGTGAAGTGGTTTTTATGTTATATGTTATTGTTTTTCCCTTACAGTTACAGGAAATTACAAAGTTTTAGTGTACTGTACTATACAGGTACAGGGGTACTGTGAAGAGCAATGCCAGCTTTAATGACTGAAGTGCTTTTCTTTGCTTTGGTGATTATGCAGTGCTTTGCTCTTTTTGTGACTGTCAACTGAGCAGTGTCTGGAGGTTAAGCAGCATGAGATTCCCCAGAGGCTGTGAGGGAGTCGGAGTGGCATCTCCACTCCACCTGCAAGAGTCCCCTTACCCTCAAAGGGGACATGTGATGCCAACCAGGCTTGTTTTTAATGATGTGGTGAGTGTTGTTTAATTGTGTTGTAGTGCTGGTAGTATTCTGGGAACTTTTTTTTTGGTGAGACATATAGGTGTCTGACTGGCCAGGACCTTGTCCCATTGAACCCCATGTTATAATGAACCTGACCTATGGTATTTCAACCTGTGATTATATAATTTTGCAGTACAGTAAGTCCTTGTCATTCGCGGGGGTTAGATTCCAAGGAATGGCGCAAATAGACAAAACCACAAATAGCAACTATTCTACTTTAGTGCACTACTGTACAGTACAGGTACTCCTCGACTTATGACCTACTTGACTTACAACCACCTGGACATATGACCGCCGCAGTCGTACCAAAATTTTTTCAAATGTATTTTCGAGTCCCGATGTTAGTAATTGCGCTGTGTACTAACAAAATTTTCGTTTGTAATTCCCTTTAAAATGGCTGGCAAGCTTAAAAGTGACAGTTTCGTGGTGCTGAGAAGAAAAAGAGACACCCATTTTAGATTTTCTATGTATTAATTTTGCATTTTCAACTTACGACCAATTCGACTTACAAACTGGATTTGGGTCCCTAACCCTGCCGTAAGTCGGGGACTGTATACCTATACCAACCGACCAGTCGCGGTAGCACTCTTACTCTCGTTTAACTTATCCAGTAATTGAAATTTCTTTGTCTGGGTCATCATTGACTTCTGCCTTTTGCATTTCATTCCACTAGCACTGACACTAGGCAGTCTTTTAGGGGCCATTTCACACAGAAACACTTAAGTTTTGAGAGTACAACACGAGATGCTGCGTCACAGGCAATAGTTGAGTGCAAACAAAGGGAGAGGAGACGCTGCGTAGGGTGACTTGTTGTGCTGCGGGAGAAGGCTCGCAAGCCAACCACCATAGCCACCATCTGCTTACCGTGAATGGCAAGGATCTACTGTACTATCTCTATGTATACTGTATGCCTTATAAATAGAAAAGACAATGCAAGGTATATTTTTTTTTTATGCAAAACTGTGGTGCTGTGGCTGAGTGGATACAGTGTCTTTTGTCCATTTGTGGAGGTGAAAGCTGTCAATTACAGTGTTGGCCATACCATCCTTGTGTATAGAAGGCTTAATATACAGTGTTGCATTCACACTGTCCGTAATGAGCAGTTATGCCTCTGGGACCCATTTTTGCATTTATCTTACACTACTGAGCAATGTCTGGTGTATTCAATATCTTTCACATCCTTGTTCTCTTTTATTTAAATTTTTTATATCATATCCTTCTATTATTTATAGTGGTAACTTGAATGTCTACATTAACATCTTTATAATTTATATTGTTTACTTGGTGTAGTTATATAATTTGCATAAGTATAATGTTGTTGAACAGAACTGGCCATTCATAGCTTTGGGGCTACCAAGTGTTTCAGGCTAAGCAGCTTTTTCTGACATGTTCTCCCACTCAGAAATGTTACAGTACTTTTTTCTAACTAAACATTTCCCTGCAGTTGTATCTCCTGTCTTTATCATTTATCTCTTTGGTAGGAAGAGGGTGTACTGAGTGAGGGTCCCTTCCTAGCCAATAAAAACCTGTTTAGTTTAGTTTTTAATACTGGATAGGTTTGGTTTGTTTCCTGATAGTACAGTATAGGGGAATTAATAACCACAATCTCTCTCATGTGTTTTTTCTTGTCAGTGAGGTTCGCATACATCCTCTTGAGAAACCTTATACAACTAATTGAGAAACATTATACCCAATAGTGTTAAGATATCAAGAGGAATAAAAATCATCAACTGGGTGACTAACAATGTAACAAGAAGTAAATTTTCAGAAATGTTTTATTTGTACATAAACAAAGAAATACAAACTGGATAGGAACATTGACTGTAAAGTTTTGTATTACAGTGTTGTCAGATTTAAAGTACAGTATATATATACAGTGTGGGTGAGGAATAAATGACACGCAGCAATCTTGGTATGGACAATGTGTGTTGTGTAACTACTGTAGTGATTATTCCATGTACAGAATGCATTGATGTTGTGTAGTACAGTATGTATGATGTATTTTTTTTATATGTTGATGTGTAGTATGTATGTTTTATAATGATATATGATGATAATGACAGACTTTTACCCGAGTTTTAATATGTGTCGGTAATTTCTCGCCCACCCTGTATAAAATGCCCCTTAATTAATATATTTTCATTGTAAATAACATCTAGGAAGAGAAGTCTATCAGAATCAATGCAAAAATGGTTTCATCAGTCAAATAAATATGTTGATACAGGTTGACAACCCTTTATCCGAAATTCCGAAAACCGAAGAGCTCTAAAAACCGAAAGTTTTTTGTGGGGCTCTTTTTTTTTTTTTTAACAGGGATTATTAGCTCAGCCAGGCACAGATCACTGACCCACATCGGGGCCTGGGGGACAAAAATGTAATAGTAAAAAGTAAAAGTAAAAATAATAATTATAATAATAATAATTATTCATAGTAAATAAAATTTTTAATAAAAATACACCAAAATAAAAATGATTACAATAATAATAATAATAAAATATAATAATAAAATTAATAATAATAATAATAACAACAATAATACTGTAATAATAAAATAATAATACAGTAAAGAAATACAAGAATGAAAAAAAGATCAAAAGTGAGAAACACGACCTAGACCTATGAATTATTATTATTATAATTTTTATTATATTTTAGACCCCCAGGCCCCAATGTGGGTCAGTGATCTATGCCCGGGTGGGCTAATACACATAAAAAAAAAAAAACCTAACCATTCTGAAAACCGAAAAATTCCGAAAACCGAAATGCCTCTGGCCCCAAGGATTTCGGATAAAGGATTGTCAACCTGTATTAATATTACAGGTATAAAAATGGACATAGCAATCACACAACTGTACCTGTAATCCACTTAGTCTTACTTGATAACATACTATTTGCCACAATGTTGCAACAAATCCTAGACAACTCTTAAATTCAGACCAGGTGATTAGTCTCTGTGACATGCTACAATAGTATACCAGATGATAAAGGCATTTATTAGGCTGACACTATAAAAAAAGGGTTATTTTAGAATTCTCACTAGAGCATTTGAGTTAGTGCATACAGATCTAGTGTGGGAATATGGGGAAAAAACAACGTTGAATTTGATGAATAAGCTGTAGAAAGGCTGTGATCTGTGCAGGTGCTTTGACAAATTAACAGAACTCCCCACATGAGTAAATATGATTTCAGTCAGTTCATTAAATATTGCAGCCATTGTGTTAACCTAAATATTTCACTCTATTATTGTTTGACAAGATTTCTGCATTTCTGTACAAGGATTGAATCTTAAAATGATTATATAGCAAGTTTGTAGCTGCTGGCTGTTAATATGCAGTAAGCCATTTGGTTTTATGAATGCGTGTGTGTGTAGATGATGACAAAATGAGGCTATAACTAACTTTGTGATATCAATTGGTTCTGATTAAACTTGTTCATAATCACAGCTAATCCATCCCAATATGAGAAAATGGTAATAATGATGATGTGCCAACACTGACAGGTGGAATGTCTTGTACAGAGCAGCTGACTTAAGAGTTTTATTGTGTTTAAAATGCCTGAGACACCATTAACCTTCTTAAGTAAGGTAAAACTTTCCTTACAGAAACCACATTCCCCAAATTCATTATTTAGATTCTGTAGGTTTGGGTAACAATCCTCAAACAATATCTTCATGTGTGTTAATCACTAAGTGTGTGAATCTCCCCTCAAAAGAAGACAAACATGATTCCAGACTGATCGAAAGATCAATTAATCCCATCTCGGCTTGTGAAGGTCAAAGTTAAATAAATAGAACCTGAAGTTACCTAAAAAGCTGTGTTTGAAATATGAATGAAAGATTAGTTATCTATTTTACATTAGTTTTCAATGATAGCAAAAATACAAAATCCTACTGAGAAAGTAGCTTTGTTCTTGAATAATAATAATTAACTGATAAAAATTATAACTAACAAAAATAATGACATACTGTAATATTCATATCTCACAGCAATCAACACAGACTAAGCTACCTTTCTGGACATGCTATGAAGTATATAGTGTGTGTGGTGGTGGTTTTATTACTTTATATCTGTTCTTGTAGATGGTCACGACCACTGTCCTCATCAGTTTCAATATCATTGCTGACCTCGGCAATATGACCTCTCTCTTCCATGAGGGGCAGACCCATGCTAGAGCTTCCAGAGCCTGGGGAGGGTGCCTGTATTTTATCTACATCCTCCTGATCGCTCTTTAGCAGTGCTTGTTCCTTTGCCTCCCTCAACAAGTTCTGCAGCTGGTTAGGGTTTGGTTTGGGGAGATCTGCCATGAGAGCAGGATCTAACTCATCTTCTCCAGGTTTTGCATAGGCCATATGTTCCTCAATTGTGTAGCCATAAAGTTGAAAATCCATTTTGTACTTTTTATATAACTCCAGAACTTGTGCCAGAGTGAGTTCAGAGAAGTACTGTCTGCGGACTTCTGGTGTGAGGTTGTAGACAACATAGTCGGTGGTATTGAGTGGACCAATACCAGCTCGCTTCCAAGCCCATTGTACATCATGCCACAGTGTCTCATAGTGTGTTATCATATTGTATCCTATATGGCAGGGTGTGCAGTGGCGCAATGTGGGCCGCCAGGCTTCCTCCAGGTGATGTGTATCATGATCTAATAAAAACCTGATAAACTCTTCGAAGGTCGGCCCTTTGGTGTGTGCTGGCGCCTTACGATAGGTCCGAACAATACGACGTCCGTAGTGCAGGTAGCCATGGGAGTTTTTCTCTGGGTCCTCTAATACTTGGCGATAAGATGACAGAAGTCGGTCAAAGGGGTGACGTGCCATTAAGATCGTCACTGATTTTGCCAAGACAACCGGGTACTTCTCCCATGAGCTTAAGTATGGGAAGTTTTGTTTGGCAATGGCAGCTGGGGGTTCATGTAATCGATATAATTGCTTCTCGTCAAACCTACCCGTAAGCTGGAGGAAGCGACGGGCCAACCACTGTACCCCATTACGAGCTGCTGGGCACACTGCCAGGTGATCTTTCTCTGACACAAACAGTGCTTGGTAAAGTGGAGATTTGGGCATAAAGGCCAGTGTAGCTCTTTCCTCCTCAGTGATATTGGTAGACTCTCCGGTAGACCATAAACCCAAATTCCACCTGACAAGAAATAATTAATGGAGATAAAAAAAATACATTACAGGTGTATTATATTATTCCCTAAATTTCACTAAATACTGACACAAGAGAATGTGCAAATTATTTCCTTTGTTTCCATGATGTATAAAGCGAATTCAGGTCTATGGCCCTACTATTGCAATCGGTGGCAATGCCAAAAAGACTGCAAAATTTCAGAAATAAGGCCTAATGGTGTGACACAAATGTGGATGGTGTAAATCAGACTTGAATAGTGTGGCTTAGGAATGGGTGGTGTGTATTAGGTTTGGTAATAGTCAGTCAGTCTGAAGGATGGAGGTTTATTTTTACCTTCTCATGTGGAACCTGCTCAGACCAGACCTGTAAAGTAGCAAGTTAATATGCTGACTGCCACAGAGTGCTCACTGTCATGTGTACCTCACTTACTGCATTACAATAAAATAAAGAAAAATTTATTCTGAAACTGCACAATGATATCGCCCAGACATACCTTGCACAAGCTTTATGTAGAATGTTGAGGCGTTGACGTTGTTCCTCCTCCATGATGTCATCAGAAGGTGGGGTTACCGGAGTAGTAGTGGTGGTGGTGGTGGTGGTAGTGGTGGTCGTAGATCTCCGTGTAGGTCGTGAGGCGCGGCTATGCCCTCCACCAGCACGTGTCGTCAGGTGTCCGATATTTCTAGAGCCCGGCCGTTGTGTTGCTGATTCCGAGTTGCCGAAGCGACCGAGCGAAAACTTCTTCTGAATTCTGGTGAGGAATCCCTGTGAAGTAATCCAGAGTTAAGAGCATTTGTTCTGGCTGTTACATTAGATTATTTTCCGGTGTCATAATGCAGAACTGATGATGTGATTTCAGTCCATTTGGCATAAGTAAATTTGATTAAATGTGATGATTCTATTTCCCAATTTTTCTGCATCTGATAGGGAAATTATTCACAAGGGCTTTATCTATGTGACCTAGTGATGAACTGTGTGACATAGTGGTGAACTGTGACTAAATATTGTCACCCACACCTAAGACACTGACCCTCACCTGAGACAACCACCTTTACCTGAAAACTCACCTGGGTCATAAAATGGAGGAGACAGATGATAACAATCGTCTGGAGGAGGGCGGGGAGACTCTTGTTCACCTTACGGATAACTCCAGGGAACACCATCTTGCCAGGGACACTCAAATCTGTAGGGGACAACACGGTAACTGACGACGAGCTGGCAAGTTACTGTATATGGACGGGAAGGGGTGATGGAGGAGAAGGTTCGGACGAAAATGCAACTTTAATCTCTCATATTATCAAGTCGAGGAAACATCTATAAGCTTTTATATTATGAAGTCGATGAAATATCTTAAGCTTTTATATGAAGTGGATTTGTGAGTAGTTATTGTGTGTGAAGACAGTTTACTCAATGGAACAGTTATTGTTAAGGTGACTGGTAAAAAATTACAAACATTTAATATGACTGGCAGAGTTACTAATAGTGAATGTAGCTGTACCTATCTCAGTGTAATGCTACCCTCACACACACACACACACACACAAATATATTCAGAATTATATAACGCTATAACAGTATCTTGACCTGTATAATTTTGTCCATTCGTCTCTTATGTTAACACGTTTGCCAAGCTGAACACCTGCTATGATGAGATAAAACGTTATCTCTTGGCTTGGTGTGTCCGTGTCTTGAACAACTTCAAGTAGTGACCCCTGGGCTGATAGTGCAGGTAGGTATTCTCCTTGCTGGCATACTTCTTCCTGACATTTCTTTATTATCTTATAAAGTTTCGAGTCTGGTAGTGGTGGTTGATGGCGTCTCACGTTTTCTTCAGTCGGTACAGGAGTCGGTTTCAAGTTGTGCGTTACCCCACACTAAGAAGACAAGTGACAACATATGACTAAGAAAATAACTCCTTGTTATTCTGTCGACAACAAAAATACATCTACCTCTTCCGACTACTAGATCTTCTACCTCCTCCTTTCTATTACCAACATTGCCGGTCATATGACTCTCTACACAAGGCCCTGACTTGTTCTCAAACTGGTACTGTTAGGAGACGTTTGGTTGGGGTCTGGGCGGCCTTGTGTACTGGACCAAAACAACCTCAGTCCCGAGATATTCCGTTAAGGAGGATTTCAGGAAGGACACTTTCCCGCTTCAGTCCCCGCTACTCCACCTTCCTGCCAAGAAATTACTTGTAGGTAATTTCAGTGTTTATCAACATCTTCGTGACAAGTGTAAAGTACAGTGGTGGAGGTGAACCACTGCATTTGTACTCTAACTTCTCTCTTGAATAACGGCAGCGTTAGATGAGCGACTTGGCACCCTTACATCACTATATACCTGAGGAGGCAACATTTTCAAATATCACGTGGCAAGTTTACGGCAATAACTTACCAATATTTTTTTCTCACATGACTGACGCATCGGGATCCGCTCCTGACAATCGATTCAATTTTAAGACAGCAGATTCGTAGTTACACCCAAAGGCACCAACACAAACTAAGATAAGAAACACAGAAAAATACATGTCCTGCGGTAACAATATCTAACACTTGACCTCTACAACCATCGGTAAGGCAGGAGTTCCACAGTAGACGTTAGCAAGTGAAGCGGAGCCCAGGCACACCGCGTCATTAAGGAAAGCCGGAGGAATTCGCTTCGACTATTCAGAGGTCCCATCTGCTGAGGTCTGCTCCGTTATTACCCGGATCAAAGCCAAACAGTATTATTTCATGTCAGGTTGAGAGATGAAGACAGATTTTTACATCCATTTCAGTTTATTTGTTCCTTTATCCATTATTTCATCAGTTATCACCAAAATCAAGATATAAGATCACTAAGTACACCAGCAACCCTTAACAGACAAACCCAGCGATACTTCTCTTATAACCTTTATTAAATACTGTTTAAGCTTTCTCTTGTAGGACGGGGTGCGGTGGACGAGTGGATACAATGATCAGTTCCTGTCCCAAGAGACGTTGGTTTGAGCCTCCCGTTCACCCTTGATTAGGTAAGATAACTGAATTGTTAAAAGTTGTGTTGTTTATATTAAGACCTTGGCAAAAAAAATTATCTGTAGAAATGGACCCCAAGGAAGTGTGATCATCTACCTACAATTATATCCTGAGTTGACATCAGCCACGCGATGACCCCGACTTCTGGCCCCTCGCTAAGGTCTTCAAAGTAACGTTAATAGAGGGACATTTCTACAGGTTCAATGGGGTAGTGACGTAGGTGTAGAGGGGGGCAGCTCTCACCCCGAGACTGTGGTATGGGGAGGGGTTGACTCGTCCAACAAACACGTCATATCATGAAATCGTGGTTATTAAAAATCCCAAATTGTATTTTATTTATCTAAATATTTTGTAACGGATGGTAGAAAAATGTTTTTAGTGGTGAGGGGGCAAAAAGAATGCTACTATTGTAAAGTTTGGGGGGACCGGTGGTAGAAGCGGTACCGTTCTTGCCTCGCAAGCGAGATGTCACGGGTTCGATTCCCGGGCCGGTGGAAGTTGTTTGGACTTACTTCCTAGCCCCCATTAGTCCCTGTTCACCTAGCAGTAAAGTAAGTACCTATTGTAAGTCGAAAGTTGCGAATTCGTATTCGGGGACAAGTTGTTGGAGCTTCCAATAACTTGACATAAACCACTGACTCTTCAGGCTTCTACGCCCTTAACTCATGAGACATAAAGGCAAGCACGAACTTAGCATGATTCCCTGTTGGGCGCTGTAAACGCTTCTGCGCTTCACCTTGCTCATGGATGTAGGGGAGTGCCCAATAAAAGAAAAAAAATTGTAAAGTTTACATTCTCACCCTAGGTAACGATTTGTTTTCTTCACATAATGTAAATCTGGCTGTGGGACAAGGGTTAAAATAACGTGGAATTTATTAACAAACCGAGAAGTAAGTAGGTTGGACCTCTGAGCCTTTAGCGGTTTTTAAGTCATTAATGAATTTGTTTTGATTTTAGCAGGAACTACTGAGCATGAAACAATCGCTCAGTGTTCGTTCCTGCTATTATCAAACGGTTCAGTGTAAGCCAAGGCCCCAGAAACGCAAGCATGTATATATTTCATGTTATTACAGGGTAACACATAGCCTATACCAATGACAACACCAATATGAATGCTAATAAGAATAAAGATAAAATAGTTATCTTACCTTGTTACAGAAATATTTGTATGGGTAGGATGGAGGGAAGAACGAGTCCACTGTATAGTACCTCCTTCGTGCTGCTCGACGCTGTCTACCCCTCAACCCGGTCACTCAGACACACTCAACATCCTCTTAAAACTCTCGATCGCTAAATAATTGTCCTGTTTTGAACTCCAATACGAATGAAGCCAAGACGCGATCTCTTCACCTACGAGTGTTCCACCTCAACTGAGACACCCGAGGAGTCATGACACACACACACACACACACACCTGTCTTTCCCTGACCCGCACTAACGGTGAAACCTGTTCTCCAGACCGTCCTGCCACGCTCCCCAAGTTGTCTTATATTTTTTCTTCAAAATCCTTCATGTCCTCGTCGTTTCATTTAATTCGTTCGTATGTTATTTTTGCTTACTATCTCCATAACGCTATAATAATGTGTGGCATAAAACGATCTTACCTTAGAGGTACTCAATGTGTGATCATATCATACATAAATCAGGAATATAAATTGCACTTGGCGAAACAGTTTTTATGTAGTCTACCCACAAGACTCTAGCTTTAATATACAGTATTTGTATATTTCAGTAAACGAAAACTACAATTACGGGAAAGAAGAGACCCTAGATGCCTTTAATAGTTCTTATTGTGTAAGCGGCAGGAAGTCGGCAAGTCTCTCTGTGTGTCTTGGGGGCAGCGAACTCTGCTGGTGACGGTCAAGATCATAATGGCAGTGCTGGGTGTATTTTACCGTCCCACAAAACATCGGAATTGACTATGGCTCATACTATCCTTCAATAAGGTTCTCGTTTTTTCATAATGTAAGTTAAATCATGAGAAAGTCAAAAGCTTATTATTGCTACAGTTTGTCAAGAATTACCCTTCGTTTCCTTAAATGTAATAGTACCCTGTACATGAAGGCATTGGTAATATTTTGTCGTCTAGAAAATGAGAATATTTTTGTATTTCATATATTTTAAATTTATTTTAGTGTTAACATTTAATATGTAAATTTACAGTGTACAGTCGCATCGTTTCATCCTTAGAAATTCTTAACAAGGCACTATTACCCGAAAAAAAATATCGTAAAAGAAAAATGAACACGGCTCTATATACTAACTTTATCATGCGAGTGGAGTGAGTTATGTAGCGCGTATGCATGACCCACAAGAAAACCGGACAACAATATTTGGTAGAGAAAAAATATTACCGTTAGAAAGCGACCGCGAGTTGCCAACCCTCAGCGCCTTTGTTTACAGAGAATTTCCGAGAATGTAATTACAAATAAAAGCATTTCAACAACAATTCTTCAATCAGTATCATAAAAAAAGGATCAAACATATTCTAAGAAAATAAATATATGATACACTATTTTATCTGAGTTTGGTTAACAGTTCCCGACTTTTCTAATAAATATACAAACGAAAATGGAAATAAAATAAGATGTCTGGTTAAAGAAAAGTAACTAAATTAAGTAATGTTGAGAAGGTAATGAATTTATTGCTAAAGCTGCGGCCCTTGTGGGATATTATCAACCACAGCCAGCACCACCCACCCACCCTCTGCCTCCTCCTCTCTCTCTATCTCTCTCTGCCGCCCATGACACGTAAAAATTAATGCAAATCAGAAAGGAAACTAAACCGAATGTGATGCCTTTTCAACTAATGATGAACCTCCCTTTTACCCCCTGAGATCAACACCGTCACGTGATCACGTCTGCTCCTTCAGACTTCACCCTCTCACGTCTATCCCTAAGGTACGAGGAAATCATCCTTGGTGTGTACGATGAGAGAGCCAGTCCAGAGATGATCATGGCAACATCTGATAGAGAGAACACCTGGTAATGAGAGAAAGACACTTAATTAACGAGTTTACTACTATTCCGGGCTAAGGCGGGGGCTAATTCCGTTTACCGTTATGAGGTGACGTGTTACCGGTACCTTGATACAACCGTGGGCCCCGGCCAGTTGCTCTCGAGATGCCGTGAAGGATAGTGACGCTCGCTGCTCGGAAACACAAGAAGCTGATTGATATATTTACGTGTTTGTGATAAAGGAAGACGTACAAATTACTTAAAGAAGCCATGTGTTCAAGAAAGTGCAAGAGACATGATGTGAATTAGTTTTATACGAGGAAATAGGAAATAATGACACTGGTGAATAAATTGTGTGTATGTATGAGGAACAGGAAAAGACATGGGTTTACAAAGTGTGTTCATGAGCCTGGAATAAAGATGTAATGAGAGATACAGTTATTATCTCTGTGTTCATCTGAGACATTAAGAGTAAGAAACAGGTTCATGAGGAGGAAAAAGTTGTAAGTTTAATTTTATTATTTTCATGAACATTTGATATTTCGTACTGATTTAATACTTGGTTTTAGTTTAGTTATTTATATTATTACTCCCCCTTACACTAAATACAGATGATAATTTTATACACTTTAGTTCTTTAACATTATTCAACCCTGACGTAAAATACAGCTACATTATTTTATTATTATGAACACACCAGAATACAGAGGTCCAGTCTCTTCATGTTTAACAATAATACCTAAGAATACATGACCACAACTTCCTATTTCCTTTGAATTTAATATAAAATTAGGTGTCCAGTGTACGATTCTGCCCGCAGTGGCCTCCGCCTGTAGCATCACACTTAACACAGCATTCTGTCAACAGGTTTTGGTCGCCTGAGGATGGTGACGTCGGAGATTAAAAAGGTTATCGCCTCCTACAGTCTCTAGTGAAGGATTTAAGGGCTTCAACGGGTTACTTCCTAGCAAGATGTTCCCACGATTAGCTAAGTTCCCCCGCCGTATTATCCTCACCTGTGTGTACATGTACTGTCTTCTGTTTATCCATCGCCTCAATGACGTCCACGAGGTAATCTCTTGTTGTTAGCAGCTGATCCTGTCACTATAATATTTTAAGATAATATAAACACTAATAATGCCTTGACTCTAGTTATTAGCTGGATTTCTCATACTGTAAATAAACGAAAAAATAAAAATCATTAATGTTCCTCCTCCATCAACAGGAATCCAAGGCTCTTAAGGTAGCCCATCTTAAAACTATACACGCCCGCGCCGCCCAAGTAGAAGCTGGGTGTGCTTCTTTCCCACCCAGTCTGACCAAACTACAACAACATGCCAACGACGCCGCCAAAGTCAGCCCTAATCTAGCCGCTCACTACACGGGTCTTCATCTTAAAGCTGCCCTTAAGAATATTATCTACATAAAAAAGCATAACATATCCTGGTGCCTCGTGCCCAAGGTCAGTGTAGGTCAAAGGTTATCAAGAGGTCAGTGTAGGTTAAGGTTATCAAGAGGTCAGTGTAGGTTAAAGGTTATCAAGAGGTCAGTGTAGGTTAAAGGTTATCAAGAGGTCAGTGTAGGTTAAGGTTATCAAGAGGTCAGTATAGGTTAAGGTTATCATGGGTGGTTAGTGTTCTAGAAAACGTATCTATCACTTGTCATATAAGGGGTCACTCTTTTAAATACGGACATTATTAGTCATAGTAATCAGTATTAATTAGCAGGTTAGACCTTATTTTGACCTTTGACCCATGCCATTACAGGTAGCGTCGACGTCGTGGGCCCAGGCTTTACTGGCACTGAGAGGTCAACTTGGAAACGAATACAGTGACCCTCCACTCCAGGTCGTTCTCAGAGAAGCATTCAAGTAAGGTTATATTAGGTCATTCAGTCTTAACATGTAGGTAAGGATGTTTCAGGTCACACTCAGACGACATGATCTTGAGTTTAAGTGTATTTTCGGAGTCATTTATGACCTATGGTCTGTAAGGGTCAGGCGGGGTCATTTACTTGTCCTGGGTGGTCAGGTAAGGTCACTCGAGTCTTTAGGGAACAACATGAAGAGTTTTGGGGTCTAGTTTTGGTGATTTCGGGTTTTATATCTTCATTATTTTGTGTCTATATCCAGTTGGTATTGTGTTGTCTCTGATGTACTGTACGTGTGGCCATATCAAAGTAAGTTCCTCGTGTCATGGAATATTATCAACCAAAAACAAGAACAAATGAACCATTAACTGGCTGAAGCTGGTTTTGCTGTACTGTGATTCTAAATAATAAAAAGAGATCAATTTCTAAGATGCATAATACCAATACAGTACATATTGTTTCCTTACATCATATGATTTTAAAAGTTTTTCCTTCATTCCAGGATGATTGATCCAACACGGGTGAATCAGACCATTAACTCTTCTCTCAAGTTCCTCTTTGTGAGACATCCGTTCCAGCGCCTCGTGTCCGCCTACAGGAATAAGCTGGAAGACTCGTACACGGAACAAGATGGCTCCTACTTTTATAAGAATTACGGTAGAAGCATCGTTCAGAAGTTCAGGAAGAGCCGTAAAAAGATAACAGTCGCCACGAAGCTCACACCGGTTGGAGGAAAGAATCAAGGAGACCAGAATAATGATAACGAAATATTAGACGCAGAGAATGTCATGAAAACGGAGGAGGAAGAAGAATATGTGGAATTTAAGAGAGAACCATCTTTTGAGGAATACGTCGACTATCTCATCAACACAGACGTAGAGAGTTACGACGAGCACTGGAAACCCATCTTCCTGCAGTGTCAAGTGTGCGACTTTCACTACGACTACATCATCAAGTACGAGAACTTCAAGCAGGAGATTGACACTTTCGTGGAGATGCTACAGGAGACTGACAGGTTGCCTCGGAGATTCATCCTTCAGTGGGAGAACCGCGGCGGCACGGATGAGAAAACAACTACAGAGTACCTAAGTCAAGTGAGCCAACACAAAGTATGGCTTCTGTACCAAAAATACCGACAAGACTTTCTGTATTTTGGATACACGATGGGAAATTATACCAAGTAGAAATGTGACCACTTTATACACAAGTACACCGTATACTATTTTTATTATACGAATATGCCTTTATTAAACGCCATTTCAAGTTATAAAATATGCTTTCGTCATTTATGTGATTAACTTACAACTGTGGTGGCCTCAATATGACGGTATAAGTCTATATTTTTCACCAACTCATCTGTTTATACATCCATTCATCAATATTCATTCAGTTATCTATTTACATGTCCATTCATCAGATTATTTAGCCATTTTACCATTTTTGTTTATATGTTTAACTATTTGTACAGTACCAGGGAACGACGATGAAAATATCCGCTATTGAAAGGGTTTGCTTTATGTTTTGTAGCTTAATGGTGAAATATCAGTTACTATGTACTGTATATGTCTAGTGAACTGTCTCAATATATAGATAAACAGAGATATCAGACTTAAACACACTTTTGATAATTAGTAATGTCAAAATTGTGTAAAATAAATACCAGATCAAAAATAAAATTATAATAATGATTTTGATATGGGGAATGAGCAAGTCATCAGTCGAACATTAACTCACGTCTCACAGCCTAAATAATAATACAGTAAATAAGAAAGTACTGTAATTCACATAACCGTGGAAGCCTGTAATTGGCCAGCCAGGGTGTTTATTGTAACGAAATGTGATTCTATGTAAATAATCTTATTCAGATTCTTTAAACATAAAACTTGTATCTTAGTGCAATCTGTGCGTATCAAAAAAGATGTCTTAGTCATAAAAATAATTAGAATTTAATTGTAAATGAAACTAATGGCCATCGTCTACTGTTACAAAAGTCTGCTGCATTTGAGGTTGCCGAGTCCTGGTTCATTTTGTATTGGTTCTGCCCTAGGAAAGTATAGAAGAGGAAGCGTATCTTAGAGCTACACAATGTAGATGGCACTGAAAAAAAATGGCGGGAAAAGAAGCGTCTGCTGTTTGCTTTGACGGCCGCTGGGCATGGTGTGAGTGGCTGGCGGACGTCAGTGACAAGCGTGGCGAGGAGCGTGTATCACTGGTAACGTGTGCGGCACAAGTCAAAACAAGACCTGAGGTTTCAATACTTCCCAAAGGACAAGAAAGGGTAAATAGATTTATTTAGTAAGCGTCACACAAGTTTAAACCATATTTTGTAAAGCAAGCAGAGAAGGTGTGAGTAATACACACGAACTAAGGATCATTTTCAAAAGTACTGTCCACAATATGGCAAAGATGGTTAGCATCAGAAGGACTTTGTGGAGTTGCACCAAATTTTCAGATGTCGTTTGGATGATACTAAGTAAGAAAATCGAAATGACAAGGCACAGAACCTGACCTAACCCACATAACCTAACGTGGTATATTTAGTTTCGGAAATTGAAATTATATTTTTCCAATCTATCGATGTGTTTTACAGCAACCGCAGACTTCCGGAAATTCACTACACTCAATCGATAGAACTATTTTTTCAATGATAATTTCTTATATTACACTTCCGTCGCAAATTGATAATAAGGAAGTTATTGAATTAAAAAATAATAAAATCAGAGCACTTGTTGTCCCTACGCAGTTGCTTAAATTGTCCGTGTTCGTTCGTTTGCTTACTTACGCACATCTGCTGGAGGCGGCCGCCAATCAAATCGGGGGTGGCCGCAGCCAATCAAATCCAATAAAAAATCTCAACGTTTGGTTCAACCAATTAGCGTTCAATATTCGGCGTGGGTGCTAAGATGTGGGACATTTTTAATCAGTTACAACATCAAGCCATAACGTGCTGGGTGCGATTTCGATTATTGGAAGCTTATCGTATTGTTTCATTCTAAAAATAAGGAAACTTTAGAGAATAAAGGAACCCACGACGCATTCTGGTCCCTGACTCGGAGTAGGGTAAGAAATACTCTAACAGCTATTTATAGTCTCGTGGAGGTTGACCATGTGACTAGGGTTATTACGTAGCGTTTGGGGGTCCGGGGTCAAAGCCCCGGCTAGTCACCAGGGGTCAGGGGGCGGAGCCCCCGGTAGGGGGCTTGGTAAGGTTTAGTTTGGTTAGATGGTATAAGTTAGCAAGCACAGAGTACCGGGAATTAAGAACACGCGATCGATAGAACTATTATGAGGGGGGGGGGGGACTAAATCACAACCGAGTGATTATCGACAAAAACGAAGGTCAGATTTGAACTAATCGCATTATAACCCATCAGAGCACCACCTTCCATGGTTGCTGTGATATGTACATTTACCAAATGTAATAGTTAGACAGTAAAAGTAGCATAGAAATTCAATTAAATGCATTTAATTAATGTAAAACATGTAGCACATTTAAATAAAATTAAGTGTTTTGTAGTCTAAGACAAATAAAAAATATATTAACGGAAAAATATTGTCACACATACACACATTTTATATATATATTACTGTATATCGGAGTTTTCGCTAAATATTAATTTTCTATCATAGTCTATCCCTTAAAAAAATACATTCGTTTTCTTTCCTCGGGACGCCTGGCCACTAGATGGCGGGCCAATCGGAGGTCTCAACGCAAAGTAAAAGACGCTTTCTCCTATACTTTCTTTGGTCTGAGTGTAGTTAAAAGACCAAAAACAGAATTCTATCTTGATTTTTAACAGTTAATGAACTAGTGTAATTAATAACCGTATTACACGCTTGAAGACATTGTTGTTGAAGTACAGTAACAACATCAACGACTTCAAACTCCCCCTGCCTCGATGGTGAACTAATGACCTTTATGTGTTGTGATTTCCTGGAAGAATATACATAGAGTTATCTTCCTAGCCCCCATTAGTCCCTGTTCACCTAGCAGTAAAGTAAGTACCTATTGTAAGTCGAAAGTTGCGAATTCGTATTCAGGGACAAGTTGTTGGAGCTTCCAATAACTTGATGACATAAACTACTGATTCTTCAGGCTTCTACGCCCTTGACTCATGAGACATAAGGCAAGCATGAACTTAGCATGCTTCCCTGTTGGGTGCTGTAAACGCTTCTGCGCTTCACCTTACTCATGGATGTAGGGGGGTGCCCAATAAATAATAATAGAAAAAAAATAGTTATCACCTTCTGTGAGTAATAAAGACAACTATTTTTATACCGAATTTCTCGAAGGTCACGGGGGACTAACTGTGTTTGCCGTGAATTAAAACAATAGCATATAGTAACGAGGTATATTTAACATTTTTCAAAACATTTTCGAACAAACAAAATAATATTTCAAGGATATTTATGTTTGATCTGGCGATATTCTATCTTATCATATTATAAATCTGCTAAAATTACGTAGTGTTGATAGTTGTTTTTTTAGTGCTTTACCTACTACTATTTCGCAACATTTCCAAGACCCTTCATCTAGTTGTGAATCTTCAGCTTTACAAGAATCAATAATTGTTACAGTCATAAATCGTTCACCCATGGTTGCATACACAGTATATGATAATTATTTACAATTTAAATTAGCTCAAAAACCCAAACAAATCACTGAAAAAAGACCTATATGGCAACTCGAAGACTTTTATGTTGCCATATACAAGATAATAAATAGTTCAATAAAGTGACATGTAATTCATTCAGAAAATAATATGTATATATAGCAGCAACAATGAACTTAAAAAAAAATCTCGAAAAAAGTACATAGTTTCTTTCACTGTTTCTGTTTAAACGGGAGCGAGTGACGAGTTGGCAGAGGGGTGTACAGTGTATTGCTAGTTGTTGCAATTCTGCTTGGAGAAATTCCTTCACGGTAATTTCCAAATGCATTGTAGTCTATAAGCTGTAGTTTCCTTTTATTTTTAAGTTATTAGACATTTTCAGGTTAAAGTGAAATTATTTAGTTCTGTATCCTGGAAAACGATGATTGATAGACAAGAGAAGTTATTACTTGAATGTGGAAATAATGTGAACTGAAAGAGTGTTATCGTATTGTTTCGTCATCTCGCGAGATAAGACAATCGACAGCGCCAAAGGATATATATATACAGTAAACCCACGACTCAAGAGCAGTGGAGTCATAAGGTCGCCTCTTCTCTTTGTGATGAGTGTCGTGTATTGAACCAGTGCATGAACCGCGCCGCCTCTGCCCTACCCTGCCCTGCCCACCCATAACTTGACCCGCCTACAAATGCCAAATCAACATTCATCATCCGTAACAGTCACAATGAATCACACGGTAAGGTTTTTTTTTTTTACGTAATAATATATCTTAAAATTTACCTTCCCTGATTGTAGATATTAATACGAGGTGAGAAACTCTTGCGTGTTAGATTTACAAAAATTGAGTAGAGTTTCCCTTAGCTGAATGTGCTCTCTCGTTGTTAAATAAAGAAAACTTGACGTACGAATCTTGGACAATTCTGGCTCAGGTTATTTGTTATTTATCTACAATATTTCAACCACGTCTGATTTTTATTTGATATTTTTTTTTAACTAACGAATTCCATGTTAACGACGTCTTTAGCATTAGTTTATACTGTTTTATTTACCTTCTTCATATATAATTATACCATTCCAATGCAATGTGTTTATTTTTTTATCTTGAAGAATTCCCATCACAGCTTATTTCACCTAAATCTTAACCTAACCTAACCTCATCCTCCCAAATAGTGTAAGGGTGTTTAATCTTTAGGTGAAATAAGCTGGGATGGAGATTCAGGTGATTTTTTTTCTTCAAATATGTTCAGAGATTTGGAAATATCAAACCTTAATATATAATTATCTCAAAAGTTTTCGACGTTCTTTTGTTGTTTTTTTACTCTTGTCTTCATATATAAAAGTCGGGTGGGAGGGGTGACAGGCGGGCGATTTCATTTACTCATCCGATACCAAATTTTCACAGTAATGGAAATAGTGATGGTAAAATTTCCAATCATTTTAGTTATATTTCTTACATTTGACTTAACTTCCAAGTGAATAAAATTTAAAGTTGACTGTTCGTCTTCAACTTCTCAAATGCACAAAATTGACGGATGCTGGTAACGTCATTTCCGGTTTTTCAATACAGTAATGATAAAAAACAAATAGACACGCCAACACGGATATTTTTGGGGGTATAATAATTATTTAAATTTTACTCACAGCCAGACTACTACAGTACTTGAACTTAAGCAAAAACTGATATTTCTTATTTTTTTATTTGTTCAGTGGAAGAACCGATTTGGAGGGGACGGGGAGGAGTATTTTGGTTTAACATCTTCGCTAACAAGATTGACGTAAACTCATGTGTAATGAGAACGGTTCAGTTAGCTCTTTGCAGGAGAATATCATGTTTATTTGCTACCAATAATAACAGTTTCATACATAACAGGTGATATACTTACAAATCATAGGTTATTAATTAGTGTGGGCAAGCGAGTTTAGGATAAGCTGTCAGGATGTCCATGAGGATTCATGATGGTGATACTGTGGGGTATGTTTGTTTGGGGTTCACACTCAGGATGGGATGGAGAAAGGAAACTCACAATGTGCTCTCTGTATACATGTTGTATTGGATGTACAATGCAGCTTGGTGCTGGGAAGGCAGCATGGTTACAAGCGTGATGTGAGAGAGCTGGTTGGTGAGGATGCTCAGAGGAGGACCAGCTTGTGGGTCGCCATGCTCTCCGGCGGGAGCGAGGACCGCCAGGCAGGAGGAGGAGGTGTTGCTGGCTGGTTGGTGTAGGTAGAAAAGAGGCAGGTCACCACGAGGTCAGGTCTTTAATAGCGGAGGTAGGCGTGGGTAGATAGTTGACCCCCGCTCCGTGGGCGGCTCTGGTTGACCCAGACCACGAGGCGTACACGGGAATTCGTGGGGTCGGCTACTCAGCGACAAACAGCGTTTGTAGGGGAGAAATCCACTACAATACAAATGACACCTGTGAGTGGGATAGGTGGAATGGGAAGGAGAGGAAAATGAGATGGGGATAGAGGGGCACTAGGCTGTGGTTTGGAGGTTGGCGTGTGATAGGTAGATAGAGGAAAAGAGAAGAATGTGAAAAGAAAGAGATAGGGGGGAGGTGGGTAAGGAATGGCAAAGTTAAAGAAATTGAAGAGAAAGAGTTTGACTGGTTTAGAGACAGCGTGGGTAAAGGTAATGGAGTGGTACTAGTCATGCTTTAACACGCGACCCTTGGAGGCTTTGGGTAAATTATCAGGATGTGTTTTAAAGACACGTGATATAATGAAGTTGTCACATTGATGATATAATAGATCGGGAGGTCTGAACTCTCCGGCTTATTACAATATAATCAAACAAAATATAACGGAAGTTTTACAACACTATATATGCCGAGTTTTCTCGGTTAGGGTACAGCTTCTCTGACATGCCAGATGTGGCTATGTACTGGCCTGCCGGTCCTGACTATTAGTGAGTCTGACTGAAAAGATTCTGATATAGTGTTTGCCAGAGCAGTACCTCCTGTAAAGCTATCATACGTGTTAATGTTCTATATGAAGTTAAGAAATCATTGTGGATTACCGAACTTTGGATATAGTACAGGTATTGTTATCTTCAAGAACATCTTACTCAACGAGGTAGTTATACGTACTGGTAATATAGTAGGTAAGGGGGTGTGAATATTCTGTATATAATAATGTATCACGATATGCTTCAGAGGTGAGCTCACTCGCTGAAATTTTCCTTCCTGAATGGGTGGAGCGTTACGAACTTGCCAGATGTATACGTACTGTATCTGGACAATTACTTCATCTCATTGTCTGTTTCTGCCTTTGTGCTAACCATATCGGTGCTTCTTGTCACAGGGTTTATATTGTCATATATGATGATGCTATCACTCTCAGGTCTTTGTGCGTGTCTCATTTCTTCTAGGCCAGTGTTCGTCTTGTTTTACAAATTGCGTTAGCTGGTCCATGGTCCAAGTCTATATTGTCTTTGTTATATACCGGGATCGACAGAGTGACCCTCAGAACAGGTTAAGTTAGGTTAGCGTTAGGGTGATCATTCTGAAGGTGAAATAAGCTGGATGCGAATCCTGCGGTTATCCAAGTATTTTTTGAACAGTTGTACGAGAACTTATTATTTGTTCTTCATCTCATTGCGATATCAGATGATAATTCATCTTCTCTTGGCGTACTTCTATTGTCTTGTGGAGGAAGTTGAGGCCCCCTTTTCAATGGTACAGTGAAGCCTGTGTCTTCAGCCCACCCACTCTCTGTAATATATAAAACAAGGGGTGTCGTCCCCCCCTCTGTTTAACTCATTAAACTTCTTTTCCAACCCTTCCCTCACGACTATCTGTCGTGACTTTTCTATCCTTCATGTCTGGCTGTGCTTTGAACCCCAGCATGCCTTCCATCCTTTCCCTACTTAACTTAAAAAAAAAAGTACTGCTGGAAGGTACTGGACCGTGACAATAAAGGCAGCCTGACGACGCAAGTGTAACCACTTCGCGACCAGCCACACTTCAGCCTAGAACAACAGTTTAAGGAAATGGAGTAAAAAAAATCTAATTATGGTATTTTATATTTCACGTATTTGAGTTAAGAACTATAAAAATATAGAAAACTACAGTAACTCAGTGGAATAAATATTTAACTTTTATTCACGTCGACAACACAGTTCTGTACACGACAATTTACACAAGACAACATTTGTGTGAGCATTCAATTTATGTTTATTTGTGGCAGATTCATTACTAACAATTATTTAACCAAAAAGTTAAACCTAGGTATAGAAGTCGGACTCTGTGACCCTCTCCCCCCTCACCCCACCTTCCAGGAATGGTCCCGCGGTGTTTCACGTCTTGGTTCTGATCACCACTGTTGACACGTATCAATTTGACCTGTTATCCAGAATCTTGACATGGTCGTATCTGTCTCACGGCATACAGACACAGATGAGGGCTGGCTTACTGGGGAAAAAAATAAATGCTCAAATTACACTGGTTTTAGTACCCTTGAGACTGATTATAGAAGGCGAAATCCACAGTGTAAAGGTGATGGCTATAAACTTTCCTGGTTAAAACTCATTGTAAAATTTGATGGACTAGATTTGAGCGGTTGAATTATGCACGCGGCCGGAGTACGCAGATGGTTTGAATAGCGGGTTTTATATTTTCTTCCTAGAAAATTATAATATTTTATTATTATTAATCCTCTCATTCATTATGTTTTGGTGGTTTTATAATGCTTGGTGATCACACTGTACTGTTTGTTTTCCTGTGGTTGAGTTGACACTTTCCTTGATAAAATTTGCATAAAGGACAATTCGCCAGAGGCCAGTACTTTCTCACGTGGCATTTATAAGAATTTCTGGGCTATTCCATCAACGGATCACTTGATGATTAACCCAAGATTACTCCACCTTAAGATTAACCACCCCAATGCTAACCTAACCTAGCGTAACAACCTAAGCCCAGGTAGAATTAGGGTGCTTGATTACCAGGTGAAATAAACTTGGAGGCTAATCTTTAGGTGATCATAAGTGTAAACAAACTTTTCTTATATTCGTAAGGCGTATCCTATTATAATTAGTCACTCCGCCTCTATCGGTCTATATATAGAGGATGATAACTGTAGATCCATCTCTCTTTAAACACAACAATTAATCTCTCTTCATGTGTTTGTTGTCATGGGCTGCCACAAAAGGTTCCGTTGGCTTGTCTCTTCTGGTGATCTTGTTAAATCTTTCATGTTGGGGCCAGGCCCGGCTCAGGTTCAACTATGAAATATTCACCTCTCGGCCTCAACGTTTTATACGCACCAGCTGCACTAGATTGAAATAACCAGCATTTCTATTGACTGTTGCTTATGGGAGGAGCTGCCGTGTAACCTAGCCTAGCCCACCCTAACCTAACCAATTTGGCGGCGCAGACAAATTTTACCCGAGAAAAATTCCACAAGTCGAAGGCAATAAGAGGAAAATGCTCCACACGACGCACTGCTATCAAGGTATAGTGTAGTCAATATTTCACTTTATCCTCTTTGCCAATTGTCGGCTTACTAGCCTGTCGGTCGGTCAGTCAGGTGTCTGTTACTCACTGTTGACAAGTCCTGGGCATGTACGGGCTCTAGAATGTATCTGAATATGTTTCAGTGTGTGTATCAAATCTGGACCTCAAGGGGCTCATATAACTATCGCAGCATTCTCTTGTAGATTACCCCAATATTTCCCATCTCTTACTCTAAATTCATCAATTATGGCAGTTTTCTGTACTGATTCCTTCTTAAGCTTGAGGCGTATATGCGGATGTGTGGTACACCGTGTACACTGAGTGCGTTTGATCACGTGGTGAGAGAGGAACGTAAGGCGTCTGAGATCACAGCACGATGTGTGTGTGGATCAGGGGGTCCGTGTGAGGACCACGGCTGGCAGACCCCTTTGAATTAGCTCTTGGATAGAAACAAATGCAAGTAATTACGGCATTACTGTTTGGTATCTGCCCGAGAAAAGGATGAAATATTTTATCCCTTATCTGCACATATTAGCTCAGTGCAATACGGCGACAGGAAGCAAGGCGTAATATGCAATAAAATTTAAATGCCAATAATGGTGCAGTAATTACAACCGAGAGCATTATTAACCTCTGAGCAGCTCGTGTTCTTGTTGCCACGAAACGTATAAGAAACATGGAAGGGAAATCTAATAATAAATTATGTTTTCAACGCAGAAACTGGCAAATTTCATCGAAGAATACTGTACCTCATATTCCTGGCTGTAGTAGATGAACAGAGGTGTTAGGTGCAAGCAGCAGCAACAACCTGGTGGATCAAATTGTTTCCGTGGAAACTAGAAACTTGGTAACAAGTATAGCTGCGGGGATTGACAAGAAACCCTGGATATAACATTCAAATACTGTATATATATGTAAAACAGATACAGCGACTATTAAATAATATGAGAGAGAGAGAGAGAGGTAGGTAGGTAGGTAGGTAAGGGGGTTGGGGGGGAAGTGCAATGGCAATCTGATTTGCTCATGTCGTGTTCTTAAGATCTTTCCATCTCACGGAATTGTTGGATTTAGTTATGCAAAGTTTTATAAAATTATATCAGTATTATTACGGTCATATTGTACTGGATATATATCTTTACTAATAACACCTGACTTTGCAAGAGTTTATAATCTTCAAATTTCTCCTTCCGACGACCCGCATGGATTCCAATGTTCACTGTATAGGGGTTAGCTTGCGGATCAATAGCCTGGTGTGTCGACCTGTTTCATGATATTTTAACTCTTACGTGAAATTTTTAGACTTTTTCGTTGCCTATATATATGCTCTATATCATTACCAATAAAAGTATTACTTTTAGTTATCGCAAGACGACGTTCCTGCGCGCCAAAGTTTGATAAAAAATGGGATTCTATGACGTCACATGCCGGGCAGCTTCCCTCTTTTCACACTGAATTATTGATGATTGGTAAATTACGGCATTGTGGGCCGATTTGGGGCTTCACGGAGGCCTCTACTGGAAGCAAACTACATTTCAGTACAAAGTAGTAAGCCTGAAACACGTAGGTCCTTTGTTAACAGTGAAAAAAACCTAGTACTGCCTTCCACCATTCTCAGACATTTTCTATAGATTCTGAAACTGTCCTGCGCCGAATTGGTGTGTCATTACTATTGAAAATTACACAAACTTTTCCCGAAAATACACAATTCAACACTATTTTGTAGTATTGGAATGTATCACCTTGTATTATATAGGTGTTAGAATCTATATAACGATGCGCTTTAGTTTGTGTTTGCTGGAGGGAGCGGTCGAGGTCTGGTCTTGTGTTCCGCCGATCCTCTATAGTTATTTTTGAAGCTGGTCGGGGGAGAGATGCCGCGTCCAACTAGAACTGTAAGTGAGAATTTTACATAGTCCTGTGACTCAGAATAGATTCCCATGAAATTACAAATTGTTCTAGTAATATGAAGCAACATTTGGAATCATCATATCCCTATTTCATACACAGAGAAAGCTAAAATCAGGTAGAGGAATAAGCTGTTATTGAAGCTACAATGTGGATTCATAGCATGTAAACAAAACATTTACATGTGGGAGTTAAGAGACGTCGTATGTGAACTATATCGACTTTGGGGGGTGTAAAGTTCCTCCTCAGTTGGCTATATCTACTGCATTGGTAGGGTACAATAGTGTCAGTTTAAGGTCACAATGGCTTACCTGGGATGCGTAAATAAAAGCCACATATCTTACATCATTACCATGGGATCACGAGCTCCAGTGGACTAGTACGTCATTCCTTAATTGATCTTAAAAATACAATTGGCAAAAAATGTATAACTACAAAATTAAAACACCTACCTGGAATATTACAAATAACAGGTGAGATCTTACCTGGTGGGAGTACATACAGAAAGTGTTCTGAAGGGTCTGACTAATTACCCAAATGTAACCGCAATGAAGTCAAGTAATGGTTCTACATGAATAAATCGGGTTACCAATCACTTCTCGACTAGTATTTGGTGTCACGAAGTAAAAAAAAAATTGGAAAACGTAATTTAATTTGAGTTAATAGATCGAGTGCATGTACCTAACCTAACCTAACCTAACCTCACCTTGACTAGTATTTGGTGTCACGAAGTCACAAAAAATTGGTAAACTTAATTTAATCTGAGTTAATAGATCAAGTGCTTGTACCTAACCTAACACAACACAACCTAACTCAGATTAAAGTAAGTTTTCCAATTTTTTGTGACTTTGTGACACCAAATACTAGTCGAGAAGTGATTAGCAGTCCGATTTATTCATGTAGGACCATTATTTGACTTCATTGCGGCTACATTTGGGTAATTAGTTGGACCGGTTCTAAAGGCTGAAGTTGATGATGGAATGAACATATTTGCAGGTGTGTACTATGACAGCCAGATTTTAGATTTAGACGATTAATATATACCTTAAGTGTAATTATTAAGTTATGCTGGTATTTTAACCACCAGGAATGAGAAAGTTAGTACATACTGAGATTCACACAAATTGGAGAAGTAAAGGAGAGTGTGAATTTTATATTTCCTTTATTCCTTGGCATAGTGTCAGCCAACAGTAATAAATGGGACCATAATGCCATTTGCTGAGGCTGAGTGAAATAGAAAAAATTCCTCTGAACTGTGACATGATTTCAGCATTGCCATAGTTAATATTTTAAAATCTTTCATGGCAAGATTCACTGATTTTATCCTGAAGTTAGATATACAGTTGTGGTTTTTGTTCATTTGCTACATTATGGTGTAATATCCACAATGACATACAGCATAAACAAGGAAAATCTCGCATATTGGTTACACTTTTCCTTGTCTTTCCTTGGATTTGTACTGCAATAATTTTCCTCATATGAGACTGTGGTATTCCCGAGGGTGAAGACACACTGGTCAGTTTGGTAACCACTAACAAGACAGCCAGTCCTATGTTAGTTGTTGCTCGTTCTGGTCGCTTCCGATATCACTTGAGTTATGTTAAATTGTATGTGTTCATTTATCATTACTTTAGGTAGGATGTTTTGTATTTGATATGTCAGTGGTTTGTTCAGCGAAGAGATTTACCATATTGTATTTGGTAAGGCGAGATTGGTGATTCCTGTTGCTTTGAATTGGTGAAGTTATCGTTTCTGTCATCCTCCTATTTTCCGAAGGTCAGAATCATTCAAAATACATCAAAAACCATCGGAAAAACGTAATTTCAACCTCACCAAACCTAATCAAGCTTAACCTAACCTAACGGAACCCACCCTAACCTAACCTAAACCTAAATTCGCTGGATGACCAAAACGACAATGATAGCTTTGAATTTACTTGTATGTAGCGGCAAGTAAGCTTTAGCCTCAGAACCCTTGGTAGATTATTTGAAGAATTTCCACCCCAGCTTATTTCACTTAAAAGACTAACCATTTGGGGTGGGGGAGGATGAGGTTTGGTTAAGTTAGGGTTAGGTTATGTTACTCAGTGATTCGAGTTTATGGAGATTATATTAATTTATTTTTTTCTGTTTTATTGGAGTATAAACAGAGTACTGAGATAGCAAATTGTGTTGTCAAAAGGATTCTACAAAGCAAAAGAAGTTGTATTTTTTAATAAACTGGAACTGTACTGTATTTCATCGTTTTAAGTTTTTAGTTAAATGTGTGTAATTAAACTTGAAATTATCATTGGTTAATTTTTTCTTCTTTGGTAATTTACACAGTTTTTATGGAATTTTAGTCATGTATTAGTTTTTTTGCAATTTTGTTATACTACTGTAAGCTGACTGAGGGTTGCCAAAATGTAAACATACACTCAGCAAATGTGGTTTGTTGAGATTCAGTTACGTATACTGTGATAACATTTCTGTTTATTGCTGCTGTCTAAGACCTGATGTGTACTGGAATTTGCTTATTTTTCTTTAATGACATTTGTGGAGTTTTCTTTAAGTTGAATTGTGTCTTGTATATTGGGCACATTGATTATAAAATTGGTTCTGTGCCTTATAGTTCCTCCTTAAACTTAATGAGATTAATTTAGTGTGAGTTTACTGAATTAAGACTGTACAATGTTTATATCTATATTTCTAAAGTGATTTTTAGGCCCACACCATTAAAAACCTAACCTAACTGAACTTAACCTACCCTAACCAAACCTAACCTAACCTAAAAAAAAAAATTTCCTTTAATGCTGAGAATGCAAATTTAGTATGGGAACAAGAGTAAAATCAACATTCAATTAGACTGTGGCCTCGGTGTCTTTAGTGCTTTACAAAAACCTTCACGACTGCTTCTGATTTTAACGAACAGAACCACCAAGCAGTTCAAAGTATTCTGGTGTTTTCAATTATGGAAGTGCTCCGTGGGCTGTTTATGCTCGAATTACAATAGTTTAGTTATTATTGTTATAGGCCTAATTAGTTTACCATAGAACATGAAACCTTTTGTACTTTATGAAATGGATGAAAAGTGCACAAGGAATATCTATTGTGTAATTGTAGAGTTTATGGTTTTGTTTTCTCATTACTTGTCTTTTACATAGTGTGGAATTCTGTCAGTTCCTTGACCTGGTTCTCAGGTTGTTGGGGTGTAGGGAATGTTATAGAGGAGTTAGAGTTGGTTACTACAGTATAAAAGGTACAATCCTCTTGGTTCTCATATCTGGTAGAAGAGAGAGAGAGAGCACTTTTAGGTTTGAGACAAGGTGAGGAGTTTATTTTTTGGGGAGATTTCTCACTTTTGTTGTTCTGTCTTAACCTGTGTGTAAGAGTTCATGTTGGAAAACCGGACTCCAAGCATTTAGCCCGAGGAAATTCATTACCTGGCTTGGAAGCTAGATAGTGGATCTCAGATTTTTTGTTGGGGGAATCAAGGATTATTTGTAGCTGACAGACCAATTTACACAACAGTCCTTGGTATGGGTGGTGATGGAGATTCTGCTTTAAGTCTTAAGGACAATTGATGACTCCTAGTGTTTAAAGTTGTGTTTGGGGAAAGATAAATAATTTTCTCAGGTTGATAATCTGAAATTTACACACTGTTGAGAGTCATCCATGGCTTCTCTTTCCTCCTTTTTTTGGCAATTGTGTGTGATGGGAAGATGTTTGAATTAATCACTGAGTTAGTTCAAGCCAAGCCAAGCCAAGTCTTTTCTTGGGTAAACAACCTCTGTCTTGGCTGACATAATTTGTTAGTTGTCTGGTTTAGACTCGCATAGAATTGGATTTTCAGGATCAAGCCATTTTTTTTAATGAAATATACAGTACAGTATTGATATTGGGTGTTAAAAAAATCATTCAGTAAATTAGGAAAGCGTTTTAATTATTTTTTCTTCTTAAGTCAAGTAACCGCAGTTTTCAGTCAACGAGGAAGCTATGTAATTGATGGGAATTATTGAAAGATATCTGAAATATAAATGATATTCTGTGTTCTGATGAACACTGCAGTCGTTCATTAGCTACCGGTATATCGGTCATTATTGATCATTGAAAAGGCTGAGTTTGTAGGTCTTGTGAAATGCCATAGCCCTTGCACAGGAGTTCATATATATAGTACAATAGCTGTATCTAATGTTATGGTAAAGTTATCTCTATGGTTGAATTTATTTGAGGCAAGTAACTAATAAATATATATATATATTTTTTTACATTTCAAGTCTTCTAAAGGAAAGGAAAAAGATGTAAGTATTTGTTTCATTTTTCTGAGAATGAAAGTTATGTCACTATCACCAATGTTTTAACAGACTTTTTCTATAATTTTGTGTTGATCATGATTACCTTGTGGCAGCTCTCCATGCTGTACAGTCTCTTGCAGCTTCACTCATCAGGTTTATAACATTGATGTCATTTCCTACAACTTGTCTTCATTTCAGTTTGACGTACCCCTGTGGCTCCTCCTCCATCTGTAGGCTCATGTCCATCTGTAGGCTCATGTCCCATTTGACTACGTACATGTCCCTGTGGCTCTCCTCCCCTCCATCTGTAGGCTCATGTCCCATTTGACTACCCCTGTGGCTCTCCCCCTCCATCTGTAGGCTCATGTCCCATTTGACTGACGCTCCATCTGTAGGCTCATGTCCCATTTGACTGACGTACCCCTGTGGCTCTCCTCCCCTCCATCTGTAGGCTCATGTCCCATTTGACTGACGTACCCCTGTGGCTCTCCTCCCCTCCATCTGTAGGCTCATGTCCCATTTGACTGACGTACCCCTGTGGCTCTCCTCCCCTCCATCTGTAGGCTCATGTCCCATTTGACTGACGTACCCCTGTGGCTCTCCTCCCCTCCATCTTTAGGCTCATATCTCATTTGACCCAATTAATCTCCTCCATTTTCTCCACATGTACAAGCTGTCTTAGTCTGTCTGTATGCAAAAGTTCATCGATACTCTGTACCTAGCCGCCCCCATGGCACCAAACAGGCTTTCCTATCTTTCCTATTCACATTATACATCTATCTCAACATTATGATTTCAACTTGTTCTATCCTTAGTATGTCATTCTTTGTAACTTCTATGTTTCACTCATTCAGGATCATATTTTTCTTATTTCTCGTACCTGCTACATGCATCTTTTCTCAATAAAGGCAACAGCTTCCTAAACCTCTTCCACCAATTCTGTACTGAGCCAGCTTCAGTGCTGATCAAGTCACCCAGGTAGCAGAGCTCTTTGACCCAATCCCAGGGATATATTCCAAATGTCGAGCTTTTGTGACCTAGTTAAGACAACATGCTTACCAACCCATATTGCATAATTGAGGCAGCAACTTCCTACTGTCTGCCATATACACCACTGCACCTCTCTTATAGCTACCCACTTTCCACACTCACTGCACACTATTGACTTGTGTGCTGCCAACACCCTTTTTAAAAAATGATAATCAAGGGCAGCACACACAGCACATAATCTCACGGGCAGTGTAGCATTACTCTCCTTCGGCCTGAGGTATATGCTTGTGGAATATTCTAGAAAGGTTTGCCTAATTTTCAGCGTTGACCTTGTGAGTCGCTACTTGGACGAGGACCATGCATTACATATCCATGGTGTTTCCCAGGAATATAATCCCCGTGGCATTGGAGGGTTTACTGTGTCTATATCCTCTTTCCTCTATTGTGTCAAATTAGTGGTATCTTAGTGTACACACAGTTACATTACATTTTCTTAAGTTAGTGTATTGTATGTAATGTCTTTATATTATTTTTGTGGAGTAAAATGCTGATGAGATTTTTTGTCCCCCAGGCCAGTCAGAAGGCAGGCAACAAATTCAAAGAGGAGAGTGAAAGTAGTGACTCTGATGAATGGGATGAGGAAGAAGATCCAGACAACATGAATGTCCCAGGTAAGTAACTCACTACACTACTGTACACTACACTACACTTATATTTTTGTACTGTAAGTTGTTTTAGAAATATTGGGCAGTGAATTCTATAAAATCTATAGGGCCATATTCCTGCAGACCCACAGATTATAGCTATAATACTGTTTAGTATTTACACTCAAATGATTAGTAAATAAATGTATTCAGATTACTTCAGCTTTATCTCAAATATCAGAATACATCTCTACCTATTCTATATGTGGTATAACTTTTATGTACTGTATAGTATTTACACTGTGGTGGAGGTAGATGACGTGTTTTATCATATATCAAGGCTTCTTGGATGTAATTTGCCCCTAGACAATTTTCGTAAACACCTGACTATGGTAATCCATGGGTGAGTGTAACGGGTAGGCATAGGTGGACGCCTTGGTGCAGAATTTTTATTATATATTTTTTTTTTCACAGCCTCATAGTTTTGTATCATTTTTTGGGTGGCCTCACAGATCAGAATGTCTTTCATCACTTAAGAACGTGCTATCAAGTTATACCAGTACAGGAGGCACACCTGTTTCTGTATGATAATAAAGATGGTGTACCAGTATATATTATCAGCACCACCACCGGTTTGGATTAGCCTTGACGACCTAATGGTATGGTGTGATGGCTGCCATCAAGTACTTTTGAAGCAAGTTTTATAGGTAGATAGGTGCATTTTCTATCACCAACTCACTTTTACAGAGTGGGAACTGGGCAATATAAGAAGGACTACTGTACTTTATTATGTGAGGATTATTCCATTAGATTTTGTACATGAATTGCAGTTTTGATGAGATTTACTGAAGACCATCTTGGTTTACAGGAGGGGGAACAAACTTGGGGGTGCTAAAGGGAGAAGAAAAGCCAGTGAAGAAGGAACCAGGTGGCACCCTCTCCTCCTTAGGTGCCAGCAGCTCAGGTCTCACTCTCCAGTCTCTCCTCTCTGCACCACACACAGACCTCAAGCCCAAGCCTGATCTGCTAAGTGCAGCTCTGTCTTCCTCAGGTAAAGTTGGAAACAAGTTTAAACATTCAAAATTTGTTTATAATGAATATGCTGTAGTCACTCTGTTGCATGGTCTCTTTGCACAAGTTTGTAATTGCATGTTTAATTTTTTATGCCAAAAATTCATGGTTGAACAGATTGAATGGCCAAAGCCTGTGCTTCAGCCCGCACTTAGCCATTCATTGTGGAACCGCTGTTTATCATGGAGGCAAACGTACCAGAATAAAAACAAAGAACATTACTGTACCTTAAACCAGTTAAAAAATATAAAAAGATTGGTAGGCAGCTGTGGTTTGTGTTGCTGTGTAGTTATTTGTCACAGTGGTGATTAACTGAGGTCACCAATTCCTGCCAGTTAGTTACAGCCAAATTTACAAAAAATATTTTTTCAGTGTACACAACTGCATAAGAATATATTGCACATTTCTTTAACCTAACTTGAAGATACATTAAGATTATTTTTAGGTTGTGTTAATGGTCACAGGCAGGGCCCCCTTCCCCTCTACACCATCGTCCTCAAATCTTTATAACCCTCCCATCCTCCCCCCCACACACACATCACACCGTCTCCCATACACCCCCTCCTGAAAATACCCATGGGTATAGCTTAGGCACTTGTTCCTCTTCCTTTGGATCAGAGATGATGACATATTAAATGAAACCTTGGGGAACCTTGCTTATTATTTATACTTTTTTGTAATAGATTCATTATTAATTGTTTAACATGTCTTTATTTACAGGTTTGGAAGGCATGGCTGGTGCTGCTGGGCTACAGAATCGTGCAGCTCTTCAGCAACAGTTACTACAGCGAGGACTTGTCACAAAAGCCGCCTACTCACCAGGGTATCAAGTTCTTCGCCCAGATGGTCACATTCAGCCCAGAGGTGAGTTGTTATTTAACCTTTCTTTGTTACGTATCCTCCGTTCAGAGTAAGGTGGCGCAGTTGTATCTATTATGCATTTGGCCTTGGGAGCAAAGGTACAGTTACTGGAAGATGTATGATCACCACCGAGGGAATAGTGGTCATATCTGCGGAAAATTGTGCGACTTATTAAATTTGTGCGTGAAGACTGTTTCTTTAATCTGTATTCACGTACTACTGTTGGCAAGTCATCTTATGAAGAACAGACAATTTTCTTTGGTGTGTAATTTGATTTTATATGTTGCTGTGGGCAGAAAAATTTAAGACATAGTGAAGTTCACAAGTCAATGAAAAGAATATGATTGCCAGTACTGTATACTATGTTAGATGCAGAGAAATCCAGTTGTGAAAGAGGGATGGGCAAATTATCAAGAGCTTAGGAGTTGTAAAATTGAAAGGAAAAGGATATCTCGTAGAGGAATCACTTATATGTACTATTATTAATAAGAAGCATCCAAGCATTGTACTAGTCTGTTGTTCTCACTTATTTCATTCATCTGAGACACAAACAGTACAAGCAAGTATTCACCTTCATTTACACCAGCTACATGAAAACCATATTTGTAATTTATATTTCTTTTCTCCAGCTAAATTCCACTTAAAATCAGTTGAGGTTTGTGCACGTCTGCTCTGTGTGTTATTCATCTTCACCCTGCAGACAGTATATCGCACCACAAAGTAACAATATATACACAGCGCTCCACAAGAATGCCACCAGAATCTTTGGGCTTTAAATGGTATGAGATAATATTTAAGCCTCGGTAACAACAAAACTTTGAAGACTTCATTGAGAAACTGTATCTGATTATGCTGTATTTGCTTAAACCGGCCTTATCTAGGAATACAGCCTCTTGATATAGATGAGGGCAAATTGGATAGTATGTTCTTCTACCTGTTGTCTCAGCTCTCTACTGTTATACTCTGTACTCGCCTTTATAATTTTTAACCCATTTTTGGAGGTCACTTGTTCCATTAATCCATCCCACACGAAAGGGGAGAAATATACCGGTAGATCGTGAAATTAATTTTCGTTTGTAATGCTTGATGCTCTTCCATTTCGTACCAATTAATTGAAGTTAGATGGACAGATGGCTTGGCATATGTAAGGCTTGGAGAGACATTTGCTTCAGTAGTTTGGTGCTGCAGTTTGGAATGATTACAGTCCAGAGGTGCATGAGGTTTGGGATTACTGACAAGTGCTGCTGCCAGATATATGAAGCAGATACAGTGCGAACGTGTCCCTGATTGGCCCAGCTCGTTGATTTTAAATTATCGTAGCTCTTTTGCATATGTTTTCAGCCCATAAGTGTGTATAATTATATAAATTTCACGTGAAAACCTTAATGGGTATAAAACCTTCAACTTGTCCTGGTGTATAAAAACCCAGAGTGTGTTGTGAATACATTTTGAAAATTACCTCCACCTGCTCATATTAAGTAAATTGAAAAAGTTAACTAGTTTATTTATCAGTTATTGTAGTCTGTAGCACCACCATTTTATGAACATGTAACTTACTGGTATAGGAGTACTTATGTAATTTTAATATCTATGTGTGTGTGTGTGTCTATGTCAGATAAGAAATATTTAACTTCTGTGTGGGGATTATCTCATTCTAATAACTACTGTACAGTACTAGTATCTAGAAGTTTTGAAGCTGTAGTGAGTGTTCAGAGGAGTAAAAACACAGCTGTGACTTTCCTGCCACTTAAGATAATATGAATACATATCACTTTAGTGGCACCTGTTTTATTTTGAAGACAATATTGGGAAAATATTGAACTAGAAGTAATGTTTGATATGTTAATGGTGTAGCGACAGTCATTGTAGATGTTTGAAGGCGTAGAAAACATATGCTATTTCCTTGAAGTGCTGACAGTAGGCTCGGTTACCAAGAGACCTCTTCCATCCCGTTCTTAGTTGGTTTAGAAACACACTCGTTACTAGTTGCTGTCCTGTAGGTTATTGATGAAAGAACGAAGCATGAAATGCCCTTTTTATGTCGGAGGGAAACAAACGAGTAACCTAATTTCCCTCCCCTTTCCCTTGCTGGGACTAGATGTCAATAGGATCTTAGGGAGACCTGGTGTATGAACCTGCATGTATGGCCTAGAAGGATATGAATTATGTGAGCTATGGTTCATTTTTAACCCCTGACTAGGAGCCTCACTAGGCCTTTTGAGTTTGACAAAATGAGAAAATATTGCTTGCTGTGAAAACATTATTGTTTCCTTCCTGTCTTGTGTATCCTGCCATTAAGCCCTTGAGTACGATGATTTTTAACCCCTCAACATCCTTAGTGTACCGTACTCAAGGGGTTAATTCACCGTACTCATGGGTTTAAAGTCATCGTACTCTAGGCATTAAAGTCATCGTAACCGAGTTGACAATCAAGTTCTGTGGTAATAGGTGGACTCTGGTATAAAAATAGGATTGCACACTTTAATCCTTCATATTTGAGAAGGGATTATGGTCCTGTGTGGGTACAGTATCAGCATAAGGAAGCAGGACATTTGTGGAGTATGACATTGGCAAGTGACAAGTACATTATGCTTGGTGTTGATGAAGAAAAGTAGATGTAAGGGAAAAAATAGACAGACTGTGTGTATCTGAGCGAGATGAAAGGACATTAAAAAGTGGGCAAGAAGACTATAGTTACAATAGGCTTTCCAAGTATGGTGCAGTGTGAAGAGAGATGTGACACGACTGAGGTGCTTAATGGAAATATTAATAAGCTACCGTGCAGTAGAGTAAGAGAAGCAGTATTTTACATAATGAATCGTGTCATACAAAAAAATGACATTTAATTCCTCTTTCATTTGTTGTGTTTTACTCACCCTGACATTTTCCTCTTGGCTAAGGGATGGAAGGGCAGGACTGTTTTACTGCACCTAAATAATGTGAACTAATTTAAATAAGGCAGCAGTCATGTGAATACTGTAGAGAAATAAGGGAGGGGTCAGTGACCATTTACCTTTCATTTTAACAGCGGATGTCCCGGTTTCTATGCCAGGTCTTGGTATTGGTTATAATCCAGCACTAACGGCAGGTAACTTTATTAAATTTACGTTTGTGCTGCTTACAGTTATCGGTAGCGGCATGCGTGAGCCAGCTGGCACACAAGTGATGAGACTGATTTCCCAAAGCTTAGTCAAACTCAATCAAAATTTGACTTTTCTTTAGAGCAGAGATCACTGTACTGTATTTCACTGTCCATGTAGGAAGTATAGTACATGATCTGTAGGTCTACTGTAATGCAAACTTGATGGTTCATAAATTTGAGGAAGTCATTTTTCATAAACTTAATATGCCTATACTACCCTCTCTTTAATTTGCTAAACCTTTATTTTTGTAGGTTGATATAGAAGCAGTGCTTTGTTTTTAATCCACTAACATGTTCTTGCTAATAGTACCAATACTGTCGTAGGTTTTTAAGTGTTTCCCTTTGAACTTGTGGAGTGACCTGATGAGAGAACTATGTGTAGAATAAATAAACTGAAAGTGATGTATATCTTTATTTGACATTACTATTAGATGTTGGTGGCTTTCCCTTAACATCACATATTTTGGATAGATTGGGTTGTGTTCTAACATGTGATTAAAATGAATACAGAAGTGGATAATTGATTAAAATTTGAATAACAGTAGAAGGAAGGCTATGAGGTAGACATAAAGCGATCAACTAAGTTTGTTCTCTATTGAGGAATGTGTGTGTGTGAGAGGTGAAGGTATTGTAGTGAGAAAGAATAGATGCCAGGTCGCATTATGTTACATAAAAGTGTGTTTTGACTTTGATAAGCTGCAGATCCTTCTAGTTAGTAATAAATATTGAGGAAAAGATAATTTGAGTGTGAACAGCAAGGAAGAAAGTAAAATCAGATACCACATGACTAAGATTCGTGTCCCATTACATGTTAATCTCTTGTCAGGTTACTCTTGATAATGTAAGGGATATTATTATATTTTTTTTTGTAAATATTTTGAGGTGAGTTTTAAAAGATTGTTAGTTATATAATGTAAATCCATAGTGCTATCCACCATAGTTTTGCTTGATGTTATATAACTTTTAACTCTCGGTCATACTGGCTTGTGTCCCCTTAATTAATTCTTTCATTTTGTTCCAGAGTTTTTCTGTTGACGTTTATATCCCTTGATGTGCTTCTGTCTTTGGGTTCCTATGTATCGTTTTAAATATCTTTACATTCAGACAAAGGTTTCCAAATGTAGTTACCGAACTTCTGAAATCAGAATGTTTTATTATTTTTTTTTTTTTTTTAGTTTCTTGTTGAAATTTGTGTTATTATTATTATTTTTATTTATTTTTTTACATTAATTTGTACTAAGCACTTCACTATGCTTGAGATATCTCTAACTATTTTACTAAGTTGAGTTGAGTGGCAGTAACCAGCCTGGGAGGGGGGTTAAAGGAGACCAAGTAACAGCATTTCACTTATGAAGGTTTATTGAAGCCAAACTCTTGTGTACTTTGGTATTGGGACGAAGAGTTGCTATCCCAAGTCTGTGGTGTTCCAGTATTATACATTTGTATTTGTAGAGGCATCTAGATAAACTGTGACAAAGTTGAGTTTTATAGGTTGAACTTGACTCATGGTTGATCTGGTTGGGGTGGGGGCAGTAAAATTCATTATTACCAGTAAATATTGTTGGAACAGTACACGAACACTGGTGTAAATGCATCCAAATTTAGCCAATGTTCCTTACAGTGGGCCAAGTTCAAAAATTATAAGAGAGATTCTCATTGTCAATTTATATAGTCCATAGAAGCTGAAAATGTGTAAACACAAGTCGCCACGGCCATGTTTTTATTACATATTTTTTACCGTTGAATTTTCATACAGGTAAAAAAAACGAAAATAATAAAAAAAAACTGTAAAACTACATTTCTTAATATGGAGTTTTTTCTTGTGATTTATTTATTTATTTATTTGTTTCCCATTTATGTTTCCTTTTCTCTCACATGATGTAATTTATCCCCAAAACAGCGAGCATGGGAATGATGGGTGGCTTGGGCATGATGGGCGGGAATCCTCTGTCAGCGCAGGGAATGATGCAGTCACTCTTGGCCATGCGAACGCCCGGCTTAGACATGAGTAACCCAGTCCTCGCCCAGCTCATGATGCAACAGGTAAGATAATATGATTCTTGAAGGTGTTTTTAAGTTGGGTGGGGGGGGTTTAGCTTCTCCTTAATCTGGGGGAGGAATTAGCTTCTTCTTAATCTGGGGTAGGGATTAGCTTCTTCTTAATCTGGGGGAGGGATTAGCTTCTCCTTAATCTGTTGAATAATAATAAAAAAAAAGATTTGTAAAGACTGCAGTGAATAGCCCTAGTTGGTACAGGTAGTCTTTCAATATTTCATTAATTGTAGTGTGGATTTTGCTTCATTTATGAATCATTGGTTTTAATGAATGCTTTGATTTGGGTTTGTTATTACAGTTGAAGATTTGTGTTTTTAAGTCCTTTGTTCAGTATAGTTGTGTGTGTGTGTTTTTTTTATATGGGGATTAGCCCACCTGGGCACAGGTCACTGACCCACATCAGGGCCTGGGGGGCGAAAATATAATAATAATTCATATTAAATAAAATTTATAATAAAAATACAAAATTAAAAATAAAATACTGTAATAATAATTCATAGTAAATAAAATTTATAATACAAAATTAAAAATGAAATAATGATAACAATAATAATAACACTAATAATAATGATAATACCTGTAATGATAATAATAAAGAACCATAAAGAAATGCAAAAATGAAAAAAATCAACAATTGAGACCCCGCAATTGTGTGTAAATGAGGCAGAAAGTCAGATCAGCAACCTGGGACTTGGTCACAGTTTTTGTGATGCCATATAGCAGCAGGGACTACCATTAGACAAATGGTAAAATCTTTAGGTGAAATAAGCTGGGGTGGGGATTCTTCAGGTGGTCTCATACAGCCATGTCAACAATGCAGGTCTGTCAAGTGGTCTCACAAGCCTTTCGAAGACTGTCTATAGAGGGGATACATCATACTTTTAATTCTTTGTTGTTTTTTGTGCCTCCTGTTCAGTTGAGTACAGTTGGGTAATCTCATTCTTTCTCTCTTTCTCTACTTCTCATTGTTTTTTTTTGTTTTTCCAGGCAATGAGTATGTCACAAACCGGTGCCCCTCAAGTACAGAAGCTTATGGGAATGTATCCAGGGGTGAGTGTTTTAATTCTTTAGGTGATGTTATTTTTTTTTCCTTTTATGTAAACACAGATACAGATGCTGAGACACACACACTTTAACTCACTCACCTTTTTATTGGCTTAGTAGTTTTGTCTTTCATGAAACTATCTCTTACCATAGCTGACTATAAACTCATAGTCCTCTGGGTACACTCATCTGCTTTAAATCATTGCAGCTTCATTGTTTGCTTCTGGATATTTGTTTGAGATTTATAAACATCCAAGTAAAAGCTTAGTTGATAGGAGTGCATATACTGTACTTCTAACAGTGATGTGATTTGTTGTCTTGTGCCATCTTGGGAATTATTATTGTTTGTTCATGCTTAAAATATCTACCTGAAGAGTGCACAGACGATAGACTATGAGAATGGCTGAAGCAATAGATAAAATAACAACAAGAGTTAACAGTTCAAAGCAGGAATAGCAGGAATTACATTGAGGTTTTGAACAGGGTAATTCCAAGTAGGTGTGTAGGTTCAAGAAAAGTAAGGAGGAGGAGGACTGGTGGTATTAAGAGGTAGGGAGGGTTCATTAAGGTGAAGGGAAGGTCATGTGAGTGGTAGTGGCAAGAAAGGCTTGTCATGTGGTAGTAAGGAGAACTACAGGGAGATGGTGAGGAGAAGGAATGCAAAGATAATGGTTAAAGAATCCAGAAGAGGAGCTGCTAAAAGATGGGCAATGGTTAGGTTAGGTTAGGGTATCATTCAACCATCGTACATTCATTTTATACCCGATACAGTGGGTTAGCTGCCTCACCTCACCTTAGGCTAATCATCCTGGCCTGTTGCAGTTACTAGTTGTGTCCTTTGATAGACATTATGTGCATTTTTGTGAGAGAAATTGTCTAAGGTGGTGACGTCAGTGTGAGAGATGGTTTTATTTTGGGGTCAGCACAAAGGTCATTATGGGTGGTGAATTAGGTCATGGTTGTTTTTGCTGTTTTATGAGCACTTTCTAAGCAAGGTCAGAGTGCACTTTCTAGCACTGCTCAGCCACAGAAGCTAGCCAGTCATGCAGTTGTTTTATTGTGTGTGTTGTAGAGGCTCTTGAATTAAAACAAGATAAACAAAAAATCCTGAAAATGGAAAATCCTTTGAATTCAACAGTACCAAAATCTCACTTAACCAAACTTCTAAATCTGAGAAAATTCCAAGAGTCATATGAGCGATGGACTTCCCTTAAAGGTGGAATTAGGTACAACGCTTTGTTTCCTATTCTCATTTAACACTTACTTTAAATATTTCACTTGCATACAGTAGGGAAGGTGAAGCTGTTTATGCATCAGGTCATTAAAGAGTTTCACTTATTCTTGACTTGAATGATGGGAATGTTAAATCTCCCTTGACCTCAAAACAACTCCTGACCTTGTGTGACAGATCATATAGTATTACCTAGATTCTCTCTGGTTTGGTCTGGTCAGATTGTTTCTATATGTTGGGTTTTGAAATATATGCAATGTTATCTACCAGTTCTTGTAGCCTTGCATCCCTGTTAGTGGGCTAATATGCTCTAAGTGAAGGTGTGTGGGCATCATGGTTTCAGTCATTTTGATTATGTTCTTGTTTTGTTTATATTCAGTACAGGGTAATGCATAATTCTCAATTTTTGGTCTTACAGTGCAAGTCATTGAGCCAGAGTGTGAAAAAGAAAATCTTGACCCTCACAGTTGTTAAGATATCAGGCAGTTTTTAAATTGATCAGTAATTTCCAGAATTCAAATTTATGAAAATGGCATTGTTTAATGTGTTTGGCCAATCATGAATCTTTTAATTAATTTCTCTATTTGTTTAGCGTTTGCTCTGATTGATCTTGGCTGGCGGTGCTGATCTTGAATTTCTGAATTCTTTCACATGCAAACTCAACCCAAACCCATCTTAACCTAGGTTAATCAAACCTAAGTGATCGAATTCAGTAACCTAGGTCATCAGCCTTGATTAATTAGAACAAATACAGTACCTGTACTGAACAAATGGCACGAGTAAGCAAAGATCTGTGACAGGACAAATAACAACTTTGTTTTAAAAAATCCTCTCTTTCCAATTCTGTTCTGTCCTGTACGTACAGTATAATAAAGTGTCTCCCATTTCCAACATTTAGAGCTGTGTGGCTCCTTGAAATTAAAAAAAATAAAAGTAATCATTTAAATTTGATGTTCAGTAAAAGAACTAACCCAGTTTCTTTGATAAAAACTGTGGGAATGCAAATGCAAGATCAAAAACTGCTCCATTTTGCAGAACAAGCAAATGAAACATTAGATTCTGTAATGTAATGGAGGATTTATATTATCACAGAATATTTTTAGGGTGCATTAGAGATTTAAAGCATATTTTGAAGTACTCTCTGGGAATGGATAATTCTTGTCAGGTTAAAGTAGTAGTATACAGTAATTCAGAACATTTTAAATACCTGTAGTGATAACTATTTTCCAGGTAAGGTAATTGGTAGTACCTTTTGAATTATGTATTAAGGTATTTTTTTGACTTGATTTCTCTATTGAACACCTGCTACATGCTACTGAGTTCGGTTACCATCTCCTAATTTAGTAAGAAGAGTGCATGCCATCTAGTAAAGTAATTTAGTAGTTACAGTTGAGAGAAGTGATTGATAGTAGGGATGACTTGCCATGTATACAGTACAGTACTATGTTTGTCTTTACAGTGACTTAGGGTATAACAGATTACTTTGCTGTTACTGCCATGTTATGCGAATTTATTGTACATATATATAGAGAGAGAGAGATACCCAGTGAATTAAGCAGAGATAATCCAGTATTACCATTTGTAGTTTAGAATGTCATTGTCTAACGTCATCTCCTCCCCTAAATAGAGAGTTACAACCCCCTCAGTGACGCTTGTTTCCCTCCCTGTGTTTCATAGCTTGCTAACTTCATGGAAATGATGAAATACTATGCACCCCCTCCACCTCCTCCCCAGGCCCACATGGTAAGTTGCCCTCCATTATAACCTTCCTAATTGACCAGGGTTTTAGGCCCGGCTGTGTGGTGTGGGTACAGCATCTTTCATCTACATAGACAGTCACAACAATTCAATGGATATGTATATTTTTTTAAACAACATTTCATGATTTAGTAATTCAGAAAAATACTGTACCCGGGTAAATCTCGTGCAGAAACTGAACCAGTCATTCCAGTGCTTCTAATCTGTACCACCGACAACAATGGGCCTACCATTGTGTTCTGACATGACAAAGCATTGCGCAAAAAAATCACCGAAATGCATATGTGTACCTTTGTATAAACAGTATATTCTCCTTAGTGCTTGATTGTAGAATGAAGAGCATTGGGTGGCCCATTGCTAACCTGTCTACTTACTTGTGGCTTGAAACTACTGTACTATTGTAGTTCATAACAGGAGTTTTCATCTGCATGTTTAATTAAGGAATTGAAACAGTAATTGTGTTTTCATGGGGTCTTAGTAGAAGTTAGTTTATACCTGAATGCCTTAGAATTATTATCCAGTAAAATGAATGGAAGAAGATGGTGTATCATGTAATATAGCTGTATGATATAGTAGTTGTATGATATAGTAGTTGTATGATATAGTAGTTGTATGATATAGTAGTTGTATGATATAGTAGCTGTATGATATAGTAGTTGTATATCTGTATTTTCTTCCCCATGCTTTGTTAGGTAGGTTTTCTCTGATGGTTTAGTTGATGTATTATAAGACACTTATGGCTGTACCTGTTTATATAAAATTTGGGGACATAATCTGTCTTCAGTAATGGATTTAGAAATTTCCCATAGGCAGCTCTAGTCACTATCGATGTACATGTGTGTGTGCACGTGTGTGTGTTCGGAATATTTTGACATGATTCGACAATTTCAGACTGTGTTTGATAATTATTCATTCATTTTCTGTTCGGTTTGTTCAGATTGTTCCTCATTATTCAAACCATCAAACATACTCAGTTACCATGCCTTGGCTGCCACATAGAATATTCTATTTGTAATTACCTGTACTGTGCAAACAAATATTTTTTTAAATGTTCAAATAGTAATAATAAAGTAGATAATACAGTAATAAATCGATATAACACTTACTGTACACTGTGAGGTGAGCTGGCACAATGTATAGATGATATTCTGAAGTGTAATGTTCACTTTGGTAAATGAAGTAAAATCCCACACTGAAGAAATAAAATACGAAATCTATGAGCTGGTATGGTAGGTCCCTCTTCAACCAACTAATAGAATAAAACAAGGGAGAAGGACAGAGAGCAAAGGTAGGGTGGGGCATAGGGATGATCTTCTGTTCCCAGTTAAGGGTGTGAACTGTGTTAACTCCTTGGTAGCTTTTAAATTAGACTAGTTGCCTGATACATTAAATTATAAATAAGGGATTGAGCCTGAAAAATCTAATTAATAACAAAAGATGGATTGGGGTGACTCAGGTTGTTCTCTTCTCCTGTTGTCTGGTTTGTAGTGTGATGGCAGCATAGGTCACTGAGTTTGTATACAGTATGTGGGAGAGCAGCAAACGAGGATCCACTTTTTGATTAGCTGACACCTGTTACCATTTTTTGAGCTTAGTCCTAGGCAGGCACGTCAGAGATCCCAGAAGCACCGGGTTGTCAAATCATAGACATTGTGACTGTACATGACCTTGGTTGTAATACTGTATAGGATTTCACAGTCAATTTCCTCATATTTAAAGGTTTTGTCTTCTAAAAGAACTTTTAAGAAGTTACCGGTAAGTTTTAAAACACAAATTGTTCCAAATCTTTAGAATTTTTCTGTGTTGTATAAATGCAATTCACTTCCCTTTGGTTATTAATCGTCACTTATTTGTCCTTAATGTTTTTTGTGGACTTTAGAATTTCGTGCAGAAGTATGAATGCAGTTTCATTTGTTCTTTTGTAGTGCTTGCAATGCTTGTTCTTGAGATTATGTTGCATTTATGTGATATGTGTACAGTATGCATGAACCCTTTGCATGTCTTACTTAAATGTGTAATGCAAAATGATTATACTGTACTTGTTGAGCTGTAAAAACCATTGTGAAGCAGTTATTCATATTATAATAGTGAATGTGATTTATAGGATAGAAAAGTGTGGTAGAGTATTACTGTATACTTCTGGTGAGAGACAGTGAGAATTACTGTATCAACCCCATCCCAGATTATGTTAGGTGAAGATGAATAAAGTCGATGAGTCAATGGTGGATGATGGTACTGTATTAATGATGGATAGTTTCAATTTTTGTTTCATCCGAGACTTGGTACTGTACTCATCTTCACTACATATTCAGGAATGGAGTGAACTTGAAACGTGGATGGGCATCTACTGTATATACAGTAATATATATAAAGGGTAATAATCTATTTGTATGTTAGACAAGTTAAAGTATTTATTTTTAATGCTTGTGTACTATTTTGGCAGCTACTGTATAAAAGAATGTCAATGTTAGAATGAATTTTGATTGAAACAAAAGTACATGAGTTAATGGTTATATTAATGACTGATTTGATGGAAGGGATGGATGATAATGGCAGTCCAGTATTCACATAGCCAGGGCCTGTACACACCGATATACTGTATTGTAGTTTCCAACGACATTTTTTTATCAGTTCTGCAAAAAAATATGGTGACAAATTTTTATAGACAGTTCGTATATGTTTGGAAAATCTCCATTGTGGTGGAATGTGCAGCCAAGCATGTGATACTGTGCCAGAACAGTCAGTGTATGTGTTTTGAGAATTGACCACAGAAGGTGAAGTAAAGCAGACAGAAACCCAGTACACCCCTTGAAACTGTTATATGTACAGAATACAGTACAGTACTTGCTACAAACTGAAACAAAGGTTTACAGAGAATTGTGATGCTAAGGTTTAACCAACACTGGCACAGGTATATTCTGGAGCCAGTGCATGCCCAATACTTGCCAACAATCAGTAACAGATATGTGACCTACTACCCAAGCAGCTAACAAACCAACAAATGGCAAAGAGGATAAAGAAAAGTATAAGGTTTACAGAGAATGGCGATGTTGCAGTGTGTGGAACGTTTTACTCAGCTCATCTATGATTTCCCATTTGTTACACCAAGACAAAAGGACTCGGCACTAAGCAAGGCCGTCCTTGTCAATGAAGAACTGAATTCCTGTGGTTGCTGAGGCAAGAGAGAGACTGTTGGTTCACTCTGTACTTATTCCTGCCTGAAAGGACCTCAGTTGCTAAAATTTGGCTAAAGTGACCCTGACCTGACTATGGTATTATGTAGATTTATGTAGGAAGTGTAGGCATATGTAGGAAAAAATATCTTAATTCTGTTTTTTAAGCAACTGAATGTAAGTGAAAAGTGAAGTAGATAAGATATGATTTGTGGGTTGTGGCATAAGTAGTAAGACAAAGGTGTCAGTATTGTTGATAACCACTTGAGGGTGTTCGGGTCCCACACTTTTGCCACTAGATTATGGTACAGGTACTATATTGTAGTATGATAGTCCGTAACAATTTTAGAAGTCATACTTGAACATAACATCGAAAATAAACTATAATGAAATATTTATACATTATTAATTTGCAAATATATACGATTCGTCATTTGATTGTTAATGTAAAGTTTACTTCCTGACGTCATCCATTTACCGATGTGGACTATTTTGCTGGAATTACACATACAGATAACATGTCAGTACTGTATTGACTGGAAAGAGTTATTCTACGTACCAGTGAGCTGCATCTAAATATACAGTACAAAAGTTTGCCGAATGAAGCAAATCCGATTATTGATACATGAATATTTATTGGTACGCACCCATACAATACAAATATCTATTGTGATTTACGTCTGTAATTAGCACCAGCTCATAGTACTGATAACTGCCCTAGTCATTACCTTTACGTATGAAATTAAATATGAATGCAAATTTCATCGCCAGGTAACTTTCTGCCATAACTCGAACCTTCTAGAAAGAACTGCGTCATGTGTACTGGCCACTGGGAGGGCAAATTTACTCTTAAGATTTTTCGTTAATCTCGGCCAAGGTAAAAAAAAAAACAAGGATGTTCTTTGGGGAATAAATAACTTAAAGCCTATTGAATGGGAAACTAATGTATTTCGCATTCTGTATCTACAATTTTACGGTACTCTATTGGAAAAAGTGCCATGTAGAATTATTAACGATGTTATACAAATTTCACTGGGAATCATTATAATATGCGTATATTATAAATGTTACCGGACCAGTACATACATACATACATACCGCACATGTTAAGCTGCAACAGTACATTATGGAAATTTTAAATAATTACCTTCATACAATTTCATGGTACTGTGTGCAGTACTTTAAGTGTTCGGTTCCCAACGAGGCAATAATCTATGACTGCTATATGATATTTACGAACGAGTGTTAGCACTATCCCATTTAATATTATATTTACTACAACTATTAATAAATTAGAATAAACGATTACCGTAACTTTTCAATACATTTTATCTAAAGAAATAAGAATAAACTTTAAAATACTAACGAGCAGTGGAAACATTGGGGGGGATGCCTTTTTTTCTGGTTATTACCGCGTTGGAGTAGTTATTAGTATTTTCGTAATTATAGTATTAAATATATTATTAGCCTTAGGAGAATTATGGCATTGCGAAATTCGTTTATCTGTTGTTGAGAAGAAAAGTGGAGAAATAATGACGGGATGGCAACAGGTGCTTAGCCGACATTAAGAAATGGTATTTGGAAACGTTAAATGACCGACCGGTTCTATTCAACAGTTGTTCGTTAGCCGTGTTGGAAGGTGCTAGTGTGGCAGGAGCTCTTAACATAAAAACCTCTGTCAAATACGAAATCACGAGTGAATTATTGAAGGAGGACATGTAGCAGTGGCTTTTAACAATACCCCTGTGAATCACTAGGCGAATTATTGTTTAATTCGCTGACAAGTTTAAGAGAATTGAATCTAAAATTGAAAATGGAATGAAAACTAAGGAACTTTAACGAGACACTAGTTTTTAAAAGAAAATACAAATGTAGGATAGAAATGACGGTTGATTCCTTGTTAGTACAGGAGGAAACTTAATGTGTGTATATTTCTTAGAGTCCTACTGGATTCCTTTCTCACACGTAGGACACCCGTAGGACATTTTATGGCTCACCTGAAGGATTACCACCACCCCCCCATCTCCGTCCCACCCCAGCTTATTTCACCTAAAGATTAACCAACCTAACGCAATTTTTGGGGTATGAGGTTAGGTTAGGGTGGTTATTCTATAGGTGAAATACTCTGAGGAAGAGATTCTTCAAGTGAAATAATGGGTTTAAAGTCACGAACGCTGGGAACTTAGGAAAATATCAAGATACAGTACTGTTGTATATATGATTTATTACCCAAACGAAGCTAACCTACCCAAGACTTCAGCTTAACCCCAGAAGTAATGTTATACTATAGGGTTAGGTGTAAAATTGCAGTTTCACTACCAATTGTTTTATGACCAGAAGTCGAGGTTTTCCCATGATATTTTGGTGATTAACTCGAAAGTTTAAACGGCTATATTTTTTCTATTAAATTTTTTTTAAAGAGTCCACACAAAATTCTACACAAGAAATATAGAGAGGAGTTTCCATTTTTAGTGCAGTACATGAAACCGAAAAGATCCGCCAAACCAAACCCGGCCAAATTGCTCAACTATGATTACCATTCAGTTATTCTATTGTCGACGGAAGTGGCATTAGAAAAAGTTGTTGCCATTGACGAGATATAACTTCTGGTGACCCCAAAATTGTATTAACATAATTGGGTGTGGAGCTGCAATAATACCAGTTTAGGTAGGTTAGTTTAGTTTTTGTGATTACACCATTTAATGTACAGTATGTACTAGTATATAATATTTTGGAAAGTTCTCGGTCTTGTTGGATGTAAACAAAAATACTGGTCAGTACAGTACGTACAGTCCTATTGTTTATGCCATAACCAGCTGTCTAGGGATTGATTTACACTACATTACAAGGTTGGGGAAAGGAATGCGGTCAAGTGCCCCCTTAGTACAGGCCGATGGGACCCTTGTTCACCTTAGAAACATAACATTTTGACTAATATCGTATGCATTTTGATGTAACACGGTATACTATATAGGAAGTTAATTTTAGGTTAAGGCTTATTCTTGGTAAATATTCAGCTCTCTGTGTTTGATCAGTTGTCAAAAAGTGAAGTCAAATCTTTAATGTGTGAAGATTCTGATTGTGAATTAATATATCAACAGGTGAACCAGGTAGATGTGTGTTGACAATGCCAGTGCCTTTTAAGATCCAATGTGATGGAGTAAGCAATAAAAGAAATCGTGTGTATGGCCTCGAGTCTCTACTTGAAGATGACGATTTACCTGATTTAAATATAGACCCGACCACAGGATCTACCTATACCAAAGCATATTGTGAAATAGATGATGATATCTCTTACCTACATACTTATCAACCTGCCAGGCTTTCTGCCAGTCCTACATATAATGAAAAGGATGATGATGTTTACCAATATGCAAAACAACCCACAAGCCATTCTGCTCAACCCACATTACAACCTACAAGCCATTCATCTCCCTTGGTTTGCAGTGAAGTGAAAGACAGATCTGATCATCAGGAATTAAAAACTGCAGGATTGAATTTAAAAGAAAAATTTGCACCTGAACCAGTATTCTTTGCACTTGAATCTGATGATGATAAAAATGAAGCATGTGCAAAACAATTCCCAAGCCAATCATCCTCTTTGGTCCGTGACAAAGAGGTGGTGGCTCATTCTAATACCAGACGAACTATGTGCCGCACTCCTGGCTACACACATCACCAGAATGACACTGCCAGTCTTGATGAACCTTGCACTGCTAAAAAAGTCATGTCTGAAGAGGAAGTCGTAGATCTGACGGACTTTGGTTATAGTACTAAATCACCTGCCCTGGATGTACCAACAACTTCGACTGTAAAACAAACTGTGCCTGATACCGATATTGTGGTGGTATCCATTTATGATAGTGATGTGGAATTATCTAGTAATGATGAGGAAAATGTATGTGGCAGTGATGTTGTTGATTTAACAAGTGAAGAACCCAATCCTGGAGTAGTAAATGTTCTGGGGTCTCCGATACATAATTTAGATTTGCCGAAAGAATACAGTCGCGCACCAAACAAATGCTCGTCGGGTTTAGACATTGACGGCATTGAAATAATCGAAGAAAAACACAATTCCACACACGCATCACCAGGCAGGAAGGTGAGTAAAGCTTGTAAAAAGGTTTCCAACCGCTTGAAGAGCATTTTACTGACCAATGAGGAGTTAATGGAATCTGTCAACTTCAAGGATATAACGAATAAAGTGAGATCCTCGCTTGGGAAAAAGAGCCGCAAGCGAATTAAAAGTCACATGACGAATCTTCAGCACATTGCTCTATGTGGTTATCTCCAGAATCTTCAACAAGCAACCAGATCAGTGTCAGTGTTGTATGAGAAGTTGAAGTGTTCAATGCACATCGCCAGTCATTCCTCCAAAAAACTGTGTGTACAGTGTGGCTGGCCATTTTCATTGGTTTTGGGTTTTACTCATGCGAAAATACAGTTGCTGATGCTGAAGAAATGCCAAGGTTTACACAGATCAATCCGAACTCTTGTCCTCACTCCATTTTTCTTGAGCCCCGAAGAAATAAGTTGGATAGATTCTACACCTAATCAGTGGTGGTCTTGGCTGACAGGTTATAAAAAGGTAATGATAAAGGTTTCAGTATTTATTTTCATGTCTTAATTACAGTAGTATGGAAACATTGATGATGCTTGTCTGTTTGAGAAGTGTGTGTGTGTGTGCAGGTATTTCTAGCAAATATCATAAAAGCTGGTGTACTCGACTGTTTGGTTCTTCTGTGGATGTATCGACATTTAGAGATGATGATACCATACTGTAGTTGATTCAAATAGTATGTTCCATTGTCTCTTACTTGGTGAAAAATTCTGAACAACCTACTTAAGGAAAAGAATAGCCTAGGTTACAACTTGTAGTTTTAATAGGTGAAGAGATGGAGCCTTCTTGGTCCAAGTTGGCTCTAAAAAAGGGGATATTCTGGATCTGTCTTGATTTCCTTTTGTTCTAGTCATTAACCCTGTTTTCTTCATCCAGTCGTAAACCAATTCCCACTGTCACTAATCACAGTAATTGGTTCATTCTTGATTAATAATAATTAATGGTCTTCATGTTTATCCATGAGTTTTGTTATATATCTGTTGGACAATTTGATCAGCTAGTTTGATAATACAGTTCCATTTTGTAGCACTGTGTGAGTGCAACATGTTAAAAGTACTGTACATTCTACTTTCACTCAATTGTGTTGGTTTGTACAGCTAATTTTTCCCTTTTATTATTATTACCACAAGATACTGTATGTTATAGTTTTGTATATGGTGGTTTAATGCTTGTGTTCTGCCCGATGCTGCTATGAAAATTAGGGATCTGGAATGTGTAGAATAAGTTGGATAGGAACCATTCCCCCAAATTCTGTTATGACTTGTACTTGAGTAAAATAAATAGGTTGTTTTTTTGGCAGGTAATGTTAAGACTTGGCAGTATATGTTGGTACATTATACTGTACTGCATTTGTTTCTGGTTGTTGTATAGTTTTGGAAATGGAATGTTCAGTGTTGGTTATTTTGTGTACAGTATGTTATTTATTTATACATTTTGGCAGTGCATGAATTCTTGGTGTAAAATGAACAAGTTTTCGTACAATTCCTTTGTATCGATGCAGTACTTTCAAAATAATTGCTCTATAACAGATGGGGATGCAAGTAAATCCTCTGATGATGGCTCAACCAACCACAGAGGAGGAAGTGGAAGAGGACGAAGACATGGGGATTGCCGAAACATACTCAGATTACATGCCCTCAAAGTGTAAGTTTTTCGCCTCTTTTGGTCACCCATTGGCAATACGGCACTTATATTATTGAGTCGGTCTTCGGTATATTTGACACGGATAGTTTTTATCGAGCCATCTTGACGTGTGATTTCTTATGGTCTTTGCTCATAAGTATTACTGTTATCTTGTTCTCCCTCAGTGAAGGTTGGAATCAAGCATCCTGACCAGGTCGTAGAAACTGCTTCCATGTCATCAGTGGAGCCTCCCGATGTGTGGTATGAGATGGAAATCCCTGATACCTCAATTGACACAGGAAAACTTTCGGCCTTACAGTTAGAGAGCATTACTTATACCTCACAACAGCACGAACAGTTCCTACCAGATGGAACAAGGGCGGGATTCCTCATAGGTGAGAGCATGTGGCTAACGTGATCAGTCGTTATGTATGAAGCTTTCTGCATTGTATCTCGTATTAAAGGCACTCATTTGATGTGGTTATGGCCTTTGGCTCTTCAATCCTTTTTTTTATTTTCATGCATGAACATTAATATTGTGTGACAGTTTTTCTAAAATTTTGGAGTTTTACTTGCGTGTAGACATCAGTTTTTATGGTTCTTGGGTTTTACCTTTTATAGTTACATGTGAATATTTATTTATAGCGGTCGGTTTTAAGAGACTCGTGTATTTATCCATTACGTGTATGGGTTACAATTTAAGCGAACTCCTTGACATTTGATGGCTGGCAATAATCACACAGTCTGTACAACTCTACCATTACAATTTACTGTATTACCCCTTGGACAGGGTGAGAGCAAAGTAAGTCTTGGTGTTATAAGAGCTTGAAAGAGTAACAATTTGTTTGTAATTTAAACAAGATAAAATAGAATGTTTAGCCACGAGCTTAACTTGAATAATCATTGGAGAAGAATGTTTAGAATGTTCTTTGATATAGTAGTACAGTAATAATTTTTATATTTTATTTGTGATTTTTATTTCAGGTTGAATGTGAATTTATATAAGTGCCTCTACCTTCCCTTCTTATGTGACATATTAATACTGTTTTCTTTTCAGGCGATGGTGCTGGTGTTGGCAAAGGGCGCACGATAGGAGGAATCATTTACGAAAATTATATTAAGGGACGAAAAAAGTCGATTTGGGTCTCTGTGTCTAATGATCTTAAATATGACGCAGAGCGGGACTTAAAAGACATCGGTGCAGGACACATTTCAGTATATTTTCTTAGTAAAATGAAATATGGAAAAATAAACTCAGACCTCAATGGAAATGTGAAGAAAGGAGTGTTATTTTCAACGTATTCAGCTCTCATTGGTGAATCAACTAGCGGGCAGGGAAAATACAAGTCGCGGCTAAAACAGATATTAAATTGGTGTGGTGACGACTTCGATGGCTGTGTAAGTACCTGCCAGTACACTGTTTCACCTGTTGTAAAGCCTTGAAAATGCTTATAAATAATTGTGATAAATGTGTGTTCAAGACCTCTTCTGTAGTATCTGAATATGATGACAAAACAAGAATAAACACAGATTCTCATTTCTTTTGTTGTCATTCGTTCTCTTTTATTGCTGTAGCATATTTTTCTCTATTGATTTTTCCCTTCCACAATAAGATCTCAAGGTATTGGGTTTATCTAGGGACAGTACACCATATAGCATCAGCATCCCCCAAAACCTCCCAGTTCCATGGTTTTTGTCAGCCTTATACACACACACACACCTACCTCTGCTCCCTCATCACGTTTAGGGCACTTCTCACCTAAGTCTCCCATCTCATTGATATCTCCACATCTATCTCTTATTATATACTCTTGATTATATTTACGTGTCTCTCGGTAAGTTATTGTCAGCACTCTTGTCTAACCTTCCATTCACTTCCACATGTTCTCACTTGTATTTTTTTCTACTGTTTCCTATTCTTCTTTATTACTCCACTCAAGCATGTCATTTTTGTCCCTCCTTATGTGTGCTTTTTCCTCTTGCATCCAGAGTTTATGCTTCACACACTATACATATATGATTATGTAGATAGATAGAAGTATTTGTAGTGTTCTGTCTTAGTACAGTATTCCATAACAGGGATTACTTATTCTAGATTGTGTTTGACGAGTGTCATCGTGCCAAGAACCTAAGCCCAGTTGGTTCTGGGAAACCAACCAAAACGGGATTGACGGTGTTGGAATTACAAACAAGGTTGCCCAAAGCACGTGTTGTTTACGCATCTGCGACAGGAGCCTCCGAACCAAAGAACATGGCATATATGGTTCGTTTAGGAATCTGGGGGAAAGGTACTCCATTCCCAGAGTTCACTGACTTTATAAGTGCTGTGGAAAAAAGGTATGTGTAATACAGTACAGGTGCTTCTCTACTTAAGAACGTTCAACTTACAAACTTTCAGAGATACAAACATCATCACTGAGGGGGGTTACCTGCCAGAACAGGTGTTTAATGTGGATGAGACTGGATTATTTTGAAGAAAATTCCAGATAGAACAAGAGGAGAAGAGTGAGCCAGGTTTTAAGGCTGTATTATTCACAATATGTTTGGTATCTACAAGAGTAAAGTTGGACTTACCTCAGGAATGTAACTCGTTCGTAAGTAGAGGAGCACCTGTATATAGTCTTTTGTGTTCTTAGTTCACTGAGGCATAGTCGTAAAATATTTCAGGGATCGGGTTTCATAATAGTAGTTTTAAGACTGAAGAACCTCGTCAGAAAAACTGGCCATTGAAGTTATTTGAAATGAATGAAGGGAATAATGTTTTTTTTTTTTTTTTTTTAGTTATGAGGGAAATAGAATCAAAATCATACTTGGAATTTACAAAAACAAATAGGCGAGTTATTCTGAAAGCTTTATTAATGAAACTTGCAATGGAGTTATATTTATTCAAAGACTTAGCTAGATGCAGGACAGTTCGACTCTTGTTTTCCCGTATACAGTACAGAGGAGATTGTCTGAAGTGAATCACCATACATCCATGCTATCTGGCCAGTCCACTGTTAATGTTGTTAGGTTTTGGGAGGACTTCACCGTCAGAATTAGGTGTAATTGAGCAAACTTGTCTATAGTTCAAGTTTTACCGTACCCTGACACCTTTCCATTACGATTCAATAAGTACCTGCTTTTTAACTCGTTAATTGCAAGAATATGTGTGTGTTTTCTCTCGTGTTTTTTTATTCCTCATAGATTATATACAGTGGTCCCTTGGTTAACGAACACAATTCGTTTCACAGAGTCTTTCGTTAACCGAAAATTTTGTTAACCGAATGCATTGTTTCAATGGGATATTGGGTAATTGGTTCCAGCTCACAGAAAAGTACATACAATGTAAAAGAAAATGCAGTAAAGTACACTTTCTTTGAGGTGTGTATGTAGAAGGTTCCTGGTTGATGATGATGATGGGAATTAGAAGTGGGGGTGGAGGAGAAGGGAGAAGAGAAGGAAGTGGGGATGGAGAAGAAATCACCTTTCAGGGGACCCATGCTTTAAGTTCACTAGGTGTAATTCAAGATTATTTTATTTAAATCAACACTGCACTGCACTGTATATTATCAATATGTTAACTAAATTTCAGAATGGCCAATAATTTTAATGTAAAAATGCAAAAATATTCACGACACCAACAAAATCGATGTTCACTCCATTGTAAACAAAGTCAAACTGATGCCTGGTGGGTGAGTCAAGCGGCTGATAGGCGCACAAAAAACTAGTTCCCTGTACTGCGTATATTATCAATATGTTAACTAAATTTTAAAATGACTAATAATTTTGCTATAAAAAATGCAAAAATATTAGAGCACAACTTTCTTGATATTTACTCCACTGGAAACAAATGTAAACATAGAACAGATTACTGAATTGGCAGACTATCCTTCAGCTGATCAGCTGATGCTCACAACAAAACGTGTTTGTCGTAAAGATTTCGTTAATCGAAGTTTTGTTCGTTAACCGAATTGAAGATCCTTTTGGGAGGTAATTTGTTAACCAAAATTTCGTAAATCGAGCCGTTCGTTGACCGAGGGACCACTGTACAGGGTTCATTTAGCATGTTGTTCTACAATGATAACAGCATTTTGTGAGAGGGAGAACGATTTCATTTTTATTGTAATGTGCGATGTATCTTTGCAGGGGTGTTGGTGCTATGGAAATCGTGGCCATGGATATGAAACTTCGTGGAATGTACATCGCTCGCCAACTTAGTTTTCACGGGGTAACTTTCCGAATAGAAGAAGTCCCATTAGATGAAGATTTTAAACACGTATATGATGAATCTGTGAAGTTGGTGAGTACTGTACTATACTGTACACTGAAACAAGAAAGATTTTTTTCATTATTATAAGTTCCTGTAACACTAATAACCTAAAGTAATTAAAGCAAACTATTGTATTAACTATTTAAACAGCCAATACAAGTCTTCATCAAGGTTGGATTAGAGATGTGAAGTCGTGTAAAATGGCAAATTTGGATGTATTGGTAATTGGGTAGGTAGAAAACTGAAAATGATATTGAATTGTAATTTCTTTTTTGTTAACATCCAAATTTTGATTTTGTATGACTAATAATCTTGTTTTTTTTTTTCCTTCATGACAGTGGGTAGATGCTAGACAAAAGTTCCAGGAAGCATCGGAATTGATAAATGCTGAAAAAGGAATGAAGAAGTCTATGTGGGGGCAGTTCTGGTCCTCCCATCAACGTTTTTTCAAGTACCTGTGTATAGCATCTAAGGTATAGTTGGGGGCGCCTCTTTGTCTCTAAATCTTGGAACTAGTCTGCTGTGTTGACGTTACAGTGTGTTTAATTACGTCTACTAATTCAAAGAGCTACAGTTATGAGACTATTCAGTTTGTTTATAAAGTATTGAAGAATTCCGTGATTTTAACGTAGGATTTTATTTTATTTTTTTCCTTCCCAGGTTGATCATGCAGTCAGATTGGCTCGTGAGGCTGTCAAGACTAATCGGTGTGTAGTGATTGGTTTACAATCTACCGGTGAGGCACGTACATTAGAACAACTGGAAAGGGACGACGGTGAACTCTCAGACTTTGTCTCGACTGCTAAAGGTGAGTGTTTGTGTTTGATCTCTGCTGCTGCCTCTTCCACTGGTTTTTTATTCCTACTCTATGTTGTCTCTCTCACTTTGGAAATTTCCTCATTTAAGCTTGAAAAAAAAAGTGAAGTAAGTGTGTGTGTGTGTGTACTCTTCATTCCACCCATAGTAGATAAGGGGCCATATTGTTGAAGAGAAGTACTGTATCATCATGTCCTCCTCCATTTCATAAGCCACCAGTCTATTTTTACATCCTGTTTTGTTTCTTGACACATCCATGATCAAATCAAACTTCACTGGTTTTGGAATATATTTTAAGCCCCACCATATACCTGGAACACCAAAGCTAATGTTTAATTTATTCCCTTCCTGTATATTTATGAAAAAAGGGAGATTGAAGAAGTTGCATTTCATGAGAATTAGTAATGTGATAACTATTTCAGATGGTTGAATGAAAATACTGTATATATTGTAGTAAGAATTTGTGCATCCAGGAGAGTACAGTATGTTGAAGTTCAGTCAGTGTTGTGCCTTTTGTGATGTGTTTTGTATTTTCCTTTCAGGTGTCTTAGAAACCTTAGTGGAGAAACACTTCCCGGCACCAGACCGAAGTCGCATTAATAAGATCTTGGGAATCTCTGAAACCAGTAAAGAGTTTAAGGATATTATCGATGAAGTGACTGGAAAGACCTCGAAAAGAAAACCAGGTAAAAGTCGTGAACATATGTCATCCTGTGTTGCCCCCATGTTCAGTCGGTCATGTTGTCTTACCCCCACGTCCAGTTTTCCTTTGTTGATTGATAATTTCTATGAAATTTATGTCGGGAATTGTAATTACTGTATTAACGTTGCTCCACAGTACGACAAGCAGCTCAGCGTGCGGCAAAGAGAAGGTTCCGGGAGGCTCACTCGGATAACGACGAGGACTCGGACTTCGAAATGTCAGGTGCAGGATAGCTTTACGTCTTTTGTGTATCATGAGTTATTGTATTTGTGTATTAATTTTATGGGAACTTACGACAGATATCGACTGAAACTAGAAAACAAAATTTACTTCCGTTTTTTGTTTCATTTGCGGTAAAAAAAAATTATCTTTCTCTACTTGTTCGTTCTTCCCAACACAATAAAGATGACTATAAGTGTCTCAGTAAGTTGTCACTTAGGGTGAATTTTTTTTTTTTTTTTAAGATCCTCTGAAGGTAATGCAATGCAAGTATAATATAGAAAATACCATAGATAAACATGTGCACAAACTAACAACACACTTGCTCTCTCACTTGTGCAAACTTTTCTTTATTTTTTAATCTATGAACAAAGTCAGTCAGAAAATGTGCAAAACTGCAAAAAAAAAATCTCAAGGTTTATGAAAGAAAAAATGTGATTTGTTCAAGTCTAATGGAACAGATACTAGTTAATGCTTGACCATTCAGTATCTCTCCATTTCCCAAATATTTACTCTTATTATAACTTTAAGAATATATGTATGAGGGATGCTTTGGATTTATCCTCTAGTATGCAGGAAAGAATACATAGGGAAACATTTTACAAGGACAGTTTTGAGGTAGCCTCTGGAAACCTAGGATATCTCTCCTCCTAATCCATTCTAGCATGTCTTGATCATGGGTTAAATGTTTCATCTCTCATCCCTTTGATATGATAAGCTTATGTTTCTTTTATTGTTCAAGAAACATTTGATATATAGACCGGTTGCATAGTTTCAGTTGTTGGAGGGAACTACCAACTAATTCAGTATTCAATCAATTAGTTATGGCAAATGATATAAGATTTTTTAGGAATGGCTTTATTTCATTTAATTTAATTTTCTTTTGCTCTTAAAATTGGTAAATTGTTTTTAGTGGTCTTTGCGTGAATAATCGAGGTTCAACCGTCTAAATTGTTAAGCACTACTCTCTAATATTCACTCTTTTTCTTGCACTGCAGCCCAGGCCTTAGGTAAATCTTGGATGGCTCACTAATTGGTGTTATTTTGTAGCTCTTGTGTTTTTTCCAGGAAAATAGTTACTTTACAGACTGAAAAGTGCTTATTCTTTGTTTGCAACGTAAATTGTTCAATTATTTTATCATACAAAATTGGGAAGATGCATTGCATGCATTATACATTAGTATGTAAGTCGTCCATATATCATCTACACCTTTAATGTGTGGGGTAAATCATGAGCAGAAACATTCATAAATATTTTCATCCTAGAATATATTAATATGGCTGATGCCTTCCACTAGATTACCCTTAAATTATAATGATGATTCCAGGGGTGTAAAGCCTAAGTGTATTCCCTTTGAGGTGGTCCCCAACCAGTGGTTTGAGGGCTGCATGTGGCCCCCAAACCACTTTTTGTGCCGCTCTAAAAGTTTCACGTTTCCTTTTATATATAAAGTAAGAAAATGAAAGTTAGGTGAGTGAGCCTAGTATTATGATGATGATGATGGGTGACCTAGTTAAGATGGATGTTGTGTTGTTACCAGATGGAAGTAAAAAGGAGTCGAGGGAGTGATGGGGCCTCAGTGTTAGGTCATGGGTTTATACTACTTGCAGGCACACTATTAAACACATATTGTACTGTATAGGGTATGAGGATTTTAGCTTAGGGAGAGGTTAGAGCCTTTGGTTAACTCGACTCCTCACCATAAACGGAGAAATTTGCGCAATGATTACTTCTTTACCACAGTAGAAGAATGCCTCGGACTCGCCAAAAAATATAATATATTCAGTTGACTATCTATACTACTATCCAAAATTATGTGGATGTGGACCCCAGTATTAACTTATTAATTGTGTAAACTTAACCTCCCTGAGTGTAAGAAAAAAGTTGTCAATAAAAGACTGGCTCTGATATCTTTTCACTGATGATCAATTCAGTTTACAAACATTACTCTCCTTGAGCTTGCAGTAGTGTCACCATGAATAAACAAGAGAGGTGTTTTCTTTCTGTAACTGAAAATATCAGCACTGTATTGTAGTTTAGCAAGCTTGGTAATAAAACAAGTACTGGATGCTGTTGGGTATGGTTGCTGGTGAAGGAACAAACTTGTGGTGAACCAGCATTCTATCAATGGTTGGGGTAACTCACTAGCCACTGAATGCTGAGAATCGGGATTAGTACCTACCCGGACGCCCCCCAAGAGGGAGGGGGGACTAGTTCCCTGTTTTCTTATATTCTCGGAAAGAATATATATTACTGTATATATTTTGATGCTAGCAAATACATGGAGGCCTATAGATTGAAGGTTGTGTTTGTGGTAATATTTCTCTTTGGGGGGGTGGGTTAGTAATAGTTTTGACATGCACTGTATCCTCTCCCTGATCTTCTTCTATATGGAGAATTAGAAAAAGTTTTAGGTGTGCTATACTTGGAAATGGTTGTGTAATGAATAAAAGTAGTTTTGAATGAATAAACCTGCATAGAAAAGTAGTTGTTAGTAGTTGGAATGCAGTTATTGCATGGAGAAAAACCCAACAAAATGTATTAATGTAAAGTAGAGATACAGTATGTAATGTATTAGAGTATGATTAGTGGAAATTGTGATTGAAAAATGGAGTAGAATAGTGTGAGTGGAAGGTGTGTTGCCTGCTATTAGCTGTACAGTATTATGTTAAAAAAGGAAATGTGTTCAAAGAATTACAAGGTTGTTAGGTCACCAGTGAATGCCCTTACAAAGTTCAATATGGAAAGCAAGTGAGGTCGTACCGGTGTGTAGAAGTGACTGAGAATTCAAAACAGTACAGTAGGCTCTCGCCAATAACGACTTCCACAATAATGTTTTCGACAATAACGGTAAGTTGCAATAGATACCCATTTTCGATAATAACGTCTGGATTCTCTTGAATAACGGAAGATTTCGCGGGAAGCGTCCGAGCGCATCAATGATAGCGTTTGTTTGCCGCCATGTTGATGATGTTGTCCACTCCACCTCACTCTCACTGTCTCACATGCTCTGTGGAATACAGCGCTGCGCCAACGTGTGAGATTTTCACCTCTATAACCTGTGGTTGCTGGGGTCGGTGATCATTAATGGCTTCCGCATTTTTGCCTGTGGTGGCTAGGGGAGGTGATGGAGGGAGTGATTTGCTACCTGAACGCCCGGGAACTTTTAAAGTGAATGAGAAAAAAGACCCCAAAGCTAAGATACAAAGCCACAAGAAGCGTGCCTACTCGGTAGGGATAAAGAACAGTTTGTTGAGCTCAATGAAAGTGGTGCACGGAACATTGATATTGTGAGGAAATTGAACTGACCTGAGTCTAGAGTGCGAAGAATTAAGATGAACTTAGAGGAGATCAAGAAGAGTATTGCGCTGGCTCAGAAATATTTCGGTAGTGATGGAAATGCGAGGCGAGCTATGAATGATAAAAGTGTTAGAAACAGATTGTTTGTGATAACAGCATTTTCTTGTGAAATGGTTAGCTTGTAGAATGAAAGACAGTGCAAGTGTTAGCGGCCCTCAGATACGGAACAATCATCACACCAAGCACCTCAAAAACTCCCCCAAGCTAAGTGTTATATTACTCAAACTTTATTTTGATGATTGAATAACAATTCTTTTTATTTCTGCTAACAAAAAGTGTTAGGAGGGCTTCAAGGGGAAAAAATGGGTGAAATTCTTGTGGCGGCAGCACCAATAAACCCTCTTTACATGTATTTTAATGTCACACAAATAACGTTTTCGCTAATAACGGTGTTTTTCAGGCACCTATTAGACGTTATTGGTGAGAGCCTGCTGTAACATGATATGAAGGCAAAATGGTGACAAAATTATTTACCAGGGTAGGTGAAACATGTTACAGGTAGTCCTCCATTATCTCAAATTTGCTTATCACAGGTTTGATTATTTTTATGTAAAAATAATGGATTATAGCAACATGTGTACCTTTGTTAGTGCTGTTGTAAGAAAAAACAAACACCATATGGGATGTCATTATATTCCACATAATAGCTACTGTAGTAACCAATAAACTTGAGGTATAATTTCAACATAAAATTGTGTCAAAGTCTCAAAGAGGGATAGGGGGCACAGGTAGAGCCAGCAAGATCTAGTTCCCTCACAGTGCTGGTTCTTGGAGGTTATGCCGTGTAATCTCGCTCACTCCCACAAATTTGGTTGAAAGTTGGATACAGGTTGTCATTCCATGGCTGAAAAGGTGGTTTCTACTTGAGAATTTTAGTTGAAATTTACCAGTTATTGTAATAACTTCACTGTAATGTATTAGTCTTCAGTTGAGATATGAGTTTTATTATTAAATTTGTTTTGAGTCAGATTTAAAGCCATTGTTTCTGAAAGTTGAGAATGGGATCCCTATAACTCATTCCTTCAGCTACAATGGGACTTAACTTGGTAGTAGGGTTTTATGTACCTTGAGAAGTGTTCCTGTCTGATTTTAGGGATTTAAACTTTGAAAACTAACATTATTTGTACTTAAGAGTTAACCACTAGCTTTATAATGTATGTTTTCAATAAAGGGAATGTTAATTTAGGATATGGCATGATGTTTTGATTTTGTGCATGAGCTGCAGAGGATAGTGTTTCATATAGAGATGTTTGTACACCAGCTGCTTAAAGTATCCTTACAGAAGAGTCTGGTGAATTTCAAGATGAACTTCTCGACTCCTGTTGTCATTACGGTTGTCAAATCCTTCGTCCGTTGTCATATTGTCTCGCACAAAATCGTAAAGATACTTTTTGGAGCGAATTTACGTCTGGATGGTTCCAGTTGTAATGTGGGTATTTGATGAAGTGCTGTATAGCTGTCATTTAATGGTGATTGGTGTTATTGAGTGATGACCAGTCCAGTATCTCTTGAAATTTATCTCTGTAATATCTTAAATGTATGTTATTGCATTTTAGGGGACAGTGCTGCTGAAGAGGAAGACGAAGATGCCTACTCGTCTGAGGTTTCATCAGACTTCTCAGGAATTAGTGACTTCGACGATGAAGGTTAGTGTTATTTCGTCATCATTTTTTGCACAGTTTCTTTTAGTTTTAGGTTTATACTGTGCAGTGACGGATGATAAGGGTAATCCGAGGAAATAATGCTTACGTCATTTGGTTGCATTCTTGGTATTTTGCGATTGTTTTGTGTACAATATTTAATTTTTTTAATCGATCAGCAATTCTTAATCATTCATATCTGTTTCAGTATATAACTCATTGATTTATTACCTAATGATTTAATATAGAGAATTATGGTTAGTTGAAAAGGAAATAATGTTTTTTTTTTTCTATCCCTCGTATAGATAGTTGGGGTCGCCCCAAAAAACGCGGAAAAGCAAAAAAACACAAACAAAAGAATGGAAAAGGCCGAGCTGAAAATGGTGACAGACCTCCCCCACCGCCCAAAGATCACGTGGAAAAGGCGAATAAGTTAAAATCGGAACTCTTGAAAGGAATTGAAAACTTAGGCAGAAAACTTCCCCCCAACACACTGGACCAGCTGATTGACGAATTAGGTGGGCCAGAAAATGTTGCCGAAATGACAGGTCGCAAAGGCCGAGTGGTGCAAAGTGATGACGGTCAAGTAATGTACGAGTCTCGATCAGAAGCCGACGTTCCTCTTGAAATTTTGAATATTAGAGGTGTGTGCAATGTTCTTTTATATATAATACATGGGGGTTGGGCATATAAGGGAATATGTTATACACCCTTATTCTCCCTTTAGTCATCACCTATCAGCATTACTCCCTTGAACAAAAACCTGTGTGCCAGTGTGTGTGTGTGCATGCATGGATGTGTGTGTGTTTTTCTCATCCCTCTGGCATTATAGTGGGGAAGGGCTTGAAAGGATAAGGGAGAAATAGAGCTATATGATTTGTTTGTTTTCATAGCTGTTTTTGTTTTTTTTATGGTGACGTATATTTTACCTTATCCTCTAAGTAGCTAATACACTAACAATATTTGTATTCCAACAGAAAAAGAAAGATTTATGGCATCAGAAAAAGATATTGCTATTATCTCCGAGGCTGCAAGTTCAGGTATCTCGCTACAGAGTGATCGCAGAGTTGTCAACCAGAGAAGAAGAGTACACATAACCCTTGAACTACCTTGGTCTGCTGACAGAGCTATTCAACAATTTGGTTAGTTCTCCTAGTTCTTATGAAAGTACGAGATATAATTGATTTGATAACCTTATTAAACCCTTTATTTTTTATTAATGCAAATTAGGGACATGATCAAGTAACATTAAGTTTAGGTACTTTAATTTGTTATAGTTCATGTCACTTTTTACACTTGATTTATACCTCTGCCTCTTTTTTGGCTCCTGTTTACTTTGAGGTGTTTTTACCCTTATTCTATTTTAATCTGAAGAATAAAGCTAATAATAATAATATTAATAAACGGTTTATTAATAGAGTTGCAGCCGGTGGCTGAAAATATACAGACTTACATTTGATTTAGACATAATGATATAATATGCGGTGAATACATTTACAGGGCTGTACAGTAAATAAATCAAGAGTTGTTTATTATTTTAACAATAGATGGGACGGTGCTGTTCTTATATCTATCGGTGCCGGCTCTTATGGGCTGAATTTTGTTGTAGTGGCGGACTGCGCGAGTTGGGTGGGGGGCTGCAGGAGGTGGCGAGGGTGGTGCAGTAGTCCACTGCCAAACCTTTCCAGTGCTTGGTGGTGGAGGTCACTGAGGGATGGCATTTCCAGGGTGGAGAGAGCGGTGGTGTAGCCGGAGTATTCTGCGCCGGGCATGATTCTGCAGGCCCTTTTCTGTACCTTCTCTAGCTGACGTTGGGTGGAGTTGAGAGAAGACGACCAGGCTGGTGACGCATACGTTAGTTTGGGGAGAATAAAGGCGTTGTAGATGGTCCTCAGCTCTGGCGTGAGTGTCCCAAGTGACCTAAGTCTTCGTAGCATGTAGAGACGGTACGAGGCTGCCTTGACTGTGTTATTTACATGGGCCTAAACTATTTGTGTTAAGAATAACAAGCCAAGAAGGATAACCAAACATTGATCATAGCTGGATGAGGGTTTGTTGGTAAAGAGGATTCGTTAGTGGAGGAATGTTGAGAGGTTAGGCCGAGGTGTGTGAGTGGGGATGTCTTGAATAAATGACCTCTCTGTATAGTAAGAGATGGTTTACACTTACTATCCCATAATTTGTTTAATCTTGACTCTTAGAATATTTTTTGGTATTGTTACTTTCAGGGCGAACACACAGAAGTAATCAAGTGAACGCTCCAGAGTACGTGTTCCTTATATCTGAACTTGCAGGAGAGCGAAGGTTTGCTTCTACTGTGGCCAAGAGATTAGAAAGCTTGGTAAGATGATTTTCTTTGTGTACAGTATACTGTTCATTTGTCACGTCACTTTGGAAATATCCTTCCCCCAGAACATTGAGAGTGTGATTCATTCCAAAACATTAACATTTTGTCCAATACGGATCAGTAAAATGTTGACTCAACATCATCGCACCAGGGTGATTAAGTGGTTAGTGAGGGCAATATCTTATCTGTTTATCAAGTTAAACTATCACTGGGATGAATCACTCGCCATAGAACATATCTTGAACTTGTGGGTGTTAACTGATGTGCCTGAAGTTAAGCCAAGCATGTTTTCCGTCTTGTAATTGTCAACATGTGTCCACTTCTGTGTTTATCAGAGAATTTAGGTGAGGTACTCCCTTTGTACCCCATGTTTATCATTTAGTTTTAATGCGGTTATGTTGGTTTTAATAAATATTAAGTGTTTTTAGCCTTCTATAGAACTTTTTAGTATGTTATTAATCATAAACATTGCATTCAGGATGATTTAGAAATCATTTATACTCTTTTTCCATCTAAAAAAAATAATCATTGTGTAAAGGCCAAATTTTAAAACCAACTTTGTTCAGTCACCCAGACTCACCCTACTTGGTTAAAGGCAAAACTAAGTTTAAGTTCATCTAAGTTCATCTTAATGTATGGGGAAGAAAATTACTTTTACAGTTGAAAGTTTTAAAGAATTCTTTAAATTACAATTGGAGAGAGATATAGGAAGTGGCAACTTGGCTCCCTTATAATCAGTCCTGTAAGAAAGCTTATTATCACCACTTTCTGCAATATATAATACTGCAATTCACATCCGTCTAACACCAACATATATTTAAAATGTTTCACTTTCATTGCCATTTGCTCTTACTGTTGCCCTACTGTTTGCAAAGTTTAGGTCCTCCCGATCATGCTGAATCCGAATCTATGGTCCACGGTTCTACAACGCAATAGTTGCGTCCTTGTAAAGCTCTTTTATGTTCACCACCGGCAATTCAATCTCCAGAACGCTTCTTAGAAACATACTTCTTACATTGTCTTTCCATATTCATCGCTAACACAAAAAAATTGGAGAAAACAGTGAAAATCACGGAGCAATCGACAAAATCCGTGCGATTCTACTGATAACATGATGTAAACAGAGTGTGCTGGTGTAAACCGTTATTAGTCCTAGCTGTGAAACATTCTTTTTACTTATTTTTTTCACATTATTCATGGGTAACAGCTAAATTTGCATAAACCCCCCCCAAAATTTACAGAGTACCTCTCAAAACACACTTCACAAACAAATGACCCGAATCAATTGAACATATGAAGTTGAACGTGAACTATATGCATTGCATAACCCTGCGCTACGGTTAAATTGTTGAGGATGGAATCATGTTATAACCAACATTAGTATGCAATACTTTGTGTTTTACAAACAGCGTTCCCCTATTCATCAATCGCGTTACAACGAATTCGCATTAACAGACAACGTGTTGTAGCAGAAAAGACTGTAACTGGTATGAGAGCTGTGACATCATTCAAGACGGTGCCCAGCATTCAGCTGGCTGGATCACGCGTTCAGGTAGTGCTCGCTAAATGAAATCGCGCGAAATATGAGATCTTACAGTACATCATGTTGCTAATTGCTCACCAACAATGGGTTTCCAAGGTGTGATTTTGTCATTGTTGTGTTATTCAGGAAGTAGTTAATTATTTAAGCCCTTTAAATTCCAATTCTGAGAGAAAAGTATATTTCGGTCAAAAAATTACTAAGATATAGGGCTTAATATTTTAGCAGTTTTGGCCAAAAAATAGATTTCGCTGAAAATCTCAGTTTAGGTACTCCCGAGCATGCTGAATCAGAATCTATGGTCCACGGTTCGATTGTGGAGTAATTAGTGGTCGTAACGATGCTTGGAATATTTTAATTACAGTAAGATCTTGTGTTTCGCGAGTAATATCGACTGGAAAATTGCGCCAAACTCAAATACATAACTACAGTCATCCCTTGGTTATCACACCTAATTGGGACCGTGCCGAGTGCGTCATAACGAAAAACAGGATAACGGAAGTACAGAACCTATGGGATTTATTCTAATTTTTTTTTTTTATGGGAATTAATCCACCCAGGCACAGGTCACTGACCCACATCGGGGCCTGGGGGGGGCAAAAATGTAATAATAATAATAATAATAATAATAATAATAATAACTAACAATAATAATAAAGAACCACAAAGAAATACAAAATGAAAAAAATAAATCAAAAGTGAGGAACAATATATGTATGTTGTCTTGTCAATAGTAAGAGAAACAATTGAGACCCTGCAATATTGGTTCCCATTTTATTACCATTTAGACCAGGGGTGTCAAACTCATGGCCCGAAAGCCAAATGTGGCCCTTGGGATGGTCAGGTGTTGCCCACGGGATGACGGTAAAATTTATCATCCCGGGAAATTTTTTAAGAAATTGGTATAATCGTGTTTAATTAGTTAAATGAATTTTACATACTTAAGATCAGACAAACCCAGGTAAGGCAATGTGTGAAGCTGTAAACTTCAATCCTGCAAATATGTGTTATAGCACTTGTGTTGGCCCTGAAGAGGGTAATTAAATAAGAATTGGCCCTCGAAAGGTATCGAGTTTGACACCACTGGTGTAAGACTTACATTTTTGGTGCTTTTGGGCCAAAAATTCGATTTTGCTGAAAATCACAGTATGGATACTCTTGAGCTTGCTGCTTATCAATATGTGGTCCACGATTCGATTGCAGAGAAATTAGTGGCCAAAATGACCCTTGAAAGATTTTACTGACATGGTTTGTGTGTTATTCTGAAGGTACTTAATTAGTTAAACCCCTCAAATTTCAATTCTGAGAAAAAAGTATATTTTGGTCAAAAATTTTGTAAGGTATAAGACTTACATTTTTGGCCAAAAATTAGATTTTGCTGAAAATCACAGTATGGTACTCTTGAGCTTGCTGCTTATGAATATGTGGTCCACGATTCGATTGCAGAGTAATTAGTGGCCAAAATGACCCTTGAAAAATTTTACTGACATTTTTCAATGCTAATTACAGTAGGCTCTCACCAATAACGTTTAGTAGGCGCCTGAAAAACACCGTTATTAGCGAAAACGTTATTTGTGTGACATTAAAATACATGTAAAGAGGGTTTATTGGTGCCGCCGCCACAAGAATTTCACCCATTTTTTTCCCCTTGAAGCCCTCCTAACACTTTTTGTTAGCAGAAATAAAAAGAATTGCTATTCAATCATCAAAATAAAGAGTTTGTGTAATATAACACTTAGCTTGGGGGAGTTTTTGAGGTGCTTAGTGTGATGATTGTTCCGTATCTGAGGGCCGCTAACACTTGAACTTTCTTTCATTCTACAAGCTTACCATTTCACAAGAAAATGCTCTGTTATCACTAACAACCTCTTTCTATTGCCTTTATCATTCATAGCTCGCCTCGCATTTCCATCTACCGAAATGTTTTTAGCCAGCGCAATACTCTTCTTGGTCTCCTCTAAGTTCCTCTTAATATTTCGCACTGTAGACTCAGGACAGTTCAATTTCCTCAGTTTAAAAGTTCCCAGTCATTCAGGTGGCAAATCACTCCCTCCACCACCTCCCCTAGCCCCCACAGGCAAAAATGCGGAAGCCATTATTGATCACCGACCCTAACAACCACTGGTTATAGTGGCGGAAATCTCACACGTGGGCGCAGCGCTGTATTCCACGGAGCGTGTGTGAGAGTGAGGCGGAGTGGACAACTACGTCATCAACATGGCGCAAACAAATGTATCATTGATGCCCTCGGACGCTTCCCGCGAAATTTCCGTTATTCAAGAGAATCCAGACGTTATTATCGAAAATGGGTATCTATTGTAACTTACCCTTATTGTCGAAAACGTTATTGTGGAAGTTGTTATTGGCGAGAGCCTACTGTACTCATCAACTATGGGTTTCCAAGGTGTGATTTATGGCTTGTGTGTTATTCTGAAATTACTTAATTAGTTAAATCCCTCAAATTTCAATTCTGAGAAAAAAGTATATTTTGGTCAAAAATTTTGTAAGGTATTAGACTTACATTTTTGGTCAAAAATTAGATTTTGCTGAAAATCACAGTATGGGTACTCTTGAGCTTGCTGCTTATGAATATGTGGTCTACAATTCGATTTCAAAGTAATTAGTGGCCAAAGTGACCCTTGAAAGATTTTACGGACATTTTTCAATGCTAATTTCTCATCAACTATGGGTTTCCAAGGTGTGATTTATGGTTTGTGTGTTATTCTGAAAGTACTTAATTAGTTAAACCCCTCAAATTTCAATTCTGAAAAAAAAGTATATTTTGGTCAAAAATTTTGTAAGGTATTAGACTTACATTTTTGCCAAAAATTAGATTTTGCTGAAAATCACAGTATGGGTACTCTTGAGCTTGCTGCTTATGAATATGTGGTTTACAATTCGATTGCAGAGTAATTAGTGGCCAAAATGACCCTTGAAAGATTTTACTGACATTTTTCCATGCTAATTACTCATCAACTATGGGTTTCCAAGGTGTGATTTATGGTTTGTGTGTTATTCTGAAAGTACTTAATTAGTTAAACCCCTCAAATTTCAATTCTGAGAAAAAAGTATATTTTGGTCAAAAATTTTGTAAGGTATTAGACTTACATTTTTGGCCAAAAATTAGATTTTGCTGAAAATCACAGTATGGGTACTCTTGAGCTTGCTGCTTATAAATATGTGGTCTACAATTCGATTGCAGAGTAATTAGTGGCCAAAATGACCCTTGAAAGATTTTACTGACATTTTTCAATGCTAATTACTCATCAACTATGGGTTTCCAAGGTGTGATTTATGGTTTGTGTGTTATTCTGAAAGTACTTAATTAGTTAAACCCCTCAAATTTCAATTCTGAGAAAAAAGTATATTTTGGTCAAAAATTTTGTAAGGTATTAGACTTACATTTTTGCCAAAAATTAGATTTTGCTGAAAATCACAGTATGGGTACTCTTGAGCTTGCTGCTTATGAATATGTGGTTTACAATTCGATTGCAGAGTAATTAGTGGCTAAAATAACCTTTGCTGGATGTCGTCACTGTTGTTGTACAGAATACTTCATTTTCCTCATTATCTTCATCATTAGTAGTAATACAGTAATCTTTATTATTTTAATTATTATTATTAATAATATTAAAATCGTTGATGTTTCTATGATTGCGACTTTTTAGTAATAACTTACAAGCACCTCACCAGGCATCACACGCGACTCCACTGCCAGGCGAATACGCGCAGCAACTTTAAACTGTTTTGAGCGCGTTATTTAAGAAATAGGTGAGCTAAATTAGCTTTGGTATTAATTGAACAATCGCGTTATTCCAAAAACACTTAAATCAAACGCGGATAAAACGCGAGTCGCCTGTACTTAATTAGTTAAACCCTGTGTGACCGCCGCCTGTGACCTCACTTGAATTACCCAACCTTAGTTAATTCCCAAGTGATCCACTGCCATATAGCAGCTAAAATATCAAACAGACCGCACCAAACTTGGCTCGTAAAGTCTCACAAGTTAAAATGTTTATATTGTTGTTTATATATACTATACCTGCTTATTTCACTGTTACATATCCATAGTTGCTTACTCTTAGGTGATGAAACAGTAACGAATTGCATGTAATGATTATTCCTTTACTTGCCATAAGCTGGCTGCATCTACCTGAACTGAGGGCCACATTAAATAGAATTTCTCAATCACTCCATGGGCCACACAAACACATGGTCCGGCCCAAGGGTTGCTCGTGCCTGCTGTACAGTATCTTTCTTTATTCCAAAGGTCATTAGTTAACACTAATTACTCAAATTTTATGTTGTGTACCCAGATCCTTAATCAGCTTGTAAAGAAGTACTATACCTCTATGAAATTTGAAAAAATCCATGGTAGGACCCGAAATGCAAGGTATTAGGTCAGTTGTTTATATAGTAAAGAGAGTCTTATGTTTTTAAGTGAATGTATATAATAGCGATTTAAAACTTCGGGCACAGCGAAATTGACGTTTTAAATATTATAAATAAAGTAGTACAATATCTTTAATGTTTTCAAGGGTTATTAATTAACTCTAATTACTAAAAAAAATTTAAGTTGGCTAATATTTAATTTTTTCTTCCCAATTTCTTTAAACAGGGAGCTCTAACTCACGGTGACAGGAGAGCAACAGAATCCCGCGATCTCTCGTCCTTCAACATTGATAACAAATATGGTCGCATGGCCCTGGAGTCGACTATGAAGACGATGATGGGTTATGAACACCCCATAGTTCCTCCCCCAGAAGATTATAAAGGCGATTTCTTCTCTGACATTCAGAATGCCTTGGTTGGGGTAGGGCTAATCCTTAAAGAAGATAGCATACATCAACTGGATAAAGACTACAACAACATGAGCAAATTCTTAAATAGGTAAGGAAAATTCTCGTGGGTTAACATAACATTATATAGGTGGTTAGAGTGGGACAGTGGAGGCAGCCTTTACGTACAAGCATCTGGGGGATGTATTTCAGTACTTTTGGGGGGGGGGGGCTTTAGACCTTTCAGTTGGGGAATTTTTTCCCTTGGTTTTTATGTTTGTATTGTTGATTTTAGTGTTTTATTGTGTTGTTATTAAAAATTTATTCATTTCCGTTGAACTAGACCCATATCCAAAGCAGTAAGACTTCATTCCTGGCAGAAGTATACTGTACTATATGTTACAATTATTATAATGTAAGAAAGATTGATCTAATATATGCTTAAACACAGTACAGGTAGACCACCTCATGTCCGGCAATCAGTAATCCGGTTCCACCGTTGGTTCGGACATAATTTGGCCACCGTAATTTCAAATTTTGTGCCGGTCTCTTCGCCAACCCGCCGCTACTGTTCTGGTGGTGCCACTAGCAGACTCAGCTGTTGGCACGGTGTTTGAGGAGCGGCAAGTTATTCCTCTGTGTTTTTCTTCATTATAAACTGCTCTTATTTAGCCCCAGTCATGTCTTCATTGAATAAAGGAAGTGCTTCTCGTGGCGTAAAGCACAAACACCGTATGTTGTCTGTACAAGATGAGGCCAAACTTCTTAAAAAACTCGATGGTGGCGTGTCCGTTCGCAGCATATGCGACTTGTATAACATTGGCCTTCCACTGTGTATGACAAAAAAACAGAAAGGAAATCTGCTCCAGTTCTTTGCTGATAGTGAATCAAAGAAACAGATGTCCATAAGGAAAGCATTGAAAGATGGAAGATGTTCACAGCTAGATAAAGTGGTTTAAACGCTGCATCAGTGAAGGTGTGGAACTGTCTGGGGAGATGGTAAGAGAGCAAGCAAAATTATTTCATGCAGAATTAGGAATAGATTATGCGTGTGATTATACTGAAGGGTGGCTTCAGCGGTTCAAGCAGCGACATGGGATAAAGTTTTGTGCAGTGTGTGGTGAAAAAAGGTCGGCAGACAAGGAAGCAGCTGCTGCATTTGTGGATGAGTTCGCCAAGTTAGTTTCAGATGAAAATTTAATTCCCGAACAGGTCTACAATGCAGACGAAACCGCCTTATATTGGCGTTGTACTCCCAGGCGAACACTGACTACTGAGGATGCAGAATCACCAACAGGTTATAAAGCATCGAAAGATCGTGTCACTGTGTTGGGCTGCTCTGACGCTGCAGGAACCCACAGGTGTATGCTGTTAGTCATTGGCAAAAGTTTACGCCCCAGAGCTTTCAAATGTATGAAACAGTTTCCAGTTATTTACCGTGCTAACAAAAAGGGATGGATAACAACTGACTTTACATTGGATTGGTTCGAACATTACTTTGTTCCAGCAGTGAGAGCTCATTGTGACTGTTGGTTTGAACGAAAACTAAGATATTGTTGATTTTAGATAACTGTTCTGCACATCCAAAGGCAGAACTCTTGGTGAAGAATAATGTTTACGGTATCTACCTGCCATCTAACTGTACGTCATTAATTCAACCCCTGGACAATGGCATATTACGGTCTTTGAAGTCTAAATATCGCTCCAAGTTTATGAAGTGGCTACTGAGTGCATTTAACTCTGGCAAACCAGTAAAGGAATTTTTGAAAGAATTTAATATGAGAGATGTGATTTATGGAGTTGCTAATGCTTGGCAGTCCGTAGAATCATCAACATTGAAAAACGGATGGCATAATTTGTGGCCAGCTTTAATGTTAAGTTTTGCACCTGGTGAGGAAATTGGAAATGAATTTACAGGATTTAGGGTTTCAAATCAAAATCAGATTGTACGTGAACTGCTTTCTTATGCTTAAGATCTCTGTAATCCTACTGCGGAGGAAGTTGCATCGAGGCTGGATGCAGATAACATTAATGAGTGGATGGGTGTTGATGACAATGAATTAACTGTTCATCATTATACTGACGTTGAAATTGTTCAGATGGTTGTAAATCCAAAGACAAACAACAGTGGGGGAGAAAGTAATGAGGAAGAGGTAGCTGAAAGAATGTCCATTGATAAGTCAGTTGAGCTGACAGGTGAATTGATAAAAGGTCTCGAACAACGCAGTTTTATTGCTGAACATGAAATAATGAATGTTTACATGTTGCAAGAAAAACTAATCAAAGAAAGACCAAAATACATGAGACAGGTTAGCTTGCAGGATATGTTCAGAGAAATCTGCAAGACAGGAGTCAACACTTTTTAGATGAAACACAAGACAGTCTTGATGACCCCCCACTTTCAGACATGTAACTCTGCTTAGTTGTACAATCCAACTCTTTACTTTGGAAGTGGCAATAACCAACCTTCTGATGTAAGTAAATACAGATACATTGTAAGGTATTTTGCCTTACGACGACGGGGTTAGGGACCCAAATCCAGGTTGTGAGTCGAAAATGCTTAAATAATACAGAAAATCTAAAATGGGTGTCTCTTTTTCTTCTCGGCACCACAAAACTTTCACTTTTAAACTTGACAAAATTTTGGTACGGCTGAGGCGGTCGTAAGTCAAGGAGTAGCTGTACTTCAATAAATTTCACTTGCTTTTCATTTGTTCTCTTTTCTTTTTATTATCCAACTTGTACTATTTACAGAGTATTTTAAAGGTAGGGTGAGGTGGTTATGAAGTGGGTTAGAGGTGTTTATTTATTTAATCCTAACCTAACCACCTGTGGTTTGGCAAAATCACTAATCCGGCACTGCTCGGGTCCCAATCAGTCCGGATTTGAGATGGTCAACCTGTATACAGTACAGAAAATTCAAGTTTGATAACCATATATTCAATAAAATTAAGTCTTGCTCTATTATATTTCAAATTATTACAGTAGAGATACATTAGAGGAAAAGTATATGTAGGAGAGAGAGAGAGGTATGGTATATAGCACAATATTTTGACCCTAATTATTCTCCATTCCAGGATATTAGGCATGCCGGTAGAACTACAAAATAGATTATTCAAGTACTTCACAGACACATTAGCTGCTATTATTACTCAGGCGAAACGAACCGGAAAGTTTGATATGGGTATTTTAGGTGAGTTGTATGGCACTTGTTGGTGTAAGTTGTGTTCCATGTACAAAGGCAATTAAGACAGAAATTAACTTCATTCCTATATAACTGATGTCCCCAAGTTCTAAAATAGTGTGGATATTATTTAATAGTGTTCTTGATTAATCTGTATATTGTCTTGTATATGTACATTCCTGTCTAGTAATTTCCTTGCTTGTTAATTCGTCTAGTTTTAGTAATTAACTTTTCTGTATTATAAAATCTGGGTATCAGTCATTTCTATCAGGTTTAACATTGAGAATATGAAAACGGTTTTCTCTTGGCTTTACTTTTCCAGTGAAGCTTTGAATTTAGTGATGATTTACCTGTCATTAATTAAGTTCATCTAAGGATATTAAGAGTTATCTAGTTTTCAGTATAATTTATATGTTTTCAAAGAGTTTAAAGTAACAGTTTGCTTACCCTGAATTGGGACCAAAAAGTTGTTTGTTGTTGTATTAATGGATTTCTTTGTTGTTGTTGCTAGATTTGGGGATAGGTGGTGAAGGCTGTAAAAAGACAAAAACAAAGACCTGGGTTGGTAAACACGTCACAGGAACAGCTAAGACTGAACTCCATAATGTCCTAGTTGAGCGAGGTCTTTCCTGGTCAGAAGTGCAAGAAAAGTGGGCCGAACTCACTGGAGATCTTGAAGGCTTCTACCTCTCTCACCAAGTATGCATCCCATTTTTTCCTAAGTGTGTTCTTAAAAGCCACGAAAGTGTGTATTCAGTATTGTAATGGTGACATCAATAATGCTCTTAAACAGAACAATCTATAACAGTGGCCTCCGAACATGTTGTTTTTGGTATGCAGTATAAGTGTTTAGTCGTTGTGATCCTTTTCCTATTGATTATTAATAGTGTTAGTCTCTTTGTACACTCTGTGTGAATGAGGGAGAGGGGGGAGTATGTACAGTAGTGAATGGCTGTGGAAAACTTATCGGTCATGCCTTTCATTTGGGTGTCTGGAAGTTGATACAGTGAGTTCTGCTATAACGCGTGTTTTGACAACGCGAATTGGCTCTAACGCGATTTATGAATAGAGGAACGATATTTGTATAACGCGAACGCTTGTATGCTGTAACGCGATTTTTGCTTAATATTTCTCCAATTTTGTGGTATTAACTGTGAATATGGTAAAGAAGAATATCTCCAAGAAGCGTTCTGGTGATCGTAAAAGAAAGGCTATAACCCTTGAAGAGAAGCGCGATGTTACCTATCTCAAAATCACCCTTCTCCCCCATCAAGTTATATTCATATTTTTTCAAGGTAAAGTGTTACATTTACTGTATGATTTCATTATTAGATATGAATGTAAAATTTATTTAGACTGTGCTATCCTTTGTGTTAGGCTAAATACTAAATTTTTTTCGATATCAAGTAGTAATCTGCACCTAACCCTATTTTCTCCATAAGCCGTTATTTCTATTATGCGAATTTCTATAACACGATGTTTTACAAGAACACAACTATCGCGTTATAGCAGAACTGACTGTATAGAGAAAGATCATATGTAAGATGGAAGGACAGGAGGAGTGTAAGAATTGTCCCATTGGTGAAGCAGTGGAAGTGAGCCAATTTTTTTATACTTAAGGATTTTTGTCTACTACCTACCCATTTGAGTAGTTACATCTTACCAGGTGACAAAGTTGATGTTTTTGGGGTTTTTTCAACATCATGCCATTAAATAAGGTCTTCTCTTAATTCCAAGTTTTTCACAGGTTCGGAATAACAAGAAAACTGCCGTACTTGCGGTCTTGGAACCATCTCCTGTAAATAAAAAGCGCGACAAGAATTCTCGAATGTTTATTTTATATCGGCCAAACACAGGGATGCAGATGAAGCAAGAGCCTTACTCAGACCTGAAGAAGAAGTACAAGAAAGTAACCCCAGATGAAGCTCAGGAACACTGGGAGGAACAATTCAATTCATCTAGTCACATATGTTCACACGCTTATTGGTGAGTTGGCGGCCTTCCCTGACTGGTAGTGCAATATGTTACTGATACTTAAACACTTGGATTATATACCTCAGGTCATTTCCCATGTAGTGTACGAGTAAATAAGCAACATATTTTAGAATTGATAATCTTGAGGTGAAAGACTTGCCAGTTATGTTGTCTCTTCTTATTGTCATACACAAAACCTCATTGCCATTTTCTGAGAATGAGCGTTGCCTGCATTCTATTATCTCAGAATTTTTTTTTAATCTTGGAGATGCCAAGCATATGTATTGTTTAGAAATACATTTTCACCATTGTATTCTTGAGGATTTAACTTGTACTATGAATGAATTTAATTTTTAGAATGGGTCAATTTGGTGTGTTATGAAGGCTGTATCTCTCAAAACTAATCCTCAATTTAATAGAAGCTGATCCTTTCCCCTAGAATATACAGTAAATCTGTTATTGGGTTGATATATTATTTGGCAGTCATTCCGTTACTAAATGTAGACCTTAATTTCTATTTTATCCATTAATGAAAGTAAATTTAGAGATTCCTTCTTTGGATTTATGATAATGGAGTGTACTTATATATCCTTAATTCTTTAGGCAAGGCAACTGTCGCCGTGTGAACAGTGGGCTGGAGTGTGAGATAGGTTTGAGGCGACGCACATACCATGTTTTATGTGGCTTGGTGTTGAATGTATGGGCACGAGTTGAAGATGTTCTGTCGTGTGCACCACAATCACATTCTTCCAAGATGCAGGTTGTACGACTCAAGACCAGTGACGGCATTAAGCTGGTTGGTAAGTATATACTGTACTTTGTCTAGTATGTGATTTGACTGGGTTGGTGCAAAATCTAATTCAATGTGTTGGAATACTTTGGTGTTTTTGTGTTATTCTGGTTGTACTAAAGTATTTAACACATTTTTTAATAATTCCTAGAGCAGTGGTTCTCAACCTTGTTTGCCCCATGCACCCCTTTCACCATATGTCAGAATGTCATTCCCCCCTCCTTTCCAAGATTGTCTGCCTCAAAAAGTGCATTCCAAATAATATGCATATAATACTGAAAATCCTTTATTTTTTCCATATTAGTATCAGTTTCCCCCCCCCCCTGAAAACCTGAGAGGGGAAATTCCCCCTTGGTTGAGAACCCCTATCCTAGAGAATGGGGTTTTCAAAATATCAATACTGTATAGGTCCTCCTTAACTTATTGTACTGATAAAGGACCTGTGGTTAAAAGCTTAATATTTGGGTAATTACTCATTCTAATGACTTGGGAAATTTTAATTGCTAGTAGTTTTGCAATGCTAATTACATGCCTCCCATGGTTTTTCAATGGCACTCTTTGGTGTTTTGGGTTATTTTTTATGTACTAATGGAGTTAAACATGGGGACTTTTGCGAGTATTAGTCTAGTATGATAAAAGTATGGTAGCATCATAAAAGAAAATGAGCGTGTCTTGATAAGGAATGGTGAAAATCGCTCAAATTACCTTGATTTGAGTAATTCATTGTGAACTCATTTACCCAGCCTGTCACTTAGGCTTAAATTCTCTTACAGTAATAACCAGTTCATGTTTCTCTGATTCATCTTTTTTTTTTTTTTTTATAGCCAGTCAGACCATTCAAGTTGCAGCATATACATTTGATTTAGGTGTAAACTGTCCATGGGGAGTCTGTAACATTCTCATTCATACCTAAATACAGTACCCTGTATGTCCTATAAATTATTGCAGGGGTTTTATTCTTCGGGTGTTGGTTTGTTTTCATCCTGCTGTGGAAGCTGACCAGTGAAACGGAGAAGTTTGCAATAAATGGACATAAGCACTGTATGATGAGATATATTTCCCATCTTAGTACTGTATGACGAGATATATTTCCCATCTTAGTACTGTATGACGAGATATATTTCCCTTCTTAGTACTGTATGATGGGATATATTTTCCCATCGTAGTACTGTATGACGAGATATATTTCCCATCTTAGTACTGTATGATGGGATATATTTTCCCATCTTAGTACTGTATGATGGGATATATTTTCCCATCTTAGTACTGTATGACGAGATATATTTCCCATCTTAGTACTGTATGACGAGATATATTTCCCTTCTTAGTACTGTATGATGGGATATATTTTCCCATCGTAGTACTGTATGACGAGATATATTTCCCATCTTAGTACTGTATGATGGGATATATTTTCCCATCTTAGTACTGTATGATGGGATATATTTTCCCATCTTAGTACTGTATGACGAGATATATTTCCCATCTTAGTACTGTATGACGAGATATATTTCCCATCTTAGTACTGGATGACGAGATATATTTTCCCATCTTGACCTTTGTATACCTTATCACCATAAGACATGTGTTTTGTGGTGCTTCTGAACTTTACATTTTTTTTTCTTTACAGGTACCCTCATTCCAAACAATCTGGTATCACGGCTTTGTGAAGTTATGGAACAAGAAAGTACAGAATCGTTTGAGGAGACCTTTACAGATGAAGACAGCAATGATAGCAAAGACAGCAAGGAGTAGTGACTAATATTCTGAACAGAATTATTTGTGGAATTGGAGGAGAAAGGAATGACTACTTCAGGAGCAGAAAAATAAAAGGAGCAAAAGTAGCATATACAGTATTTGGTTAATGCTTTATGATAGGTGTTATTGAGACTGCAGATTTAGTGCAAAATTATAACAGTGGTGTAAAAATAATATAATTAGATGGATAATTGTAGATACTACTGCAAAGCTGCTACAGACTGACTAGTTCCTTGTCCTGAATTATACAGTACGTTATAGTGTTATCACTATACAATTGAAGTGGTCATATCAGTGCTGTGTTTCTGCTACGTAAGGTCAACCAAATTTTTTTTTTAATCTGAGAAGCTACCATTAACAGGAGCAGTACAGAAAAGTTTCTTTTGCATCTGCAATTTGATTTTATTGCCGAGTATAATTTGATCGTGAAATCATCAGTTATTAGAAAATAGTCAAGTACGTAACTCGGTTTAATTTGGTAAGCAATATTGTTGCAATTATGTGGATGCATAAGGAAGGGATCTTCTGAACTCCTGTATTGCAGTCATTGTGGTAATTTTTTTAGATAATTTGCAGTTAGCCCGGGGCTTCTTGTCCATGGTTTCAGGTTGACTAAATGGCAAAGCTTGAAGAAGATAGCCATTACCCGTAGTATGGGCAAGTGATATTTTCAGGTGAATACCTCTCCGTCGAGAGGATCCGATGGCAATTAATATGGACGTGTAGTGTACCTGCTGTGAAGCCAAGAACCATAATATTAAAGGATTGTGAGCAGATAATGTAGTTATAAATATAGTGGAAAAACTAGTTTTTCATAGATTTTGGCACCCAATAATTTGCAATTGTGTATTAAGTGTGCACAAATTAATGTATGTTACATTTCAAGGTTAGTCTTGAATTATTGAACTATATTTTACCCTTTAGATTTATTTAGCCCTTTGGTCCAATGTTGCACCATGGTAGTCCTGAACTAATTAAAAGGATAGCAACTGAGGAAGGCCTCCTTTTCCCAAAAAATCTAATTTATTTTAAATTATTCTGCACGTGATGTCCTCACATCAGTTACTATTTCAAGGTGACTCGTTTCTAAAAAGTACTTGATGTATATATAATTTGCTTTTTTCTTACCATGTATACTGTATGAACTTGAAGGTATTAATTTACGCAAGTTTTACTGAATGTGCTGTGGAAGAATGATGTTGTAAATTTTATGTCCACAAGATTACCTTCATGATTTAGAATTCACATAGACAAATTATAAAAAAAATATAGCTTTTCAGTCAGTTTCTTCAGTAATTAAATGTAGGCCATGCAGTTATGATCATTTATCGGGTGGGCATTAGCAGTTCGCCCAGATGAGGATGTTGCAGGACATGGTCAGCAGGTACTCGTAATCAGTTTACAGGGCATTTTCCAAAGTATTGTACAACGCGATCTCGTATGACCTGAATGTTCTTTTATGGCCACAATTCTGTAGCTTTGTGTGTGGCTAATATTATATTTGGTTAGTGTCGATACTCCAGTGATTGGCTACAGTGGTTTCCTCTCTGAACACGGGTCTTTTTTTAATCCTATCAGAAACTAAATGGCAGTCAATCTTTTTTAAACTATAAAGTTTTCTCTGCTGCATGTAAGGCTTCAGAGTTTGGGACGTAATATTTCTGGTTGCCAATTTGGCAACAGTGTAGATAGTACAAGTGGTTTCACAAAAGCAGATGCCAGCAGGAGGGTCACCAAATTAAGTGTTATGTAAGTTTTATATGAGGTTATTTATGTGACTGGTAACACCATACATAGATGATAAACCATGGTTTTGTATGTTTGTATAACGGTTCTAGAAAAAATAGAAGTGTTGACAAAGTTAAGTGTCATGTAGCCATCTTTTTGTTTCAATTTTAGTATTATAAAATAGTTGCATTTACAGACATGAGACATATGTTTACCTCTTTCCCCAAAACTAAGGAGCAGCATGTGATGTTGTGTCCTTGAACCCTCCTGTTGACAAAGGCAGTATTTGGTGTTCTTCCATGTGAGTCATTGTGATTAGGTCAGTCATATGCCACTCATACCATACAGTAGTCACATTTCCTTCACCAGTGGGTAATCTAAACATTTATTTTGTAGGTCTAAGCCACATGTAACCCATTATTTCCAGTGAGAAAAGGACTTACTTTCTGAGCAGAAGTATTTCATCAATCACAGTTGGCTTTTTAAGGATGAACAGTCAGGAATAGCCAAATTGCTGTCAGGAACAAATTGGCAAGTATCAGGATTTAGGGTTTTCTTCAGATCTCATTGCTAGACATAATTTATATACACCCGCTCCCCCATTTTGCAATTCATCATGCTGTACATTGTATACGAAATGCCCTCATCAGAAGTGACATCAGCAATGTTTGGCTGATGGAGAAAGAGAAAGTTCTTAGGTTTTTATATAATCGTTATCATTATTCATTTGACTTCCTGAGTTTTAGTGAACATTATTCTCCACCAGCCAATAACAACAAGACATAGTACCAATCTTAGTACTGTACTTACATTGTACTGTACCAAACTGTTAAGTGAATATGTAGCAGTCAATTATACTTGGATATTTGTTTACCTAATTGTATGTTTGCACCTTGAAAACAACTTGCCAAGGTAAGTAATATTATCATTGTTTTATTATTTTTTTAATATCTTCATATTTTAACTGAAATTACACTTTGAGATGCCATTGCATTAAAATACAACAAAAGTATCTTCACAACCAGTTGAACAATACAAATTAATGCAAATTGAGGTTTTGTAGACCTTTTGATAATTTGGAAATACAAACTTTGCTGTTGAAGGCTTGGGCACAAAATGAAAGTGTACATAAATGTCAAATAATATGTCAGTCTTCTTCCTCTGCAAATCAATATAAAAGTCTACCAAGAAATGTATTTGACCCTTGCAGATGGGAATCACATCTGTTGCAGGATGTGTCCATTAAGGGTCAACATTATATTTTACATTAATCATTAAATCTGTCGTGTATAAGATTTCCCACACTAAAAGCAAGATACTGTTTGCAGACGTAACATTTTGATTACCAATAATTTCCACACCTCGGTAGCAACTAGCAAAAAACACTTGTTGAATACTACATATTTTTGTCTTGCCATCACATGATTGAGGTTGAGGCAGTAACCATTTTCTTTTGTAATGAAACTACATGTATTACTGTACTGTATATGTATAAAGAGTGAAGGATTTCCAAGAGGGAGAAATTGTAAAACAATATTAAGGGAAGAAAAGTGTGGAGTCTGAGAAATTGTACATAGTGAGCATGTGTGACCAGACTAAAGTTTTGATAGATGTGTGATAAGTGGTTTTGCAGTATGTAGCCAAAGAAAATAGAGGAATAAGCAACAATCTTTCATAGTAGTAAAGTTCTTTTCCCTGTTAACATTAATGGTCTGCCAAACTCCATGCAATTAGCACTTGCTAAATGTTCACAAAATATTTAATTACTACAAGTCAAACAGTTACTGCACATTATACTAAAATATGAATTATCTTGTAATTTATATTTTTTAATCTTGTGTCCATATTCTTATTGGCATATCCTTTGTGTGTAAAACAAAGAAGCCAATGCCTTCTCAGTGTTCATCCAGTCAACATTAAATACAGTACATGGTATATACAAATGTTAATATATTTTTGTGGACTACGAACATCCTACCTTACACAGTTATGGACAAGCTAACAGCTGAACTTCAAACATTACACTAAAGCCACTTGAAAGCTCCCCTTCATTCACTATGGCATAAAATACTGCACAGAAGCTCCATATACCGTAAGTTGTTTAGGGTACACAATTGTATACCAACTACTGTACAGAGTTGTTCTTGTATTTACAATAGCTGCAACTTAGAAGACTAGGTAGTTCTGAGGAAATGTCTTTTGTTGGGGGCTGTGATAATACATGCAAGTGGAAATGATTAAGGTCAGACAAAATTAGATCAATATTTTTTTTTGTTATTGACAATGAATCGTTTACTTCCCGAGATAGTCAATATTGGTTGTTTGTCTTTGGTTTGGAATAATGATTAACAGTTTGTTAAACCATAGATTATGTTGTTACTGATAATAGAAACTGCAATTTGGATATAATCGGTCACTGAAGATTTGTGTTCATTATAGTACACTAAACCAGAAAATAAGAATTCAAGGTACTCATTTAATCTGTTTGCATTAATATCAAACAGGTGGTAACCAAATATTAAATGAATACCTAAACCATTTGGTTTTCTTTCAAAATTTATATATTTCATTATAATTTGGGAGTTTTCTTGAATCCCCTAATTGATTAGCAAGTTAGGATACAGTAATTTATGAATACCTACCTATATGCATCAATCAGCTTGATTCAAAATACTGTACAGGACAGGGATGTGATTTTTTCTGCATATTTTCAAGTATTGATTTTTGATAGTGAATGGGCATCTATATACTTCATACAAATCTGAGGACAAAAACAAAAGGAGGGGGAGGTTCGTCAATAACCCCCCCCCTCACTTAGCATGGATTTGAACCTGCGGCTCCCGACGAGAATTCCAAGATAGTGTTTATGCTGGAATCTAAGTTCTCTTAGCATTTAACAAAGGTGAGTACTACCAATTAAATTTCTATGCCGAGTTGTACACCGCTTTAGTTTGTATTAAATGCAAGCCTTTTGTTTTATATGTATAACACAAAGTGCTAAAAAAATTTCTGCACAGGTTAATCACATTCTTGTAAGTATTTTTTACTCGCTGACTACTAAGGATTCATATTAGCAAAATCAGATCTACAAGATTATTCCCCAATTACAATGGAATTACTGGACCCTACTGCAGGCTTCAATACTGTATTATAGAAGATTGAAAAACCAAATTATTTTACAAATGATGAATGAGAAGCTGGATATATAAACATCCAGCTACATACAGTACTTCAATGACTAGATGTACTTTGAACTAAAATCACAACCTATTTCTGTATATATATATATATAACACTAATAACAATAAAGACCAGAAAGAAACATTACAATCTACAGGTTTATATTACACGCACACTTACCTACTTGTGGCTGAAAGCAGTCTATTAAATTTAATTACAGATACAGTGGTACTCTTTAATATAAAGCAATTAAACATGATTTATAAACACATTTTAATGTTAAGCTTAAGGACTGTAGTCTACAGGATGTTTCAAGTCACAGTTGGTGAGTAAATTAAATATATTCATTATCCTCGACAATGATTGGGCAAGACCCATTTAACACTAGTGTAGATAATCTTGGTGAATGACTAAACATACCTTCCTCATAAATTACCTGGAACTAATTCTAAAGTTGAGTTTTTATCATTAAATGTCATATACAGTAAACAATTGATGAATATCATAATTTATTTGGGATAAAGATTTTGGCGACTATACATAATCTGTGCAGCAAAATTATTTTTAGACTGCTATCAACTACACACATACTTTGAGAAATGCAGGAGACACCTAAAAACAAAAAGCCTCAGGCAACAAGAAAGCAATATGACTAACTAATGTTACAATACAGTAAAGTACAATACTCTGTACTATACAGCACAAAAATACAAGATAGTACAGCACTGTACAGTAGGTGAACCAAACAACTAAACTATTAGGTCTTATAAGAAGATCGTTCAGATATCTAGATAGTCTGTCCCTTGTAACGACCCTCAAGGGTGAAGTGCTTCCCCACCTGGAGTATTGTCACCGTCTGATCCCGAGATATGCTGGGGACTCAGTTGAATGAAAATGTCCAAAGGAGGGCCACCAGACTGGTGCCTGCACTTCGGTACCTCAGGTACCCAGAGAAATTAGAGCGCCTGTAATTGCATGGCTTACGAATCTACTACAAACGGGCAAGGGGAGACCTAAACGAGGTTTATAAACATCTCGGGGCACTACTCAGTTGAGTGTCCTTACCTGGAGCTGGCGGATGCATGCCCCAAGGTTGAAGCCGCAAGCCCAGAAAACTGTGAGGACAAACTTTTTCAGAGTGCGAGTTGTGAACAGCACAGAGTGTAAGCTCTTTCAAGACCAGACTTGACAAGCAGCTAATGAGCCAATCAGTGGCAAAGAGGTTAAAAATAAAACAGTACAGTATAGCACAATACTTATAACTTAGTCTATCTTAATTAGACAGTCGGGTGGGATACAAGATAATATTCTAGGTTATGACTCGTGAGACAGTCTTCTTGCTCCTCAGATTGTATTTGGACTCAAGTCCCAAACCTTTAAATGGGAATTCGTAAACTAAGTGATAGTTGATGTAATAAGATCAGGAAACTTCCAGTTCTTGCACAGTTTCAGCAACTTTTGCTTGCAGTGTGGTGCATTGGTCATTAGTGACATAGGTGAATTTTATTTACATGGAGGATGTTTGGAGAGTCAAGGTTGCAATTTACCAAATTAACTGTTGAAGAATGGGTTAAACTTTCAGAGAATTATGACCAGCGAGGCATTTCAACTGATTTATAGAAAAGTACAGGTATTATTAGTTTCACTCCCAAAACTGTTGGATGGGGGGGGGATGAGAACTCAAAATTACTCATTTACAAGAGAAATGAAGGTCAAATTTTAACAAATTACACCAAATACCATGGGAAAAGCCTAGATTTCTGGTCAAAAACAAATTGGGAGTGAAACTGCAATTTTACCAAAGTAAAGTACTCTATAGGCCAATGCTTTTCAAACTTTTTGTTCTATGACCCAGTGAAAGATTATCACATACATCTTCAACCCTTTTCCTAGAGGAGTATATCTCATTTCCAACAAGCTAAATTACCCTTATTTGGCATTAATGTTTTAGGTCTCCTGCATCTCTTGGGCATACATACATTTATCTACACATGGAATATAAATGAGATCTGTTATTCAAAAGGTGATTATTTTAGTGAATATTAATACCAGATGGTTCTCAACCATTTACCAGAATCTAAATCATTCAGAACACTAGATTTTGATACCTGTATGTTTGTATTTCATGTGAAGAAATGTGTACAGTACAGGTATTAAAACATTAACAAATATACATGTTCTGACCAATTATGACATTAATAAATAATGCTCACTGTTTAGCTTTTACAGCCATAGTTGATGAGGCAATTGACAAAATGCATTGCTCAGATATAAAATAAGACAATAGTCTACATTATTGCTGTAAGATTGTTCACAGGTGCAATGTACAGTAATAACATTTTCATTGAATCTAATGGTGCATTGTGATTTATCAGTCATGAAACTAAATTATTAAGTGATAACCCCCGTTTAGTTTCTTACGTGTGATAAAAGTGCAGGACGTTATATAGATTGTAGACTTAACTGTGTAAATAGGATCAAACTTCCACTGTTAAAAAAAAACCCTGGTCATATGTAAAAGGTTTCAAACTTATCACAGTACAGTATTGTTAGTACTACTGTACTCAGTGGAGAACAGGAGGGGCTTTTTATCATAAGGTGAGGCTATTGTTGACCACTTATTGTCGTGTGAGAGAAAAGAGCCGGAGTGGAAGTCACAGCAGTCTAGACAAAAGTTGGATGATTTATGGTGAACTGTAAGTACAACTTACAGTAGTTGTGGGCATCCTCTAGTAATTGTTAATGTTAAAAAGTAGTGTTTGTTGGCAGAAGGCCATACTGTCAGTCTGATAACTTTGTGTCAGCTTTATTCCTTTCAAAGGAAGATAAACTGTCAGATTATGTTCTCTGAATCTTCCTGGTCCACAAATGAACATTGGAGTTTTATTTACTATCCCAAGTTCACGTGAATTGTTTTGCAATCAGTTACTTTTGTGTCAATATTTGTTGAGATGTTACAGCAATAGTCTTAAGTATGAGAAGGAAATATAGACAACTGATGTGGTCTCAAGCCTCCTTCCTTGATTTTTAGATCCCCTTTACAGTCGACCCTTGTTTATCTGGATGCTATCTCTATCTGGATCCCATCAACTGAACCATCCACAGCTTACTAGTAGACGACTCCATTGGTATCATCCCTGACAATACTAGAATGATCTAAACTTGTCATTAAGTAACATATATTTCCTATTCATCATCATAAAGTATTTCTATAATATAATTTGAGCATTAAAATGCTTTTAATAGTGTCAGTGTTCAAAAGAAAAAAAAACTGGGGTAATAAGGAAAGCAACATGTGTAGTGAAACGGCCCAATATTGTTCTCAACCATTGTGAAGTCTGCGGTGAGAGGTACTGTATTTGGGAGGAAGGTTGGTTCATAATACCCGACACAGTCGTCAAGATCCCATCAATAACAATGAGATGATGTGCTGTACATGAAGTGTAATGATCACCATTTATAGACAAACTTGGAGTTTCTTGGGAAGAGAGTTAGAATCACATAGTAAGTACACTGTTTAAATTGCACTTTAAGTGCAGAGGCCTGAGACAGAGGAAACAGACCACAATGGAAGACTTACTCTACAGTCTAGAACCAATTTACTTGAATAAATAATCAATTTGTATAGGATATAGAGCACTGTAATATTTTTACATGCTAGTATCATGATTATATACTGTACTGTATAGTATAGTATATCACCATAATAATATACTATACAGTACCAAATATAAACTGTATATCATAATAATATACTGTACATATAGATTTAAGAACTTACAATGATAGTCAGTGTATATTTACAAACATAATATAAATTTAGGACATTCGTACATACTGACAGAAATTACAGTACAGTATATACTGTATAAATGAAATATATAATATATCAATAATCATAACTGTTGGCAGCACATCCCGGCAGTCACGCTCTGATGTCTGGACGATTTCTTTATAAATTATAATTTTCAGGTAAATGAGGGTCGACTGTAGTGCTGTACAGGTATAATGTGGTTGTACTGTTGAGATGTGCAAGTGTCAATACAATGATGAGTAAGTGCAAAGGTGAGGAAGGTGCAAGACTGTGCTCTCTTTGGGCTACTTGTCAAGGCACACTTTTTCAGCTTGGAAGATATGACATCACATTTCAGTAGATTTTGTCACAGCAGTGGGACCTGTTTTCATTGGGTGGTACAGTATACTAATCACACCAACTTCAAATAATACATGGCATCCATCTGAAGTTATAAAAAATTTTACTATCAGGAAGAAAAGCAAAATGAAGATACTTTAAGTCACTTGATAAAATATTAGAGGTAAGAATGCTGCAATATAATTACCTATGTCATTAAACGCATCTACCACCTAACATGTCTTCACAAATGTATAGTATCACACCTCTCAATGAGTACTTTCCTTCCCCTTTTCACTAACATGTAACTTATTGTCTTTACATCTAACTTTACTATTTCATGGAATTACTTTTCTCTGAATATTACTGATCTTAATTGTTGCATAACCTGAGCTTTACCTTAAATACAGTAACACCTTGCTAGCTTCCACCACTTTACTCGGAAACTTCCACTGGCAGGACAGGAGAAAAATTTTACTTGGTTTTCACACTGACTAAAAATGCGCAGGAGTGCAAAACAAGAGGAAATGGCAGTACAAATTATTGAGAAGAGAAGGGCAAATAAAGGAGACCAGAAATAAAGTCAAGAAAAAGGCAAATGAATGCAAAAGGAAAACAGATAAAAGGGTATCACAAGGATATAGATAAGACGCTGTTGTGGAAGGAGATTACTAGGCGGAAAAACCCAAGAAAACAATTGAACATACTGTAGTGGTCAAGAATGAAAGGGGATATTCCACACACAAAAGACAAACAAGAGGGATATGGGAGAATATTTCAATTAACTGAAAAATTTAACAAAGGAGAGATGTGGAGCTACCAGTACCTTGTTTGGAGAGTGTGTGTGTAGGGGAGGGGGGGAGGGTGCTACATTGAAAGAAAAAAGTACAGTACAAGTCACAAGGAGGTGAGACAAGCTGTGAATATGCTAATGAAAGGTTCCAGGAAGCAAAGAATCATTGTAGAAAGATTCAGATTGATAAAAATGCATAAGTGAAAGAATAGATAGCATAACATATTCCCCCAGCAAGAAGGACTAGGTCTATGGTGCTTGTTGGCCCTCCTTAACCTCAGATGCAACATCTCGGTCTAGGTACTACCAAAATGAGAGCTAGAAAAGTATTACTGTAATGTATTTAAGCCTTTTACTGCTACCAGAGTTAAAAGTAAAAAAGTAATGTATAGAACAAGGTGAGCTGATTTACAATGTCACAAAATATGGTCCATGTGTCCAACTAGAAGTAGGTGTACACACTATACCTATCACAATTAGCATATTCTTTGTCAATATCAAGTCTCGATAACATTTACAGTCTTGGTTTACACCCCCACTTTCTTTGAGGGACTTAATCCAAGAAGATGTTGAGTAGCATGAGGTATTTTATTGCAGCTTGCCATGATTAGATTAAAGTATTCATTGCTAATATGACTAAAATCCATCACTTTCTCCATAAAGTAAATAAACTGGTAATGTACAATAGCTAAAACAACTATCTGTGCATACCTTGTGGGAAACAATACAAGACCATGGACGATAAATTTTGGTATATGAGGGCTGTCACTAGTCACACGTAAAATTTTGGAGCATATCGACCCCCACCTGCACAGACAGTTGTTTTAGCTACTGTACATGCTATAATAACTTCTCTGACTTAATGTTCTTTGTGTCTCAAGTCCCACCAATGCCCCTACACCTTTCTTTCCAACCCACTTTATAAAACAGCATTTACATTACTTTCACTTACACTGATTTTTGCCAAGTGCAACATACATAGATATTTTAATTTATTTTTCTCATCAAGAATCCTTCAAAACAATGGATATCTCGTTAACAGAACTCTGGGTAGACGTACAGTGCAGTACTGTATTTGGTTCTAAATACCAGATCCATAATTGTATAATTCATTAGGATTTGGTTTTGAGGTTACAGATGAGAGCATCTCTTCAGATCATGAAATAAACAGCCAGATATGAGAGATGGGTGGAAGGTTATGGTCACCACTGTGCCTGAATTCTAAAACATTGTCAGCATTCTGCCTTACCAGCAATCCCAAATATTATACAGGTATATATACGGTTTATATACTGTATATACACTGAATATAATACTGAACTTTTGGTTGTGGAACACATAATAGTATATTCATTAAGTACAGTATTAAAAAACAGTTACATAACAAAGATCATTATTACATATACAATACAGCACATTAGATAACAATGCACTTCATAAGAACATAGAAAACTAACGCGTACAGAATATAATTACCGTACCAATATAATTTAACAAATAATTTTTAAAACTGAACTTGTCACTGTGAATCATCATCCACCTATGGCATTACAGCTAATATTTACAAGAAACATTACATCTAACAGACTAAAGAAAAACAATATAAAAAATGGAAATTAATATACAAAATTCAGCTTGAGATATATCAATTATTTATACAAGATTTAAATAATTTACATAGTTTAAAACAAGGTGGAGTATAGTTACCATTTTGACTTGTATAGTTGACCCCAAGTCTCCCTCTTACTGCTCCACCTGGGCCTCCTCTTCTGACTCCTGGATCACGTTCTTGTTCTTCTCTGCCTCCAGCTTCTCTTCGTGCGCCTTAATGAACTCTACGACGTGCATGTGTCCAAACTGTTCCGCGTCATCGGCTGGAGTGTGGCCCCATCTAATGATAAGAGATGATCAAGAGTACACAGACTAGAAACAAACCATAAAAAAAGAACACGCACACAAAATGGAATGTCAGTCTCACAGTAAAAATATGGTTATTATACTGTACAGTACTGTGCTTTTCAGCATTTAACCCTATTTCACCATTACAGCTTTCCACATTAACTTGATCCTTTACAAGTGTACACACTCACAGTCTATTAACAAAGCCAGTACAGTATTGTACTCAGGGGCAGATCCAGGAATATCAAAAGGGAGGTGTCCAAGAACTTGTTTTGTTTTTTTATCCTCTTCGCCACTTATCGGCTTGTTAGCCACTTGGGCGATCGGTCACGTTGAGGTGCATAAGCATCTCAGGGGGCACTACTCAAATGAGTGTCCTTACTTGGAGCTGGTGGACGCTCGCCCCACAAGGGGTCACAGCTCAAGATTGAAGAAGCCGCGAGTCCAGAAAACTGTGAGGGCAAACTTTTTCGGAATGAATTGTAAACTCTTGGAACAATCTACCAGAGAGTGTTGTGATGGTGCCGAGTGTGAGCTCTTTCAAGACAAGACTTGACCAACACTGGAGCGGGTTCAGGTACATTCAGGAGCAGGTACTTGCGAACAGTGCGTGACAGAGACGTGACCGATTGCCCGGGAGGCTAGCGAGCCAAGCAGTGGTGAAGAGGATAAAAGTAAATTATTATAACAATAAATACTGACCTATCTTTTGGAGTGGGTGGTACATGACATTTATCCAGGAGGAAGGTGACAGTATCAAGGTGTCCCTCAGCAGCAGCCAGGTGAAGGGCTGTTCTCCCGTCATAGTCGCTCTCGGCCATGTTCAAACCTGCCAGGGCATACCTAAGGAACAATTCTCTCATTAGCTATCACAATTGAAGGATGATGAGACAAAAGAATATGTATGAATGATCATCTCAATATGCCAACAAAATTCCTAAATACTATACAGTGTATACTGTACAGTAGTTGTGTTCTGACCTCACTAGAGGAAAGGTCACGGCAGACTTAGCTCCCGGGGATTAATTGTCAGTAATGGCTAGTGCTACTTGTGAACAGGGCTTTGTCCTTCTCATGGCTGAGCTACTGGCCGAGTTTGTGAAGGTCAAGGAAGAAAACTTGAAATTAGGGAAGTGATAGCGTGGATGAGGGAAGGAGACACGAGACAAGGAAAGCCCGTGTCTGACAAAAACTCAGGCGAATGGAGGGTTGTGATGAGAGGAACGACCAAACTGGTGGTGAGGAAACACACCAAGGATACGACAACAACAGCTAAGTATAAAAACTCCTCTAGTCCTTTGATAGACGAATTGGAAGTTAGCATAGCCAGGGTCAAGGCTGACAAGGAAGGTAAGAAAACCTTAATTGTCAGCGATTCCCAGGTACGGTACCTGGATAGAGCTTTTTGTGGTAAAAATATAAATAGAATGGGGGTGTTTGACAGGATGGACAATATCTTGTCTGGTAATGGGAACAAATCCATTATCTGCCTCAGTGCAGGAGGCAATGATATTGGCCGGTGTAGGAGTGAGGAGCTCCTTGATAAGTTCAAGACAGCTATAGAACGTATTAGGTCGAAGGGAGGGATCCAGGGATCCCTATCATATGTGGTGTCCTGCCTAGAAGGAGAGTTGGCAATGAATGGTTGTCAAGGGCAGTTGGTGTCAACGGCCGTCTTGACACATATTGCAAGTCAATAACAGTCCCATTCATTGACAACTGGGACAACTTCTACGGCAGAAGGGACCTTTATGCTAGGGATGGGGTGCATCTGTCTAGGGCTGGGGTGACAACCCAGGCTGGCTCTCTCGAGAGGGCAGTTCAAAAGATGTCAAAGTTTTTAAACTGCTAGGAGAACATATGACCACAGGGATGGAGGAGACTGCAGTGGGAGCGGGTAAACAAAGTGAAAGGTTGCAGGGAAACAGTGCAAGGAATAATGACAAAACTAAATCAGGCAGGGAGTTAAAACCTAAACGTGACAAAGAGAGGACTTGGATAAGGACTAACTTAAACGTCTACTATGCAAACAGTAGGAATAAGAGAAACAAAATGGATAAATTCAGGGAGTTGGTATGTACCGAAAAAAATCGGTATAAGAGCATTCACCGAAACATGGATAAACTTACTCACGTGAGTTACCTGCCGAATACCAAATTGCAGGTTACAAATTATTCCATACCGATAGGCAGATCAGGAAAGGGGGCAGAGTAGCAATCTATTTAAGGGATAATCTGAAGTGTGAAATAAATAAGGAAATAAAAACTGAACTGAATACATAAACAATTTGGATAGAAATAACCAATGGTACGGAAAAATTAATCGCAGGAGTAATATATAAGACCTCCTAATCCTGATAGAGTTAATGAGCGACTTATTTAGGAAGAAATACGCAGGGCTTCCAGACAAAGTAAAGTCTGTACAGGTATAGTAGGCGATTTTAAATTTAGTTAAATAGATTGGAATGACCTTACGGGTAACTCAGAATCAGAGGATAGCAAATGTAATACCAATTATCAAGAAGGGAGATAGACAACTATCCTCTAACTACCGTCCAATCAGTTTAACAGCAATTGTAGACAAATTATTGAAAGCAATAATTTCAAACTCGTATTCGAAATCACCTGGAGAAGCACAAGTTGATCAATGATTCCCAACATGGCTTCACAAGCGGTCATTCATGTCTAACTAATCTATTAACATTCTTTTCAACCGTTTTCGAATCAGTGGACAACGGGATGGACTATGATGTGGTATATCTTGACCTTAGCAAAGCCTTCGACACATTCCCCACGAAAGGCTAACAAGAAAAGTGGAGGCTCATGGCATTGGAGGATATATTCTAAATGGATTAGGGCGTGGTTACAGGACAGGAAACAGAGAGTGAGCATTAACGGCACTAAATCCGATTGGATTAACATCACTAATGGAGTGCCCCAAGGCTCAGTACTTGGACCATTATTATTCATTATATACATAAACTACATAGATATCGGTGTAGACAGCAACATTAGTACTGTATAAGTAAATTTGCTGATGAGAGTAATACATGGCGTGTAATTAAATCTGACAAGGACTCTGCAAAACTACATGAAGATCTAAAAAAAAAATTTTAATGATCTGAAAAATGGCAGACGAAATTCAATGTGGACAAATGTAAAGTACTTAGTCTAGGAGATGTAAACAGAGAAACCAGATACCAGATGAACAACGATGTTAAAGAGAAATCCGACTGAGAGAAAGATTAAGGAGTAATGATAAGTAGGAATCTTAAGCCAAATAAACTGGGGGTATTTGCTCAAAACAAGGCTAATAAAGTACTTGGGTTCATACAAAGGAGTGTTAGTTACAAAACTAGCGAGGTCATCCTAAAACTATATATTGCGCTTGTGAGACTTTACTTGGATTACACAGTTCAATTCTGGTCATCGCATTACAGAATGGATATAGAATCCCTAGAAAGAATTCAGAGGAGAATGACAAGACTAATCCCAGGCATTAGGAACCTTGAGTACAGAGACAGGTTAAAGAATCTTAATTTGCACTCCCTTGAGAGATGTAGAGTGAGGGGCGATATGATAGAGGTGCATAAATGGAAGTCAGGGCTGAACAAACGGGACAGTACAAATGTACTCAAACTATCCAACCAGGAGCGAACTCAGAACAATGGTTTTAAATTAGACAAATTTAGATTTAGGAATGAGATAGGTAAACATTGGTTTAGAAATATAGTGGATGAGTGGAACAAGTTACCAAACATCATCGTTAACTTGAATACTCTTGATAGGTTCAAATACAGGTTGGATGAATATATGAGCGACAGGGGTTGGGTGTAAATTGGCACACAGTGAGTTTTATAAATGGTCTATATAAGGTCAAACTGTTCACTCGAGATATCATGAAAGCCAAACTACGGCACTTACTTTGGTCTCTTCAGTTTCAACACAATACAGTACCACAAACCTCCTCATTGCTGTGACATCACCAGAACAGGCAGAAAACAGGAGGGAAACAACCTTCTGGCCTCGTGACTCGAACTTCTGCTTGCGTGGGTCCTTCTTGTTGGCAGCGTGACGGAGGTTGTCGTATCGGTGGAAGTTGAACACCTGCACCAATTCCTGCAGATCCATAAATCCATGTTAATCCAGTATAGTACTTCATGTGGGTATTAAACAACATCAACACCGAGAAATATATATTCTTTGATTTTAACAATGAGGACTTCCAGCTCATGAGGGGCTTATAAGAGAAATGGTAATGGGCAAAGTTGAGGGTAGGAGGGGTCAGGGGAAAGCAGAGACGGAGATGAATGTATAAAATTAAAAACTAGGTCCCCATTGAGATGTGACGTATCAGAGGATTGGTAAAAACAGCCAGAGAATGTATACAGTGGAGGACTGTGTTCGCCAACCCTCAGATATAATTGATTTACTTCTCACGACATAAAAAAAAATAGTACTGTATCATTTTCTTTGTGGGAATTAAAGAAATATATAAATATATATTATCTACTTCTTAAACTCATTGCGGCATAAACACTGTTCCTATCATGAGGTGTAAATGAATTAGCCAATAACAGCCATTATTTGTTACTGCATACATACTTCTTTCTCATGTAACAATGGTAAATAGTTTATTTAATTCATTGTTTATTATAAATATACCTCCACCCCCCCCCCCTCAGGTTACACGGTACACGCATGCTACACCGTACACTTGAAGCCGCCCACACCAACCACCAGTCCACCACATTTGCCATCTTTATTTAAATCCTCTGTTGGCTTACATCTCTATCTGCTCAGTTTCTTGAAGTGCAAACTATTAATAGCAAGATTATTATCAACTTCAGAGAGAGAATTTCTATTCTGAGGGTGAAATATAACAGTTTACCGATCTATTTAAGCGACGGATTTGAAGCGCGGGAAAAATAGTCCGATTCACGTCACGCTTATACTAAAAATCTTTGTATATTTGTATCTCCTAAAAGACCAAAACTACTATTTACTACACCATAAAACTAATATTTACACCCCACAATATATGCATCAATACCGTAAGTTATTTAGCTGTACTGTACAGTATCGTGGTTAAACAGCTGCACAAAAATAAATGCCTTACAAAAAATTACACATGTTATTCTTGGACTAATTCATATTTTTTTCTGTAACTCACCAATACATTGAAACTGTCGGGTTAATTTGTGTTTAATATAAACAATTTACAAGGGCGGGTTTCCTTTGGATGGTTATTCCAGGTAAAATTTTGTTTATCGGTACAGTACACACACACACACACACACACACACACACACACACGCACGCACGCACGCACGCACGCACGCACGCACGCACGCACGCACGCACACACTACAGCTATGAGCCAAATATGGTTATAACGTCAAATTATATGCTTAATTTAAGTTAATATATCCTTACTGCTCTGTTAACAACTTGTATTGCCTTTAACAATACCAAATCGTGGGGTAAAAACATGCAAAATACTGCCCACATCTAATGAAACCTAACCTATCTTTGTCTTGGCAATTTTGAATAGTTTCGTGAAAATAAGTGTTTATAATCACACTTATGGCAGTTAAAATCACACTTTGAACACTTTACGGAACTTTATGAAACACCATACGCCTTGAAAATGTCAATAACGGCGTTACAGTACTTACAAAACACGTTGAATGTACAGTACTGCACTGGAAAGATATATATTTGAGACGAAAACGCTGTAGATTAAAGTATTCTTAGTATTGTTTGTTCTATCCCCTCTATACAAAACAATATATAGTTCTGTGGTCGTACTCTACTTAATCTTAAACATTTTTATTTTTTAATTTATTTCTTTGGTGAATTTATATAATATGTGAATGTATGAAACGAAAGTATAAGGGGTAAACTCCTCATGGTAAAGGGAAGCCACACTGTATATAAGAGCATCGGTAAAGGCTGGAGAAATACATGTTATAAACTATCATATAGCATTAGGTTTAAGTTTATAATTTATACATTCACACACCCGAATACTACTCACAATTCGATACACCTAGACTGACTAACTATCCAAAAAAAGAACGCAAAGTATTTAATTAATCTTAAAATACTCCTTGCTGTACTTTACAACTCGAGGGCTATTTTAATGCACCAGCGGGTATAAATGAGACACTTAGGAATGCTTAGAATATTCATCTATTTTAAATGTTCCTACGTCAGAAGGTGTGTGTGTGTGTGTGTGTGTGTTAGGTATGCGGGTACTACTATTATCATTACTTTGCACAACAACCATTTACTATACCACCACTATCACACCTAATAACCACCATTCTTACCTACCACCACTATCTATTAGCATGCCTACTATCTATTTCCTACTACCACGCCCACCTACCATTCATCCACCAATCATAACCACTTCCGCCGAGCACCACCAGAATGCCCACCACCCATCTCTACCTCCCCCACCGCCCACCTACCATTCATTGACCCAACCCGCCACCACAATCGACGCCCACCATTACCATATCCGCTTAGCATTACCACAACCCACCACCACCCTCCTCACCACAGCCCACCACCACCTTCACCACAGCCCACCACCACACTCACCATCATCACCACATCCCACCACCATCATCACCACCCACGAAGCAGCGTCAATCCTGGAGGTGTAGACAACGATACAAAAATTCCGGAGGCTCCCTTAAAACATTTCCTGAGTCACGGGGTTATTTATAATGTTGCTCAGCTGAGGCACCACCACTACCCCTCACCTTCACCCCCCCCTTCTCATCACACCTCCCCTCCTTCCTGCTCTCTCTCTGCCTGTGGAGGCCCCCAGTGATAGACCCTGCTGCTCCCCCACCCAGTGATAGACCTGCCACTCTCACCCCACACTCCAGTGATAGACCTGCCACTCCCCACCCCTCAGTGATGAGCCCTGCACTCCCACCCCACACTCAGTGATGAGCCCTGCTCCCCACCCCACTCCAGTAGGCCTGCCCTCCCCACCCCACACTCAGTGATAGGCTACTTCCTCCCCTCCACACTCCCAGTGATAGGCCCTGCCACTCTCACCCCACCTCCAGTGATAGACCTGCCTCCCCCACCACACTCGTGAGCCTGCCTCCCACCCCACACTCCAGTGATAGACCCTGCCACTCCCCTTCCTCCAGTGATAGGCCCCACCACTCCCCCACCCCACACTCCAGTGATGGGCCTGCTCCCCCCACCCCACACTCCAGTGGAGCCACTGCCACTCCCCCCACCCCACCTCCAGGCTGATAGACCCTGCACTCCCACACACACTCAGTGATGGGCCCTGCCACTCCCCCACCTCCAGTGATGGCTACTGCTCCCCACCCCCACTCCAGTGATAGACCCTGCCACTCCTCTTACCTCCAGTGATAGACCCTGCCACTCACCCCACACTCCAGTGATAGATCTGCCACTCCCCACCCCACCACGCCAGTGATGACCCTGCTCCCCCACACTCCAGTGATAGGCCTGCCACTCCCCAACCTACCACTCCAGTGATGGGCCTCCTCCCACACCCCCACACTGGTGACAGACCCTGCCACTCCCCACCCCACACTCAGTGATCAGACCCTGCCACTCCCCACCCCACCTCCAGTGATGGGCCCTGCCACTCCCCACCCCCACACTCCCGGTGATGGGCCTGCCACTCCCCACCCCCACACTCAGTGATGAACCCTGCCACTCCCCACCTACACTCCAGTGATAGACCCTGCCCTCCCCCCACCATAAACGTCAAGAAACGCCTTAAAATGGACACTTCCCACTTTTATAACCGACAAGAAATACTAAAATGTCGCCAGGAATTACCATAAATGTCATTCTTTTTGGAGCTTTCACGAAAAACATTCAATATAAACATACCTAAGACACTAACATTAACACATTCTATTAAACAAAAACACTGTATTTCACAAGCAAACAATAACAATCATCTAAAGGCACAGTGACGAGATAGATGACTGGATAAATGAACCGACAATGAACCAATCAAAATCGCCCTTACAAGCGGACACAGCAAGAAGATCCAGCGTGTAACATAGGAACTTACCTCCCTATCTCTCACAGAACTTCCCTCCCTATCTCTCACAGAACTTACCTCCCTATCTCCCACAGAACTTACCTCCCTATCTCTCACAGAACTTCCCTCCCTATCTCTCACAGAACTTCCCTCCCTATCTCCCACAGAACTTACCTCCCTATCTCTCACAGAACTTACCTCCCTATCTCTCACAGAACTTACCTCCCTATCTCCCACAGAACTTACCTCCCTATCTCTCACAGAACTTCCCTCCCTATCTCTCACAGAACTTCCCTCCCTATCTCACGCAGAACTTACCTCCCTATCTCACGCAGAACTTACCTCCCTATCTCCCGCAGAACTTACCTCCCTATCTCTCGCAGAACTTACCTCCCTATCTCTCGCAGAACTTACCTCCCTATCTCTCTCACAGAAACCTCCCCATCTCCTAACCCCTTACCTCCTCTCACAGAACTTCCCTCCCTATCTCCTGCCAGAACTCTCCCTATCTCACACAGAACTATCTCCCAGAACTTCCTCCTATCTCACACAGAACTTCCCTCCCTATCTCACACAGAACTTCCCTCCCTCATCTCAGAACTATCTCCTTACCCCTATCTCTCACAGAACCCACCTCCCTCTCTCACAGAACTTAATCTTACCTCCCTATCTCTCACAGAACTTCCCCTCCTTATCTCTCACAGAACTTCCCTCCCTATCTCTTCCTCCCTATCTCTCAGAACTTACCTATCCTCCCTCACAGAACTTACCTCCCCTACCTCCCTCACAGAACTTACCTCCCTATCTCCCCACAGAGAACTTCCCTCCCTATCTCTCAGCAGAACTTACCTCCCTATCTCTCACAGAACTTACCTCCCTATCTCTCACAGAACTTACCTCCCTATCTCTCACAGAACTTACCTCCCTATCTCTCACAGAACTTACCTCCCTATCTCTCACAGTACTTCCCTCCCTATCTCCCACAGAACTTACCTCCCTATCTCCCACAGAACTTACCTCCCTATCTCTCACAGAACTTACCTCCCTATCTCTCACAGAACTTACCTCCCTATCTCTCACAGAACTTACCTCCCTATCTCTCACAGAACTTACCTCCCTATCTCTCACACGGTAAAACTTTCCAACTTACCTCACAGAATTTAAGTCCTCTGACGGAGTTGCCAAGGAGATCAAGGGGAGGAGACCACGTACATATCCCCATCACGTTAGGAATCACCAGCATGATGGCGCCACACACACCTGACTTGGCCGGCAGCCCCACCTACAACAACAATAAACAACATCAATAATAATAATTAGACTCCTGTAATATACCTGTTAATTAGATACCTGTAATATACCTGTTAATTAGATTCCTGTAATATACCTGTTAATTAGAACACTTGTTAGCTCATTGCGTCTGTTTTAACACTTGTAATAAATATCTAAAGACAGAAAGAAAGAAAGGCAGGCAGACAGACAGACACATGGAAAGTGAAAATTATATAGGTATTAATCACAAACTCACTCGCCTGTCCCACACTACCAGGACAAACTGACTTCCTTGGACCTGCAGTGATGTGTGTGTGTATGTGTGTGTGTGTGTGTGTGTGTGTGTGTGTTGAGGGGTAGGAATGTGTTAATGGGTATTGGGAATGGATGTGTAATGTTAAAGGGGCTGGGATGTGTCAAGGAATAGGGATGTGTCAAAGGGGTAGGGATGTGTCAAAGGAGTTGGGATGTGTCAAAGGAGTTGGGATGTGTCAAAGGAGTTGGGATGTGTCAAAGGGGCATTACCAGTCTCCCACAAACCCACCTTGAACGCGAACTGCCCCGAGTAGTCATACATCCCGCAGGAGTGCATGAGGGAGAGCACATCCCGGACGGCGTAAGGCTTCAGCACCTCCTCGCCCGTGGTAGGACAGATCCCGCCGTTCGCCAAAGTCGCCGCCATCACCGCCACACTCTCCGCTGTCACCTCCATCGAGCAGCTCTGTTAAACCAAGAGCAAAACACCCGTTATAATGAAGAATTCTATTTAACGGACTGTATGCAGAGGAAAGTTCGTTATATCGAGGGTCCGTTATTGTGTAGCCTCCATTTAATAAAGTATATAGAGGGAAATCCGTTATATAGAGGTGTCCGTTAATGTGAAGCCTCCATTTAATTAAGTATATAGAGGGAAATCCGTTATATAGAGGTGTCCGTTAAATATGAAACCCCCATGTAACGGATTATATGGACAGAGAAGTTCGTTATATAGAATACTGTATAGTCTCTGTATCCAATCTCACACGTGTTATTTAAGTCAATTAGTTGTTGGCCAATAAACATTATCCTTACAATAAAAATATATACTGTATTTATAGTAATTTTTAAACAATAACAGTAAACACTATATTAACCTACATTTTATCATCTTTACACACAAACACACACCATCACTCTGTTTACTGTACTGTAAGCTTTTCATGCGTTTAAATAATTCCCAAAAGCTTAACTCCTACAAAAAAAAGCATTAAAGCTTATAATCCGAGATCTGGGAAACACTTAACCTACTCTCATGAATATATTATACATTACCAGGTTATAATTATTAATACACACTCGTATAAACCCAGGTAACCAAGCCTCGTATATCATGTGTGTCGCAGGGTATGACACACTGCGCCACTGACCTAAAATATAAACACCGAACACATGTTGACATCGCTTCTTGTGATGGATGGCGGGCCAGGGGAGACGAGCTCAAACTAATAATAATAATAATAATAATAATAATAATAATAATAATAATAATAATAATAATAATAATCCCTTAGCACTACCAGTCAGGATATGAGGATGTAAACAGAAAAGGCAAGAAAGAAGAGACTAAGGAAGATATAAAAATGAGAAGTGATGGAATGGGATGACACTAACGAGAAAAGGAAGATGAAAAAAAGAGGAGAGGAGAAGAAAAAGGAAGAGATGAAAAAGAAAGGAGATGAGAGGAAGGGGGGGATGCGACAAGGGAGGGGGTTAAATACTTGCATGGCTTGGTTGAAGGAAGGGAGGAGGAGGGAATGAGCCGTGAGATATATGACAGTTTAATAAAGAGGTGGGGAAAGAATCTGACTTCCCCCCCACTGTATGTCTGTCTGTATGTGTGTGTGTGTGTGTGTGTGTGTACTAAGGAGGGAAGGAAGGAGGGTACGGAGGGAAGGAGGGTATGAAAGGAGGGAAGATTAGCACGGAGAGGAGGGCACGGAGGGAGGGAAGAGGAGGGTAATGAATGCGTATAACGAACATCTCCCAGCACAAGAATACGACGGGCTTAAGTTAATACAGTATACCACCCTTCACTCCCTCCCTCCTTCCCTTCATTTCCCTCCCTCCCTCCACCCATCCCTGGTGAATAACTGGGTGATGGATTACCGAGAAATTTGACGAGTAACACAATAACTTGGCGAGAAATTACAGAACTAAACGAACGAACGGACATAGTATAACAGACATAACGCAAATCCCTAATAATACAACACCACCACATCCATTTATTCTCACTGCACGAAATAAAATAAGAGACAGACAGATACACAAGTCACCCCGTCATGCGCCAGAATGTCATAACGCGCCAACACACCAGACAACGGCGTCAATGTGCCTTCCTTCTGGGCGCTTCCCTCGAGTCACTTGTTATTTCTGCCTCGACCGTTGTACCGTCATCACACTCACACCTCGAGGAACAGCGCACTTGGCAAGAGGTTATCTCCTTAAACTCGCGTACGAGGATGGCCGACCCTAGGGTCACCTAGGGGTGAATTTGTTTAAGGTGTAGAAGCTGTCGCCAGCACAAAAACCACATCCTGAGTTAACTAAGTTAACGAGCTGCTTGACCCAGTGTCAAGGCATAGTCCGAGAAGGCCGGACAACTCGCCAACTGCACTGGCTAACCATTACCCCGGAACACGATCCGCAAATTGATTAACATCCAGGTTCCCAATTACTGCTGGGTAGACAGAGGCAAATGGCGTAAAGAAACTTGCCATAGTTTCACCCTGCTCGGGGATCGAACCCGGGTCTGCTCGCTTGCGAGGCGAGCGTGCTGACCATTAAACCACAGGTCGCCGACGTTCTCTTGAATGTAAATCGGAAATAAAAGCGTCAAATACATTATATGTTTATAATTTCCAGTTCGTATTATACACACACTATTCTATACACATTAACATCCCATTTATTCAAAGTATTTAATAAGATTTACCCGAGCCAAATTCCTAACACCGACATGTGAAAAGAAACACAATTTTCCACACGCATCGTCACCAGCCTGAGTCACTTAACTAACTTCCTAACTAACTGGCTGCAATATATTATCACCATTTACGGCTTTAACCTGCATGGACAACAATAATATTCACTGGTTAAGGTCGATTTATTACTGTATACTGACAACAAACTGCGACACCCTCCCTCCACCCTACTCTTCCCTCCCTTCCTCCACTCCTCCTAACCCCCCCCCACCCTCCCTCCTTTCTTACCTTCCTCCCTCCACCCTACTCTTCCCTCCCTCCTTCCTTCCCTTACCTCCCTCCACTAACACGATAACCTGCACCCTCCTCTTCACTACGTTGTATTTAAACCAACAACATTATACCTTTAACATTACTAGTATATCGTTCACTCGGTCAACAAGTTTATTAACAAGATGCTCCCAGGAACAGTATTTGATTATAATGATGTTATTCTTGGCTTGTTTATGTTGTGGGGTACAGAGAGAGAGAGAGAGAGAGAGAGAGAGAGAGAGAGTGCCGAGTTAGAGAGAGGATGCCGAGTTAGAGAGAGGTGGGGATGCCGAGTTAAGATGAAGCAATTTTTCACTCAGTTGCCTCTCCATTTGGCGACTTAATTAGACATAACATTGAGATACGCGCCCACCTCCACCCCCCCCTCCCCAAAAAAAAAACTTCATTTAGTTTATACAGGTTAAAAAAAAAAGACCATACAGAACACAGTCAAATGAAGACCTTTTTCCTTAATCCCCAGGTGACTTAACACAAACATCAAGATTATTATATACGACAAAGACCTGAGAAAGTCTTCCTTAATGGCAGTAATATAGAAGGTAAAGATGTACAGTAATATATAATTATGGACAGGTGAGGAGTTACCTTTATATACACGAGCTATATTAATGAACCCTGTGTAATGTAGTTATGATGACTGTTGTTGTTGTAGTTGTTTTTGCAGTTGTTGTAGTTTTAGTTGTTGTAGTAGTTAGTTTTTGTTGCTGTCGTAGTTAATATTATTGTTGTTGTTGTTGTTGTGCTTGTTGTTTCATAGCTACGAGTAAGGAGGTCACACGGGCGGAGCTGACAACAGGGGATGGTGGCACAAGACATGACAACACCACGTTTTCGGCACAAAGTCCTCCTGCCATCAATAACTTGTTCATTTGGCAGATGTGGGAAGTAGGTTAAAATCTCCCACTCCCCTATACCACCCCCACTCCCTATACCCTCCACCACTCCCTATACCACTCCACCCCCCACTCCCTATACCACTCCACCCCCCACTCCCCTATACCCCTCCACCCCCCCTCCCCTATACCACTCCACCCCCCCTATACCCTCCACCCCCACTCCCCTATACCACTCCACCCCCCACTCCCATATGCCACTCCACACTGACAGACGAAGCTTTGATCAAGCCCCTAAACTCTCTCGTGATAATGGGACGTGAAGGAAGCTATCTGTGTGTGTAATAACAAACTAGGGATTTACAGAGCTTGAAATGGCTGAGGCGAGGCGAGGCGAGGTGAGGCGAGACAAGAGAAAGGGGGAGTTAAAGAGAAGAAAGGGAGGGGGTGGGGGGGTGAGTCTATGTTTGTCTTGGGGGAAACACAACCATGACAATACAGGTCGTCACCCCAAGCGTAATTATTCCTGACTAACATTACGAGAGAGAGAGAGAGAGAGAGAGAGAGACTGAACTGCAAACCCATAACTAACACACAGTCAACTATCACGACACACACACACACTACCAATCTACATATATACGCCCACACGAACCCACACACACACACCGCCTATTGCTGCCACAACACACATGATAATAGTTTATAAGGCGCCTCTCCCCCACCAATATTTACATTGGAGGCTAACCAAGTCTCTCTCTCTCTCTCTCTCTCTCTCTCTCTCTCTCTCTCTCTCTCTCTCATCTGTTCTTGGCCTACACAATAATGTTCTACTTCGTCAAATAACTATACAATGTACACAAACACAATATCTCTATGTAAAAACACTGACTAGACCTCAGGTAATAACCCGGAGAAAGAAACAGATATACACTCTTGAGACTAACTGGGTTCTGTTCTAGTACATGGTGGTGAAATATCAAGCAGTTGGTAGACTTCATTTAACGAGTCGAGCGTGTAGGGTCAAGGGTAGACCTGTTTTGTTCTGGTGCTTTCACAAATGAGGGATGATAATGATAATGATAATGATAATAATAATAATAATAATAATAATAATAATAATAAATAAAATATTAATATTATTAGTGAAAACTTCCATATAACGGATTTCTCCAGATAATCCGTTATATGAGGGTTTCACATCTAATCGACACTCAGTATAACGGACTTTCATCTCTGTATAGTTCGTTAGATGGAGGTTTAACATCTAACAGACCCTCGATATAATGGACTGTATTATTATTATTAGGTAAGGGATATCTTCACTAGTGTTTGTTGGTGCGTTAAGCTGCCGCCAATTTCACACAAATTAAAAGGACTGTTTATTCTTTGTTTATATTGTGATGGTGGAGCCCCCTGGCGTCCGTGTTGGCAAGTGTCACCAGTAGTCAACACTATACTCAGTTATTATAGAGTGGTGAGGGAGTGACGGAGGGACGGGAAAGGTCATACTGTTCTACCGCTTCTGGAAGTCTCTGGCATCTGCTTCACGTAAATAATAATAATAATAATAATAATAATAATAATAATAATAATAATAATGGAAGTTTATTACAAAGCCCAAAGGGAAAACTGTTATGGGACGGACGGACGGACAGACATGACCATAAAAAGTGTCGCTAATATTTTGCCTAAACACCAAAGTATCATAGGCAATAATATGATCTATCAGGTGCCAATATATAGCTACAAATACCTCAGGCAGGGAGGCTGGCAGAGACGGAGGTGAGGGAGGGAGGGAAGGCAGTCAGTCAGGCAGGCAGAGGGAGGGAAGGGAGGATGGAAAGAGGCAGGGGAAAAGGCAGGCAGGCAGGCAGGCAGGGAGGAAGAGGCAGGCAGACAGGACCCATAGAGAACGTTTCGAGTCGCTTGCCGGCCGCACAAAATAACCTCATTCACAGTAAACTTTCTCCCTCTATTAAGACATAAATTTTGGTAGACGTACGTGTGTGTGTGTGTGTGTGTGTACCAAGCCCATCCATCTCACCCACACAACTCCATTCCACTCCTCCTCACCACCCATCCTCCTCCGCCCACCCACCATCCTCCTCCTCCACCCACCCATCCTCCTCCTCCTCCGCCCACCCACCCATCCTCCTCCTCCTCCTCCGCCCACCCACCCATCCTCCTCCTCCTCCGCCCACCCACCCACCCATCCTCCTCCTCCACCCACCCACCCACCCATCCTCCTCCTCCTCCTCCGCCCACCCACCCCACCCATCCTCCTCTCTCCTCCACCACCCACCCACCCATCCTCCTCCTCCTCCGCCCCCCACCCACCACCCACCCATCCTCCTCCTCCACCCACCACCCATCCTCCTCCTCCTCCTCCTGCCTCTCTCCTCCCTCACCCACCGAATCACTGACCGCAACCCGCTATTTTACATTATTTTCCCTGTCACTAGTTCCAGGTTACACTCTGGTCCACTATTTAATATATAGCTTACTGTAGCGGAGAGTTGTAGGAGGAAATATAGACTAACTGGGGAGGGGAGGAGGGAGGGAGGAGAGGGATGAAAGAGGAATGAGGGGAGGTACGGAGGAAGGGGAGGAAGAGGGGAGAAAGGGAGAGGAAGGGAAGAAGGAAGGGAAGAGGGGAAGAAGGGGAAGAAGAGGAAGGAAGAGAAGAAGGAAGGGGAAGAAGAGAGGAAGGGGAAGAAAGAGAAGAAGAGAGAAAGAAAGGGAAGAACAGGGGGAAGGGAGAAAAGAAAGTACCTACAGAATATTTACTATACACCAGGGGGTCGAGTTTGTGGGAGGAGGGAGGGAGGCAGAGAGGGGGGGGGGAGGCGGGGAGGGGGAGGCAGGAGGAGGGGGGGCATCCATTCATACCCTAGAAAAAAGGAATTGTTTGACTATGGTATATACTATAACTTGTGGGGCGCACCTATAATGATCTTGGGTACAGTCACATATCTCCTTCATAATGAGCTGCCAAGATGTTTTCTCGACTCTATGGGAACCAGAGAATGTATGCGCACACACACACGTAAGGGGTGGGGACGTGGGTGAGGGGTGGGGGACGTGGGTGAGGGTGTGGTGCGTGGGCGTGGGTGAGGGGTGGGGACGTGGGTGACGTGGGTGGGGACGTGGTGAGAGGTGGGGGGTGGGGGACGTGGTGAAGGGTGGGGGACGTGGGTGAGGGGTGGGGACGTGGGACGTGGGGTGAAGGGTGGGGACGTGGGTGAAGGGTGGGGGATGTGGGTGAGAGGTGGGGGACGTGGGTGAAGGGTGGGGAACGTGGGTGGAACGTGGGTGAGGGTGGGGACGTGGGTGAGGTGAGGACGTGGGTGAGGGATGGGGGACGTGGGTGAGGGACGTGGGTGAAGGGTGGAGGACGTGGGTGAAGGGTGGAGGACGTGGGTGAAGGGTGGAGGACGTGGGTGAAGGGTGGGGGACGTGGGTGAAGGGTGGGGGACGTGGGTGAGGGGGTGGGGGGACGTGGGTGAGGGGTGGGGGACGTGGGTGAAGGGTGGGGGACGCGGGTGAAGGGTGGGGACGCGGGTAAAGGGTGGAGGACGTGGGTGAGGATGGGGGACGTGGGTGAAGGTGGGGACGTGGGTGAGGGGGGGACGTGGGTGAGGGGTGGGGGACGTGGGTGAGGGTGAGGGACGTGGGTGAGGGGCGGGGTGGGTGGGGGCGGGGGAAGTGGGTGAGGGCGGGGGACGTGGGTGAGGGGCGGGGGACGTGGGTGTACTAAAGATGCAAGGTGTGGGAAGGTGTTTTTACAGTGGTGGCGAGGCATTCAACAGTGGGGTATTTTCCTCCTCCCCAAAACGTACTTAGTGACCCTGGCGGCCCGTCACAGCCCCTCTTAATGAACCTTGTGTTGTTATGCTGGGGCGTGGCGACTCCCCCTGTCTCTTACGCCTGACACAAGAACCCAGACGTATGGAGGTGTAGGGTGGGTAGTGGGGAGAGGGAGGGAAGGGGTGTAGGTGGACGAGGGAAAGGAAGGGGTGGAGGAAGGAAGGGTCGATAGCAGAGGGAGAGGGAGGAGGAAGGGTCGATAGCAGAGGGAGAGGGAGGAGGAAGAGACGGTAGTGAGGTAAGGTGGCAGTGGGCGAATATTGGCGATAATTACTCAAAGTTCCTTCACACAGCTTGTACTAGGGGACACACACACGTACGTTAGGTTAGCGTAAGGGTGATTAATCTTCAGAAGATTCCTAGAAAGGTGCAGATAATTTTGTTCTTCATAAAACACAGAACGAATGGGAAGAGGTTCATCAGGTAAGCTTGTGGTTGCAGTACAATGTATATTAACACTACTGTATTACAACCACAAGCTAGAGTTGACCTAAATTGACCTCTTGGTGTGACCTGGAGTGAGTGTAGAGGTCAGCTGAGGGGGCGGTGTGAAGGGGCAGTGAAGGTCATGTACTAAGATGCCAACACGTTACAGTGCATTAGCAAGTCTTGCCTCATGGAATGCGAGAGTTGTTGTTGCTGCCACATAAACCAGCCTGACCGTCCCTAGTATACCTCGACCCTTCACTTATTTCCAATCCCTGTGTATTAATTAAGGACTAAAGACTTGATGATGATGATGATGATGTGTGATAGAGCCCAGACACCCCCCCCCTCCCTCCTTCCTTCCCCCTCAACTTTCGTCTGGTTCAGTTGACACAGGGTTGAGGGTCGTGTCATGTGTGTGTCGTGGCACTTATTTACAGGGCACGATCTCAGACGACTACTAGAGACGACCTCCTCGACTCCAGTGCTTGACAAAAGAGAAACAACTACGAAGAGTTAAAATATAGCCAGTGTGTTGGTGGGTGCAGGTGGGGGAGGCATGTCTCTCTCCCCCGCCCACCCACTACACCCTTCCCTTCCTCAACCCACCAACCTCCCACACTTGCAACTCCCACGCATCCCCCTCCCTCTCAAACGTGGTGGTTGGGAGGGGAGAAGGCATTAGAACATAAGAATGGAGGAAACTGCAGCGGGCCTATTGACCCACACTGGGCAGTCCTATTTACACCCAACCCCTATTGCCCATATATCCACCCAACCAATGTTTGAAGCTATCCAGCGTATTCGAGTTAATGATGAGATTTGGTAACTTGTTCCACTCGTCCACTACTCTATTTCCAAACCAGTGTTTACCTATCTCGCGCCTAAATATAAATTTGTCTAATTTAAAACCAATACTACGAGTTCGCTTCTGGTTGGATAGTTTGAGTACATTTGTTATATCGCCTTTGTTTAGCCCTGACTTCCATTTATACTACACCATCATATCGCCCCTCACTCTACGTCTAAGATGCTTTAACCTGTCCCTGTATTCAAGGTTCCTAATGCCCGGGATTAGTCTTGTCATTCTCCTCTGAATTATTTCTAGGAATTCTATATTCATTCTGTAGTACGGTGACCAGAACTGCGTAATCCAAGTGAGGTCTCACAAGCGCAAGATTGTTGACTTGACTTCAGATTCTACTTATCATTACTCCTGAATCTTTCTCACAGTTGGATTTCTCTATAAGATCGTTGTTCATCTGGTATCTGGGTTCTCTGTTTACATCCCCTAGACTAAGTACTTAACACTTGTCCACATTAAATTTCATCTGCCATGTTTCAGACCATGCAAACAATTTGTTTAGATCCTGCAGTTTGGATATTTATGTCCATATCTATGTACAGTCGAGGTCAGGGTCCGTTAGATGCGACCCTCTCCATCTAGCGGGATATATGGAGAGAGGTCCGTTATATGAAGAGAAGTCCGTTATATGGAGAGAAGTCCGTTATATGGAGAGAGGTCCGTTATATGGAGAGAAGTCCGTTATATGGAGAGAGGTCCGTTATATGGGGAGAGGTCCGTTATATGAAGAGAAGTCCGTTATATGGAGAGAGGTCCGTTATATGGAGAGAAGTCCGTTATATGGAGGTGTCACTGTATATACTCGACATGATCATTCCACATCACAATACTCTCCGGCAGTAGGTACACGTGTAGGTAGTTGACCCACTGTGTTAAAGACTTAAATCATTAATGCACAAAACATGTCTCTGCCCCCCGAACTCAAGTACTTCTCCTTCACAACGCCTTCTTTGCCTCCCTCCTTTCCTTCCTTCCTTCCTTCCTTCCTCCTCCCTCTTCATTTAGTAATCTGTGTTGTTTACTGTCGTTGGCGGTGACAGGGACTACAAGGGCTGTTGCATCTAGTCGTAAAATTTACCCACAAAAAATATTAATTCTTTACCATGAAGAAAATCCCTCGACAGCCACAGTACGTATCACCAGTTGTGTACATATTAATTTCATCTGCACCTCAGGGATGGGAAAAGGGAAATGCGTGTTTGTTTGTAGATGCGTGTGTTTCCCTGTAGAGTTTATGGGGTATAATTGAGAGAGAGAGAGAGAGAGAGAGAGAGAGAGAGAGAGAGAGAGATGAAAAAGTTAACGACCATAATAGAGAGATTTTGGACACACCTTCGTCAGGGAGGTTATGGCAGGAGCTGTAAGGGCTCCTCCAGCAGGCATCACGGACAGACTGGATAGATATTACACCATGTTGTTTTACCTCTGTTGGGTGTATAAACCAGTTGGGTCTTTATATAAGCTGGTGGGGGACATTAGCAGGTGGGAGGGGGTAAAGGGGTGTGTGTGCTCTCTCTCTCTCTCTCTCTCTCTCTCTCTCTCTCTCTCTCTCTCCGAGGCAACTTGCTTGATGCTTCACGGTAGGAGGAAGAGAGTTGAACACACTCGTAAAATACCAGAAGCAGAGATCATAAGTCTTAAGTGTCTTGGAGAGGCCCTTCTTGAGTCCGTGTGGCGAGGTTCTCCTGTTTGTTGACACTTGAAACATCCGGGCAGGGAAAGACACTGACCATTTATAACACACTTGTTGATACCCGTACCATCACCAAAGGTCGACCCAGGCTTGACGGTGGGAAGGTTTGGGTTTACTTTAAGTCCGTGTGTGTGTGTGTGTGTGTGTGTGTGTGTGTGTGTGTGTGTGTGTGTGTGTGTGTGTGGTGTGTGTGGTGTGTGTGTGTGTGTGTGTGTGTGTGTGTGTGTGTGTGTGTGTGTGTGTGTGTGTGTGTGGTGTGTGTGTGTGTGTGTGTGTGTGTGTGTGTGTGTGTGTGTGTGTGTGTGTGTGTGTGTGTGTGTGTGGGGTATGTGTGTGGGGTGTGTGTGGGGTGTGTGTGTGTGTGTGTGTGTGGTGTGTGTGTGTGTGGTGTGTGTGTGAGCGTCCTATTACCAACTGAATAACATAACCAATCCAGCGTTAACACAAACTAGAGTAAAGTCATGGAACTATTCACTGTTATTTGAACTTAGAATAAAATAAACAAATATTAACCAGGTGTCCCATATTCCGGCTAAGTCAACTTCAGCTTCAAACAACAAGTTTCAGAGTTTCATTTCTCAGTTACTGTAGTCGTTTCAATGTTTGTTTGTTTACTCAGCTCAACTCTGAACATCCCAGACGTGTAAAAATTGCTCTGTGGATTGAGACATTGCGCCATTTGCAAGGTATGTGACGTACGTGTGTGTGTGTTAGAGAGAGCTAGAGATTTGGCAGCAACGCCCTGACCCATCTCTTCCGGACACGTGGCAATGTGGGTTTTGTTTACCTTGCCCCCCCTAGGTCGTACTGTCGATGAGTGAGTGACTTGTCCAAAACACTGAGGCAATTTAACCCCAACAAACTTTATCTCCACCCTCCCTCTCTCCCCTTTCCCTTGATGAGACTTACCTTAAACAATGTTATAAGAGAACAGTACAGGGAGAGGTAGTAGTGAACATAAGAACATAGTGAACATAAGAACTGCAATATTCTATCTAACTTAAGATTGAGATAGAACACTCAGTAGAGTCATTTACCCTATGGACTTAAGTCTATGTGTAAGCCAAGTCAATCGATGTACTTAAAATCCTGTTCTATGTTTTTATTATGGTTGGGTGAGGCGCGACGGGTCATTTACATACTTTATGATCATTTACCAAAGCCAGACACTAATGTAGGGCGCCCTCAGTCGACCCAGCTGCAGAGAGAGAGACTTACAACAACCTGTCCATCACATCAACCTTCTCCACTCATGACAGTCCGGTGGCTTAGGGCCAATGATTTGACACCATCGCGACACGTTATACCATCAGTAAATCAAACCCGACACACACACACACACACACACACACACACACACACACGTACGTTGTTTAACTCGTTGTGGGTGACATAAGGGAGTGAGGTGTCCGGGGATAGGTAGTTTTTAGGTCAAGGTGTGGGTGTAGCAAGGTCAAAGGTCACATGGTGTAAATATGACCTAACACCAGTAGTAATATTGACAACAGGAAGTGGACTTGATCACACGTAATCAAAACACCTGCACAAAATCCAAGATGGCCACCAATCCACCCAATTTGTTTTCAGTGCTGGAGAAACAAATTATTTCCCTTATTTCCAGTTCGACGAAGAGAAACAGCTACCAAGAGAAAGACAGTGGACTAAGACAAGGACAGTGAACTAAAACAAGGACAGTGATCTAAGACAAGGACAGTGAACTAAAACAAGGACAGTGATCTAAGACAAGGACAGTGAACTAAAACAAGGACAGTGATCTAAGACAAGGACAGTGAACTAAAACAAGGACAGTGATCTAAGACAAGGACAGTGGACTAAGACAGACAGCTACTCAGACAAAACCAACAAAATCTTTACAGGTGACGGTGATTTAAAATATTCAGCAGTAGTAAGATGATTCACAAAGCATCAAATTCTCTATCTGTGTTTCTCCACTACTAAAACGGCGGCGGCCTTACGAGAGGAGTCTTGTACCTTATTAAACCTTTCTTACACAACCTAACCTAACCTGCCAAATTACTACACTCAAAAGGACCATAATAATTAAACCTTCACTTCCTCTTTGCATTGGGCTGGGTGTACAACTCTCTCTCTCTCTCTCTCTGCTGTACAAACTTGGCATTAGTTAGTAAAACTGGAGCCTCCCTTTTGGAATTAGTTTTTAAACCTGGCTATCAACAGCAACAGCAGCAGCAGCTGTGAGTAGCGAAGCAACTGCTTTGAACCAACATAACAAACCGACACTCCAATCACCTGAATGCTGTGATGCGAGAATATCTTCACTATAAGGAGGAGGCAGAGGCAGGGGTGGAGCGGAGGAGGAGGTGGGGGGTGGGAGGTGCTCTTGAACACACAAGTTAGGAGTCTTCTGTTACCAAGAGATCTTTACACGTATAGCGAGGATTACTGTGTGTGTGTGTGTGTGTGTGTGTGTGTGTGTGTGTGTGGTCTCCATGCACTGCCACCCACTAACACACAAGACCTATCACTGACATAATATAACAACACCTCCCCCTTCTCCTCCAAACACAACTACTGTATTGTACCTGATGTGACTTGAACTACAGCCGTGCCAGAGATAAAACACACAACCTTGACGTCAATATAAGCCATCTCCAACAAATTAAAAGAATAAAGGAGAAACTAAGGGAACAGCCCAACACTGTACCTCACTCTTATGGGAGAAACACCACACTTATTCCTCATGAGCCCAGTGTGTGTGTGTGTGTGTGTGTGTGTGTGTGTGTACAGTGTGTGTGTGTGTGTGTGTTTCTTGAGCCACGACCCTTACACCTGTGATTGGTTTAATGTGGCCTGGTGGCTCTCTTTATGCAGAACTACAACGAGAGAGAGAGAGAGAGAGAGAGAGGACTATTATATAAAAAAAAACACAACACAAAAGTAAATCGACAATGGACACTTACAATGGTTAGGTTAGGTTAGGCGAGTCATTACCCCTCTGAGGTACTGCTACATGCTTCTTCCTCCTCCATCCCTAACACCTGCCCCTAACAAACACGGTCCCCGGTAGATGGCTGTGTGGTCTCCGCACGGGCTGTAGCGACATTGAAAGGTTCTGACACCTAATCTAACCTAACCAAACCTAAGCTAAGCTAACCTAACCAATCCTAACCTATCTTGACCTGACGTAACCTACCCTTACCTAACCAAACCAAACCTAACCAAACTGTCGCTCCGTTACCTAATGCACATCAGAATAAAGTCAATCTCACTAATAAATAAATAAATAAATAAATAAAAATTATATATATATATATATATATATATATATATATATATATATATATATATATATATATATATATATATATATAAAGCCTAACCAGTTGTTTTCAGAATGACTTAACAGCCCATTAAACTCTTGTGAACTTTGAACAAACAAACTTGGCACACTGTTCACCACCTCATATAGATTGATGGCATGTTCAGTATGGCCGCCACCTTGGGTGTGAGCCTGTGTGACCTTGACCTTGATGACGTATAGCTCAGGTCACTGCTGGAGGAGGATGATGTCTGTCTGTCTCTCGTGTGTGTGTGTGTGTACACACACAGCCAGCCACCCAACAGGAGTCACATTACAGTATCCGGCGCGCCACACACACACACGGTGGGGGAACATTATGACACAAACTAGTGGCACTTCCGCAATGTTGGCGTGCCTTTAGTGCCACCCCCACTAACTACACCTTAACCACACTGTACTGTAGTCACCTTAAGAGCCATTAAGTGCCTCTTTAAACCATTAAATTATAATAGCACTTTAGTTTACCCTTTATCCAAACCACCAACGAGCAATTAGTCCAAATTTCGTGTCATTAATTCAAACTTTTTTTCTCATGGTTAGGTTAGGCTAGGTTAGGTCAGGTTGGATTAGGTTAGGCTAGGTTAGGTCAGGTTGGATTAGGTTAGGCTAGGTCAGGTCAGGTTGGATTAGGTTAGGCTAGGTTAGGTCAGGTTGGGTATATTATACAGTCATCCACTCTCCTTCTGAACCACGAACCCTGAGAGATTCAGACTCGTGAATCCGAAGCATTTATGAACAGAATAACAGTGTCCATTACTTCGGGTTCACGGATCTGAATCTCGGGGGTTCGTGTGCTTCAGAAGGAGAGACAACAGCACTTATGTAGATGACTGTACAATATATCCAACCTAACCTAACCTAACCTAATCCATTCGTAACCAAACAACAAAACCAAGCACTACCATTATGCCACACAACACACCATTAAACACCACGACACACCATTAAACACAATGCCTTAATCACCTCTTCTTGTAGAACGTGATATAAAGTGTTAACAAAGTACAAAGTAATTAGCCAACACGTGTCTCTTAATTATTATTTGTCTACCTTGTGTGTGTAGCAGCGACCTTGTGGTGACAGCGGGGGAAGCCAACACACTTATACTTGTTACTTTGGAATGAGATACATACAGTGGTCGCCGAGGGTAGCATACAGACATAGATATACATACAGTACATACACACACACACACCCCCCACACACACACACACTTGGAGGGATGGAGGAGGGGGAGGAAGGAAGGAGAAGGAGAGTAGGAAGGAAGGAAGGAGGGAGAAGGAAGGAGTACGGGGAAGAGTAAGGAGAAGTGTCGGCGGGTCCGTGAAAAAGATAATTATATTTCACACTTAAGATTTAAAAATTAATATGACTCTTTAGCCCGAGGGGGAAGAATGTTGGCTAGTGTCAGGGGAGGGGTGAAGGAGGTGGGGGAGGTTGGGGGACGAGGGAGGTGTGGTGGGGAGGTGGGGGGAGGTGGGGTGACCAGAACTAAGATGGACTAGAAACGTTTGGAATCCTTTGTATATAAGGTATTGGTCTGGTATTCATAGTGTGTGTGAGGTGTGTGTGTGTGTGCCTGGTTGAGCATTATGTGTTAAGGTGGGAGGGAGTGGAGGGGAGGGGAAAAAGGAAGAGACGGTAAGGAGGGGAGAGGAGGCGTGAGAGGGGAGAAAGAGGGAAGCAGGGAGGGGGGTGGTAGGGAAGAGGAAGGAGTTAGGGTGAAGGAGGAGCAGGACAAGGAGGAGGTGAGAGGGGGGTGAGACAGCGTGTGTGACTGTCCGAGGCCAGGCCCAACAAATCTTAGTTATTGTGTAATACTTCTCTCTCTCTCTCTCTCTCTCTCTCCGTGTAGTGAACTTTACAGAGAAAATTAATACCAAGTTAACACAGGTGATTGTTCATAACCCACTGGGACAATCACGTGTTATTGCATCACACACACATCCTCCCCACGTAGAGTATTAACCTGCGGTATATTCTCACCCGTATACATCAAACCAGCGTATGAGTCAGGTGTTGTGGGGATGGGGTGAGCTGGCCTGTGTTATTCTATTATAGTTCCCCGCACACACACACACACACACACACACACATAAACACACACATAAACACACACATAAACACACACACACACACACACACACGGTAACCCAAAAAAAAACTGACGGTCATTACGAGTCTGCGAAGGAAAAAAGAAAAAGAAAGCAAAAGAACTCGAGCTCGTGAAAGAAATGAAAGAAATACCAAAGGCCTTCAAAGATATTAGGAGAGAGAGAGAGAGAGAGAGAGAGAGAGAGAGAGAGAGAGAGAGAGAGAGAATATCCACTCAAACAAAACAAAGTTCACAAAACACCATCTTCATAAAACTCCGAAATATTTTCCATTTTTTCTCACATTTCTTTTGTTTTGGCGATAAATTTGTGTTTAAACGTTAAATACATAAACAAAATACATACACCATAATGAAACAAATAAAAATAATAAAAGAATAACGTTAATAAAGTAAATAAAAGACCAATTTTCCTCTTATTAAAACAAAACTCAGGTGGGAAAAAATGGTTTAAAATGCCCCAAGGTGCTAAGGTAATGTCTGACAGGTGATAGGCAGTTGAGGATGATTGATGAGGGTGTAAATGGGTGCTGAGAGAGAGAGAGAGAGAGAGAGAGAGAGAGAGAGACATTAATACTCGATAGTATATTAAGACGTACTCATTCCACCTCTCCACATAACCACACGGCGGCCACAAGTAATGGCACGCACACGCACACACAGTAAAAACAAACTTGCCAGGCATAAATAACACGCTACCTGTATTACCAACGTACCCAAGCTGACAACCTTCCCTTCCTCCTCCCCTGTCATCCCTAAACCCTTCCCTTGTACCTCATCCTAACTCCCACTCACCTTGTACCTCATCCCTAACTCTCCCACTCACCTTGTACCTCATCCCTAACTCCCCCCCACTCACCTTGTACCTCATCCCTAACTCCCACTCACCTTGTACCTCATCCCTAACTCCCACTCACCTTGTACCTCATCCCTAACTCCCCCACTACCTTGTACCTCATCCCCACCCCCCACTCACCTTTTCTCCAGATCTGTACCCAAAATGCCCACTCCAATCCCCTCCCCCCCACCATACCACTCCACCACAATGCTCATAAACACATAGTAGTGATGATGAAGAGGAGGAAGACAAGAAGAGGAGGAAGACGAGAAGAGGAGGAAGACGAGAAGAGGAGGAGGAGGACAGAAGAGGAAGACAGGAGGAGGAGGAGGCGGCCAGCACTCCACACAGAACAATACACACTTGAACACCTCTACCATCCAGCCTTGGCAAGAGTATCGTGTCTATATAATCACTTAGTTGTGTGTAAACATTATGACAGCAGCCGGGACAACTTCTAGTCTAAACAGGTTATGACTCTAAGCATCTGATTCTCTCTTTCTTTATTCTGATTCTCTCTTTCTTTATCCTGATTCTCTCTTTCTTTATCCTGATTCTCTTTCTTAATCCTGATCTCTTTTTCTTTTATCCTGATTCTCTTTTCTTTATCCTGATTCTCTTTCTTTATCCTGATTCTCTCTTTCTTTATCCTGATTCTCTTTTCTTTATCCTGATTCTTTCTTTATCCTGATTTCTTTTCTTATCCTGATTCTCTTTTTATCCTGATTCTCTTTCTTTATCCTGACTTCTCTCTTTTCTTTATTGGTTTATATATAAGGTGTCTTAGAATTAGTTCACCAGCCTTCTTGCCTCCTCTCTCCTCAGTGTCTCAGGAGCAAATTGAGGGAGTCAGGAGCAGGCAGGAAGGAGGGAGTGGAGTGAGTCAGGGAGCAGGCAGGGGAGTTGTGGTTCGCACGTAGGGAGTCAGGGAGCAGGCAGGGAAGGAGTCAGAGAGCAGGCAAGAAGGGAATCAGGGAGCAGGCAAGGAGGGAGTCAGAGAGCAGGCAAGAAGGGAATCAGGGAGCAGGCAAGGAGGGAGTCAGGGAGCAGGAAAGAAGGGAGGCAGGGAGGGAGCAAGCATGGGGGGGGGATAGGGAGCAGGGAGGGAGGGAGGGAAGCAAGGACATTTTTCTGGGACACTATATAATGTATTCGTAAACAGATACGCTAAGATATTACAAAAATCACTGGTATGGTTTTGTGTTTTAGTTATTTTGTAAAGGGGTGATTCATGAGGTCATTTTATATGTCGGGTCAATCTCTCTCTCTGAGCCGCCTCGAAGAAGACTTGACTTAAACCAGGAATTAACCCTAAAGACAATCAATCCTTCTTTCTGTCGAACGTAAACAAACACCAGGCTGTCACACTGCACAAAGCCTGACGAGCCCCTGTAAACGTACTAGTGAAAGAGACCCCTACAGCTATCTCTTCGCACCTGTGTGAGAGAACCTCATCTTCGTCAGTAGTTTAGCCTTATTATACGTCTACAGTACAGCATCCTCTATCATTCTTTTGACCGGAGTGCCTCAAGGTTGGAAAATTCTGGGAGAGTCACCGTCGAAGTGTATGCCCTTGGCCATGGGTTCAGGACGGTGGGTATTGTGGGCAAGAGGGGGGAAACAAGCCTGATGGGAGAGGTTTTTTGGGGGTGTGGGGGGGGAGGGGGGGAGTTAGATGGGGATTTTTTGGGGGAGTTAAAAGGGGAATAGGGAAGCCTGATGGGAAGTTTTCATGTCTAGGGAAATATTATTAATTGCACTACCCCACTCCTCTTGTTGGGTTGGCAAGACACACATACACATAAAATAATAACAACAATCAATAATAACAGCAATAATAACACCACCAATAAACACCCAATAACAAAAGTAAAGCTACACATCTTCTACAGCAGCCACTTCGTCGTGTCCACTACTGCAGGAGAGTTCTGGTATGCTCTTATAAGATCCCCTGATGGCTGGAGGTGTTGACAGTGGTGCGGCAGCTACTAGGAAATAGATCATCACTGAAGTATATTTACGATGTTAGAGTAGGAATGAGCCACTGGGCATTGCCAACCACTGTCTGTCTGTCTGTCTACCTATCTACCTGTTTATCTTTCTGTCTCTCTCTGTGTCTGTCTGTCTGTCTACCTGTTTATCTTTCTGTCTCTCTCTGTGTCTGTCTGTCTGTCTTCCTGCTAAAATTTGATGAGTTCAATGAGTATTTTCTTTGAGGTCATTGGAGTGTGTTGTCTAGTAATGAAAAAGGTGTCATCCATTACACACACACACACACACACACACACACACACACACACACACACACACACCACTGAGTCACGTGATCGGAAAAATGATGTGGGGTGGTCATGTGGCACCGCTACTCTATATACGGATCTGCCACCCACCCACCCACCCACATACCGCTCCCGTCCACCCACCCACCCACATACCGCTCTCGTCCACCCACTCACTCACTCACTCACTCACATACCGCTCCTATTCATCTACCCACATACTTCACCCACCCACTAACACACCATCCCACATACCGCCCACCTCACCCGCACTCCCTCACACCCGGCGACAGAGGCTTAGCAATTCACACGAGGTAGCTGGATAACGACAATACCAGACTACAATAAACTTAGCAAAAGGCAAAGAACCTGACTCTAGCAAAAAAGGCAAATTTAACCTGACCTAGCAAAGGCAAATAACCTGACCTAGCAAAAAAGGCGCGAATAACCTGACCAGCAAAGTGAATAACCTGACCTAGCAAAAGGCGAATAACCTGACCTAGCAAAAAAGGTTAATAACCCTGACTTAGCGAATAACCTGACCAAGCAAAGGCGAATAACCCGACCTAGCAAAGGCGAATAACCTGACGGCAAAAAGGCGAATAACCTGACCCAGCAAAAAAGGCGAATAACCTGACCCAGCAAAAAAGGCGAATAACCTGACCTGACCTAGCAAAAAGGCGAATAACCTGACCTAGCAAAAAGGCGAATAACCTGACCTAGCAAAAAGGCGAATAACCTGACCTGACCTAATAAAAAGGCGAATAACCTAATCCAACCGTACTCAACCTCCAGACCAGTCCAACCCCTCTCCCTCCCATCCCTAGATTCTCCTCCTTCCTAATCTCTACCCCTTCTCCCCACCTCCCATCCCAGCCCCCCATCCTACAGAACCCTCCTCTCAGCGCCCGCCTCACTACCCCTGACCCATTGCCCCGCCTAATGGGGGTGATTGAAGTAGCGAATGAGTCACCCCCACAAACGACAGTAAGGGGAGGGGGGAGAGGGAGGGAGGGGGGGAGGAGGGAGGGAGGGGGGAGGAGGTAGGTTTCACTACAGGAAGCCTGGCCAACCCCCACCTTGATATATTTTGGGCGGTAGGAGGAGTGTGGTGGGGGGAGGGGGGGGTGGGGAGTAGGGGAGAGAGGAAGCTGAAGGAGAGGGTGGTGGGGAGAGGAGAGGGTGGTGGGGGGGCGCAGAGAGGATGAGGAAGAGAGGAAGGGGGGAACGGAGGAGATCGGGGGAGGTGAGGGGAGCTGGGGAGGGGAAACGAGAAGGAGAAGAGGGGGGAGGAGCCAAGCTGGGTAGTATATAAGAGGAGGGAAGACGCCGCAAATACTAGTTTATCCGGTGCAGTCGACACAGACCCTCGCCACCATGGTAGGTAATGCGCTTAAGGTAGTGATCCATGCTGGCCCCCCTACTAGTGTACTTACTGTTCGTGGTTACTCCAAGTGTACGTGGCAGTGATGGTACGTGGTTACTCGAGTGTACGTGGAGGACAAGAGGCAGTTGTTTACGTGGTTACTCAAGTGTACGTGATTACTAAAGTCTACGTGGGGGAAAAAAGGCAGTGTTGTACGTGGTTAATCAAGTGTACGTGGCAGTGGTACGTGGTTACTCAAAGTCTACTTGGGGGGAAAAGAGGCAGTGTTGTACGTGGAAGGACAAGCAGCAGTGTACGTGGTCACTCAAGTCTACGTGGAAGAGATAACAAGTAATAACAAAGGACAAGTAAGCAAGCAAAAAAGCAAAGTACCGCTGTGTACGTGATAAGAGCTAAACAAAATGTACGTGTCCGTGGATAGTTACGCACGCCGGAAAAAAGAGAAAAGTCCTATACCTGTCCGTTTGGATGTACTGTGTACGTGAGAGGGAGAGGAGCGGGGGTGTGCGTGCGGATACAACGTACATGGGCATGACTATAGTCTGTGGATACGTGGATACAGTATAGTGTGTGGATTCCTAAGACATACATAAGGGTAAACGACTCAACAACCCGTGTCAATAACCTGCTAGTTTCTGAGTTACAACACATGGTAGTTGTGAGAGGTTGTAATCTGAGAAATTCCATGGAGTATAAAATGAACCACCCAGTGCGTTTACCGGGGCTCATCAGGTCAGGTTAGGTCAGGAATACACCCACAGAATTATGAAGTGTATTTACGAAACCTTCTGTATGCAGGGGTGCGGGTGCGGATAGATTAGTGTATTATATTATCTTTAAGTCAATGGTTATGTGTGTGTGTGTGTGTGTGTACCATTTATGTATGTACGTGTTGTATCTGCGTACTTACATATTAATACCATGCAAGCAGAGGTTTCAAGTACATGTATATAAATAAATCCTTCACACACACACACACACACACACACACACACACACACACACAGGTAATAATTAACCTGATCTATTTTTTCCCGTCACTCAGCAAAGAAGTGGCGGACCCTGGCGGTGATTGGTGGTGGTGATAGTGGTGGTGGTGAAGTGGTGGTGGTGAAGTGGTGGTGGTGAAGTGGTGGTATTTGGCAGGGTGGAAGGCTGTTGTTGTTCATTTAGGAAGAAAAAGTAGGTGGTAAAAAATATTGTCCTCATTATTCAAGTCACCTTTGTAGTAAGAGAGCAGTACGAGAAATACATACATACATACATACATACAATAGACATTCAATCATACATACATACATACATACAAGAGACATTCAATCATACATACATACATAAAATTATTGTGTTGCTAACCAATTATTAATAACGTTAAGGTATTTCAGATCACCAGAGGATGGATATTTAATTTCAAATACCCTCGAAATATTTATGCTGTCCTGTCCTAACCTAACCTAACCAAACCAAGCCAAGCCTAACCTAACCTAACCTAACCTAACCTCAAAATATTTATGCTGTCCGTACAAAAAAAAATCTCTGACTGGGTGAATCACCTCCTGTTTAACTGTAGTGAAGATCTCAATAATGTACAAGACCATTTAAGTCATTTTGTGTCGGTATGGAGTTAAGACCTGAGTGGGTGAGGGAGCTACTGAGGTGTCTCGATTAGTAATTAAAGGGCATCATGTGTGTTTTAGAGAGAGAGAGAGAGAGAGAGAGAGAGAGAGAGAGAGAGAGAGAGAGAGAGACTATTCCTCCGCCCACTAGCGTTAACAAAACCCACACCACACTTCGTCACTACACTATACCATGTGTCACTACACCCACCATGCCCGCTCGCCCGCCCAAACATCACACTACCTTATCACACCCGGAAGCCGCCGCCCCGCGCCCCTCACCACCCCCCCTCCACCCGATAGAGAGCGTGAAGGGCGCCCTGTGAGACTACCACCAAGCTGGAACACGGAACACAGACTAAGAGGATGAAGGAACACGGAACACAGACTAAGAGGACATTAAGACCACGACTCAAGAGGAGGAGATGGCCTGCAGGGGTAGTGGCCTAGGGGTGATGATGGTAGTGGCCTAGGGGGTGATGATGGTAGGGTTTAGGGGGGGGGTGGGCGATGGTAGTATTTAGGGGTGATGATGGTAGGGCCTAGGGGGTGATGGGGATGAAAGGCCTAGTGATGATGGTAGTAGGCCTAGTGATGATGGTAGGGCCTAGGGGGTGATGATGGTAGTGGCCTGGGGGGGTGGAGTTAGGGTGGTGGTACAGGGTGGAAGGGGGGGCAGTGGTGGGGGCAAGGTTACCAAAACACCCAAAGACTAAAAATAATAAAAACAGCGCCAGCACGAGCGACCAACAACGCTCTGAGCCTGCTCACTCTGCCGCGATGTTTTTAAAATCACAAGAACCATCTCATTGTCGGTTGTGTATATTCCAGGTATATAAATATTAATAATAATAGCATAATAATAATATAATAATAGTAATAATTAAAAAACAATAATAATAATAATAATAGTATAGTAATAACAGTATAATAATGATAGTATAACAGTAACGGTAAAAATAATAGTAACGCTAATGAAAATAAGAAAATAACAAATCCGTGGTATAATTTTACCATCGCCAATAATACAAAAACACAGAGGCCACTTTCAGTCAGTCATTTATCAAGCAACTTTATAAACACCAACAAAACAACTTATAGAACGTTATATAACAGCCAGCGAGAGACTACGGGTAAATAAATATAACCCCGACCACTCAAGGGCTTCTCCAGCAGGCACTAACCACCATCTTCAGCACCTTCATCATCCTTGTTCAGCTTTCACCGTCAGTACGAATGAAGGAAGTGGGGGGGTTGACGTCTTCCTCCAAACGCTACCCAAGGATCTCTCTCTCTCTCTCTCTCTCTCTCTCTCTCTCTCGCTCTCTCGGCCAGAACATCTTCACTACAGCCACAAGTATAATATAGTATTTACTGAAGAGGCTTTGCAAGGTCACTGATTACCGTGTGGGGGGCAGCCAACCGTCAACAGCTGCGGGGCGTTACACACACACACACACACACACACACACACACACACACACACACACACACGTCAGCAAATCAAATGACATCAAATTGCCACACGTGTCATATTGATGTCACTGGCTGTCAACGTTTGGTTATAACTTGCGTATGACAGATGCGCTTACATAACCAAACCTGACCTGACCAAACGTAACCAAACGTAACCAAACCTGACCTGACCTACCCTGACCTGACCTACCCTGACCTGACCTAGCCTAACCAAAAATGACCTAACCTAAGCTCGGTGCGAGTCATGAGATAAGTAGTGTCCAAGTGGCGAGATGAAACATATGAATCAAGTGTCCAAGTGATGACACATGAATCAAGTGATGAAATGACACAAGAATCAAGTGTCCAAGTGATGAGACACATGACTCAAGTGATGAAATGAAACATGAATCAAGTGGCCAGGTGATGAGACACGAATCAAGTGATGAAATGAGACACAGGAATCAAATGTCCAAGTGGTGAGAAACATGAATCAAGTGTCCAGGTTGATTGGGAGGGGGAGGGAGAGGAGGTAGGGAGTGAGGAAAGCATGGAGGGAAGGGTGATAGGGGAGGGGAAGGGTAGGGGAGGGAGGGTGGTAGGGGAGGGAGGGTGGTAGGGGAGGGGAGGTGTAGGGGAGGGGAGGGTGATAGGGGAGGGGAGGGGGTGGGGAGGGAGGGGTGGTAGAGGGAGGTGGTGGGAGGGGAGGGTGATAAGGGAGGGAGGGTGGTAGGGGAGGGGGGAGGAGAGGAGGTAAGGAGGAGGAAAGGATAGGTATGGAGAGAGGGTAGGACGAAGGAGGGGAAGGAGAGGGAGGTAGAGAATGAGAGAAGGAAAGAGGAAGGGAAGGAGGGAAGGAGGTAGGGGAGGTAGGGAAGGAAGGGAAGGAGGTAGGGAGGGAGGCGCACCTTTGGCCCAGTCTGCTGTGGGTTTTTTTTACAGCACGACACCTGCCTACTACCTGGCGGCATACGAGGGCGAGAGAAGATGGAGAGGACGAGAAGAGGGAGAAAAGCAAATAGGGAGGGAGAACGGGGTGAGGGGAGAGTGATGAGAGGGGAAATATGAGAAGGTGATGATGGTGATGATGTGTGGATAGATGCGAGTGAGGAGAGGGGAATGAGGGGGGAGGGAGAGGAGGGAGGGGATGGAGAGGGTAGGTGAGGAAAGATAGTGAAGGAAGAGTTAGAAGTGAGAAGTAGGGGAAAGGGTAGAAAGAAATGCATAAAGGAGAGGGAAAGTAGCGAGAGGAGAAAGAGAGGGACGAAAGGGGGAAAGAAAGGAATGAAGGAGAGAGAGAGAGAGAGAGAATGACCTAGGCAGGCAGCAAGTGTTACCAGGCGACTTAGTCTCTCACCTGTGCTGGAGGTTATTTCCGTTCTGACGAGCTCAGACGGAGGAAGGGGAAGTAATGTCTGGGGAGGGGGAGGAGCGGGAGACGTAATGTCTGGGAATGGGGTGGGGGATGTCTGGAAGGAGGGGGGGGGGGCAACACCTTTCTCAGTCGGTCGATAAACAAAGGACAGTTTCAGGAAGCCTAATACTGTACAGACATTCATAGAGCTGACTGACGCACTTCAAATACCATACTATATAATAATTCCCTCCTTCCTACCTAGACAAGAAATGCCAACCTGACGCTAACCTGTGGCACCATGACCCACTTCTCTGACACCTGCTGGAGGAGTGTGGCAGCTGCTACTGACGAAGAGACAGCTCCTCCACCACCCACCTACCCCACCCCCCTCCCAGAGATAAATCAACTATATATATATATATATATATATATATATATATATATATATATATATATATATATATATATATATATATGTGTGTGTGTGTGTGTGTGTGTGTGTGTGTGCGTGTGGAAAATATTAATATAAGCATTAAATAACAACAACAATAACAATAAGAACAGTCATAATAATAAAAATAATAATCTGGCAACCCGTCAAAAATACAAAGCCTATCATTAATAAACTATAATTTATCATAAAAAGTTTATTTAAAAATAATATATAAAAAAATCCCCAAGGTTCTCTGATATTTTTTTCCAACATTACTATTTCCATAACGAGAAAAAATCAAATCGTTCACACACACACTTCAATTACAAGTAACCTTAACCCAGTGAAAAAATAAAATAAAATAAAAAATCCAGGAAAAACACCATTAATTTTTTCTTCACATACGACACTAACTCCTCCAGCTGCGTAAAATATACAACAAAACATAAATAATATACAAAATAATAATACTAATGCAATCATATAAACAATTATTAATTAATATTTTCTTCATTTCTTAATTTTTACTACACTGCCAACCACCCCAATGAAAATGTCTTAAGTTATATAGAGTACTGCAATATATAGCTATATTATAACACACAAGACTAAAAAAAATATATACTTTCACCTCATTTAGATAATTAATGTCTTGAAAATTCCCCGTCACAACCAACCAACCTTTCCGTCTTTCTCTTTACTGTCTCAAGTTTTTAGTCTTCCGCTAGCTGTCTTGTCTGGTGTTCGTAAATAATATATTCCTGGCAGCTGGTATTCCTCCTCTTATTAGGTAAAACGTGAATTAATCTGACCTCAAGCGTTTTGATAATTCACGGAAGAAATGTAGGAATATGCCGATTGAAAAATAGTTCCAAATTTTCGAATTAATCTAAAACTGGTATAATAATAATGATATATATAATGTTCTTATTTTGTTACTTCAAAGTTGGTCATTGATAACGATAATAAAAATATAAAAAAGAAATGGATGTCTTCTTTACAAACATCAAATTGAAAAAAAATGCCGTTTTAAAAGACCTCCGTCAACTTTACTACCGCTCATATTCTGACCAATTCACAGTCGCTTCACAGTCAGGCTATCAACTTTGTAAACTTTGTAAACATTAATAAATACATAATGTCCAAACAACAGTAACTATAAAGTAAAATTATGAGAGTGCGGAAGGAAAAAGACGAGTGGTGGTCGTGGTGGAGGGCGCCAACCGTTCGCCACCACCTGACAACCCGCCACCAACACGCGCGCTTCTTTGTCATCTCCAGACCGAGGAAAAACCTTGCTGGGGAGGACGAGGAATTTTCCCCACCCCGGACTCCTTACTCTCCCCTCTCTATCAAGCGTCTATAGACTTTAATTGTTTTACCTCGACCTAGATTTCCTTACAATGGGAATGGAGGCAGATTCTTCTTACAGAGATGTTAAGATGAAAAACAGTATCTAGGCTATGGTTTCAATACTATTCTACTCATCTGTTTCTATTCCAATACCTTGCTGCCTCACAGACGATGGCTACAATTAATAAGCTCAATAAAACATTTGAAAGTGAAAATGCTAAAACCTACTTAAACTTTACACCCTAAACTGGAACTGCATGGCATGTCCCTCCAGTATCGAACTTATTTACGTATATTTTGTTTTATATTTTCAAACTCTTATGCAAAATCATAAGCTAGAACTGCAGATATGTACAGCTGTTCACTAACCTAACAGTCCGCTACACATAAGTGTTATTAGCTAAATAAACCCACAAGTAAAATAAAAAAACTTCAAGAGGACAACAAGCAAGCCAAACTCAGGTCCTGGGCGTCCCTAAATACTCGTGTTGCTAAGAGCAGCCAACAAAATCCTGCAGTCACATTAACGGCCGCCTTATAAAATATCTGGCGGGCCCGACAAGACGCTGCCGCTCTCCAGTTCGTTGGCCGACCAAACTAGATTTCCTTTCAAGTATCAGACAAAAAGGCACAATCTGCTAACATGACGCACCTTGAATCTGATCCATCATGGGGTAACGGGGAGGTACAGGCTGGCACAGAACTAACCTAATTACCCACCAACGACATAATTATGCCCAAATCTGAGTAAAACGAAGGAGGGAGAGAAGGGCGGGAAAAAATGCGGCATCCTGGCACCTTCCCAAGATAGCTGCAGTGTTGCCAATGCATCCCTACCACACAGAACTAAACCACTGAATACTGAAATTTATTCTAGTAGCTTACTGCCGAAACTGTTACACCTGTCAACACACACTCATTTTCCCTTTGGCTACAGCTCGTTTTTATACCCAAACCACATAATAATAGTAATAAATTTCGATTGCCCTGTGTGAAGGTCGCGGACGTGTCGCAGATGAACGAATTTTCCCGCCAGAACTTGGAAAGGGAGAAGGGAGGAGGTGGAGGAGCGCGTCTGATTTAAGGCCAACCAAAATAACTAGAAAATAAGAAGATACAATGACTTACACAAAGGAGGAAGTAGTAAACAGATGAAAGAACTGAGTAAAATGGGACATAACGTGGAAAGGAAAATTACTCAAGAAAATGGCAGGACATGTAGAAGAAAGAGATAAAGGAAGAAGATATGCTAAGAATAAGACAAAGTTACGTGAATACAAGGCTAGTGAGGTGAGGAGTTAGTAGCACTTGAGGTGAGGGATGGAGGAGGTGAGAGATTGGGGTTAACTTTGAATAGGATTGTGTTAAATGAGATTAGTCAATTTAGTTAAAAAAAATAAATAAATAAATAAATAAAACAACCAAACCAAGCCAAGACATTCTGGGTTACAGCTTCCGCTACCTAAAGTGTTACAGAGAGAGAGAGAGAGAGAGAGAGAGAGAGAAAACGAATTTGGGAGTCAGAAAAGGGGAACCTCGTCTAGCCTAATCTAACCATAACCAAATTATAACCTAAGCTAACCTAACCATAATCTAACCTACCCTAACCCGACCAAAACTGACTCCTCCCGCACCTCCCCCAGACACGGCGGAAACATTTCTTAAAAGCCGTGTACTATAAGAGACAGATCTTGCTCCCTCGTCACAAACAGCAGTTCACACATCATCAAAACTGTCAACACACCTAAAAAAAAAACACGGTTATTAAACCTCTAGTGGCGGTGGTGATGTGAAGTAGCGTAGTAGTGAGTAGTGGTAATGGTGAAGTAGTGGTGGTGAAGTAGTGGTGAAGACGTGAAGTGGTACTGAAGTAGTGGTGAAGTGGCAGCAGTTTAGTAATGGTGGTATAGTAGTAGTAGTGGTGGTTAAGTACTGTAGTGGTGTATAGTGATAGTGATGAAGTATTCCCCAACTGCTAACAAAAATTTCTTTTTGGACTAGAAAAAAAACTTCCACAAGACACATCCATAAATAACGTGTGTGTGTGTGTGTGTGTGTGTGTGTGTGTGTGTTGGGTATAAGCCTTCCTATAACCGCTCTGGTGGTCTTAGAGTAAACACACTTTTATTAATAACTTAGGACTGAACACCCTAGGAGGGCTTTATCGTTATACAGAACCCGGCACAACCTTCGTCTTCCTCACCGTGAATGACAGGCGACGACGATACAGGCAGAATATATAACCTGTCCTATCCTAATCTAACATAATTTCACCTAACCTATCCTAATTTCGCCTACAGTAGTTCTTCGTTTCCTACCTTCGAGAATACCGCAACATTGACGGGAAAAAAATGGCATTTGCGTAACATTTTCTCGAGACTTCCGTGCGCGGCGAGGAAGGAAGCTGACGTTACACATCCGAGAGGCGGAAATTGTGGCAGTCAACGGGTGGGGGGTTGAGAGGGGCGGGGATGAGATGCACACAATCAACAAGCCATTGGACAGTGGTTTTACACAGGTGAGAAATACTGTACTCTCAAAAACATGGAAGAATGTACAATGTAACTTATTATGAACAAGACATTCTATTCGTTTTGGAGTGTGTATGTGTGGGGGAGGGGGGAGGGGTATGCGATTTTGTGTGCGTACTTATGCTGTATGTTTTACTTGTATATGTTTATGCAGTGCGTTTGTGTATGTGTGTATGTTTATGTAGTGCGCTTGTGTATGCGTGTACTGTATACGTTCGCACATGTACGTAATTTGCTGTGTAGGTAACGCGTTTTTTTTAATCGGGACTTTTAGGCTGTTCTTGTCAGCATTTTCCACGTCTTCGCTTAACAGAATTTCCGGCCACTTTGTTAATGTTGACCCAGAGACCTCTAGCTGGTTAGCCCGACACACACTGGGTGCCTTCGTTCCCTTTACGAGTGAAAGTCTATGTACAAAATTAATTAACTACTTGAGTTCATGCATGTTTATGTATACAGTACGGAAGTGGTCTGAGCGTGAATGTCTTAATATTTCTACATCTACAGTAAACTGTTTGTGTAAGTGTTCGTGTAGACATAAATGTCCCGGATATGTATGTGTTTATGTGTACACGTGTGCGTAAGGAGATAGGTGGTGAGGCTACGCGACACCGTGGGGGGCGGGGTATCAGATAGAGGGCGAGAAACACGTCTGGCCTGCCACTACTGCCGAGATATGTTCTCCATCTGCCGCCCCCATCACTGAACACTATACTAGACTTCCATATTCAATCTATTCATATACACCTGGTCTCTTTCTAGTTCCACCTGTGGTTGTTGAGTGATAATCTCCCTTTGTTCAAAATGTTCAAATAACATCTATGAAAATGTTTACCTATAAATAATAAATGTGTTATTTGTTACAGGCTGACATAGAGCTTCCTCCAATTGACGACGAGCAGATGCAGGGTGAGTGACGTGTTTCGGGTTTGTTTACATTTACCTGACGGCCCCTCCCTCTATTCTCAACTGTCCAAATATATGCTGTAACAATCCACCCATCTACTGTTTATCAACGTATCTATCTATATATCTACCTACATACCAAATAACCATTCCATCTATAGATCTACATATCCATCCTGATAAATATGTGGTCAATATAAGCGCTGAGAGAAGGGTGGCCGACCCTCTCTAAGAGCAGGTAAAAATAACGAAAATTTGAGACATTAAATGGCACATCAAAAGACTTTAATTATGTAGAGTATTTTGTTGGGCAAGTTATTTATCAAAACTTTCCCCAGTAGGTAAGCTTGTAAGTACAGATGTATGTAGCCTAGCCATACAATATGTCACTTTCTGAAGCCTCCCACCCACCCCTCTCTCCATCCCTCCCTCCCACCCTCCCTCCCTATATTCATCCCTCTATCCATCCCTTCCTTCCTTCCTTCCCTCCCCTCCATCCATCCATCCCTCCCTTCCTTCCCCTCCCTCCATCCTTCCTTCCTTCCTTCCTCCTCCCCCTCCTCCCTCCCTCCCTCCAGCCTCCCTTCCTTCCTCCAGCCATACCTCCCTTCCTTCCTCCAGCCATACCTTCCTTCCTCCAGCCATACCTCCCTTCCTTCCCTCCAGCTTCCTCCAGCCATACCTCCTTCCTCCATCCATCCATCCATCCATCTCTCCTCCTCCCTCCCTCCCTCCCCCTCCTCCCCTCCCTCCTCCATCCATCCATCCATCCATCTCCTCCCTCCCTCCATCCATCCATCCCTTCCTCCATCCATCCCTTCCTCCATTCACCCAATTCTTCGTCCCTCTCTTCACCCTTTCCTCACTCCCTCTCTCTCACCCACCCCATGCCCCTCTCCCCTCCCTCCCAAATAAATTCAGTACATGGCATCACGTTTATAATACCATCATCACATAACATAACTTCCTGTAACTATACAGTACACCAAAATCTGTAACAACATACTGTATATGAATACTCTTACTGATTCCTCTCATCTCTCCCTTGTGTGCAGTGTTGAAGAGGGCCTTTGACAGCTTCGACTCAGACAAGAAGGGAGCCATCTCGACAGAAATCGTGGGTACCATTCTCAGGATGATGGGTCAGACCGTCAACCGCCAGATCCTTAGCCAAGTCATCGAGGAAGTTGATGTTGACGGTCAGTGTTACTCCGGCTCCAGTTTCCTCATGCCTTACTTTCTCTTGCGTCCTTCCCGATGCCTTACTTTCTCTTGCCTCTTTGCCAATGCCTTACTTTCTCTTGCCTCCTTCCTGATACTTCAGTTCCTCAATGCTATAGAAGTTCCTCAATCATACTTCTGAATTCACCCTTCCCAGTAATGTTTAGTATTACGGTTTCTCTTGATACTGTAATTTTTCCCATTTGTTTCATTTTTTAGTCACAGAGAGAGAGCGAGAGAGAGAGAGAGACTAAAATTATGTTTCTTCCTCCAAATAAACGTCATCTAACCACTCCCTAGCCTTATTTACCATGGTAGTGTTCAAAATTATCTATGGTTGAATCTCCTCCGCCTCCCCATACACCTCCAAGATCTACATCCACAGGTTTACCACAACTTTCTATTTTGTGTTTCTACGCCTACAAGACTGATGACCGGTACTGTGTCGGGTTACAGGTTCGGGAGAGCTGGAGTTCAATGAGTTCGTGATGCTGGCTGTCAAGTTCATGAATGAGGAGGACGAGGAGGAGCTCAAGAAGGAACTTTACGAGGCCTTCAGACTATACGACAAGGATGGTTAGTTTTAACAGCTCTCTCAAGTGCCTACGTTAAGAGTCCCTCCAGGAGATAAGAAACAATGTAATTTATGACTGAATATCGGCATAATCTTAAGCGTAATTTAAGAAATATCTTTGTGCCAGAAGTTATGAAGGGTTAAAAAAAAAAAGGCACAAATGTTTGAGGCCGAGTCATGCCGCTATTCTTCATTATTTACTGATAGACGGATGCATAATACACAACACATTTACACTGATGGTATATTTTCCCTTTACTCTCCCTTAATGGACAGAGCGTAGTGAGAGCAGTGAAGTTCTTTATAATACTGTATAGTAGTTCAAAGACAGCCTTTAATTACTGTATATTATAAAAAAAGTGACACCAAATTACAACAAACATATCAGATACTGTGCAAGGATTACTGCAACAAGCCAAACAACAGTCTTACCAACACACAAAAACACTCCAGCAAACAAACACTGAAGCTACTCCCAGTAATCATCACCTTTCATTATGACTCTAAAGCCACATAAACACTACAGCCATGTCCTCAAGCCACAAAAATATAACCAGGGCCTTCCACCGGTAGGCCAAGGATTCATCCCCACCAAGGTGCTGCGCGAGATCTTACACGAGCTGGACGACAAGCTCACCGAAGAGGAACTCGATGGCATCGTTGACGAGATTGATCAAGATGGCTCTGGCACCGTTGATTTTGATGGCGAGTGTCTTCTCCTCTGATGTACCTTTGTTTTTGTTTTGAATTGATATATCATATTTAGTGAGCTGTCAGGAGGCCATATTTTCACAATTAACATAATGTTGTCATGATGCTGTTGTTCATCTTATGATTTACTCTATGTATTATGGGAAGACCTAACTCAATTACTCATACTATATGTTGCTTTATGGCTCTGAACTTGTAACTTATGTAGAAGAAATTTACTGTGTGAAGTTTCCATCTGACTTTAAAGTGAAAAATGCTGGAGAAATTCATATACTGTATACCTGACATTCAATTAATTTTTTCCCCCACAGAATTCATGGACATGATGACAGGTTAAACGCCCCACCCCGTACATCAGTCACTCCCCCACGACCTCATTGCTACGTCATCATTTCGTTACGCAACATTATAAGACCACACAGCTTCACAGGTGCCATCCTGGGGTTGTTTATGAATGGATTTACCATCTAAGTGTTATGTCCCTTGGACTCGAGTTATTTAAATTAGAATCCATCGGAGTCAAATTTCATCCCCGATAGATCACTCCGCCATCTTCTTTTAGCTAGTTGTAAGAGATTAACCTCATTAGTCAAACAGTTCCTCAAAATGGTCCTTCCCTTCGTAAAGTTCCAGTACAAAAGAGTCCATAAGATATACTGTGATTGAATCGTTGATGAATATTTTATAATTTTTATACACATCTAACTTTAAGTTGCGGTGGCTCATATATCCCATCTTATTTTGCTAAAGTGCCTCGGTTCATTAGCTTAGCTGTCGCGTCTTGTTACAGCGTTTTTTGTCTCTGTTGGTACGTGTCTCTGTCCTGTATACGGTGGTGCCATTGTCCCCTTACATATAACCCATAGTGGTGCTGTTGGTGACTTGTAATGGTACCCTACTGGATCCACTTATTACCATGGTCCCATAGTTGTTATTCCTATCATTCCCTTCAATGTTGCCTTATGTTTCCCTGTCTAGAGTGGTGTCACATGTTCCCAGTTCCCTCATAGTGGTGCCACATATTCCTAGTTCCCCCAGAGATGTGCCACATGTTCCCAGTTCCTCGGTGGCACCACATGTTCCCAGTTCCTCAGTGGCACCACATGTTCCCAGTTCCTTCAGTGGCACCCAACGTGTTCCTGCCCCTCCACACCTCACCTCTGTAAGCTTGTGATGTCATGTTACTGGTAAGAGAAGTCGAAGGTTCTTGTAAGAAAATAAAGAAAATTTACCGATATCTTCTTGTAATTCCACACGTCCTTTACATATTCCTCAAAAAGATACAAAAATAATACTAAACCTAATGCAAGTTAACGGCTTTGCTATCTTATTTGGTTAAAGCCAGACGATGTTACTCAGCAGGGATGGGAGCCCATAAACAAGGGGTTAAGATGATAAACTTTCAACAACAAAAATCATAACAAGGTCTGAATTCTCACAAACTTCATCCACGATATTGATGAGATTTTCCAAAACAAGGCAACAGCATTAAATGCCAGAATAGGAACCTGGTGTACTAACAGAAATCACCCTAATAGCCTACAACACTACTAAGCTCCTATAACTATTAACTTCCTTTAACATTTACAAACTTTTCTCAAGCAACGTGTAAGAAGGATGTGGTTATTTATGCTAGACAGGACCTTAGAGCTAGCCAGGTAAGGGGAAGATACAAGGGGAAGATATTTTTGAAGAACCAAAATGGTGTAAAATTAAACTGAAAGCAGGATACTTACTCACCGAGACCAAAAATGAAAAGGACCTGAGTGAGCATGTTGACAACAAACTGAAGTTCTCAAACCTTTGTGTGAAAGTGAATGAACCAAGTAGTACTGTAAGTCTTATACGATGGCCATTCAGCTATCTAGATGGAGGTGTGCTTCCCCATTTGGAGTACTCTCACCCTGTCTGGGACCGACATATGCTACAGGCTGTCAGTTGACTGAAAACGTCCAGAGGGCCACCAGACTGGTGTCTACACTGCAGCACCTCAGTTACCCAGAGATTAGAATGCCTGCAGCTGCCTATCTTATACTATAGGTGGGAAGAGGGTGACTTAATAGAAGTCTATAAGAACCTCAGATGACATAACTCTGACAAGTGTTCATACATGGAACTAACAGAATGACCCCCCAACTAGAGGTAACAACTTCAAACTGAAGAAGCCATAGCTTCAGGAAATTACCGGGGCAAACTTTACCGGAGTGAGGGTTATGAACTGTTGAAACAACCTGCTAGAGTGTTGTGACGGCACCGAGTGTGAGCTCTTCAAGACCAGACTTGACCAACACTGGCACAAGTTCAGATGCATTCTGGAGCCAGTACATGCCCAATAATTGCCAACAGTGTGTAACAGTCATGACCAACCAACCAAGTGGCTATAAGGCCAATCAGTAGCAAAGAGGACAAGGGAAAATATACTTTACAGCATTTTCAATCCATAAAATGTACACTATTTCATAATAAACAATAAATGTATCACTGATAAAAACTTACCTTCTTCCTGCAACACTAGAAGATTACTGTATCCTATGTCTGCAACACTCATGACGAAAACAGGAAAATTCTTAAATCTAATAAAACCTCATGAATATCCATCAACTCTCTAAGTCCTGACATGATACAAGTCCATGTACATTACCTCAAACCCTTATCCACTGTTACAAGAATTTTGTTGTAATACGGTACAGGTCATTCTCACAAAACTAACAGAAACAAGCGTGAGCTCCTTTCAGGCCAGACTTGACCAACACTGGCACATGTTCAGGGACATTCAGGAGCCCATACATGCCCAGTACTTGCCAACAGTGTGCAACAGAGGAAGGACGAACCATCCGACCACCCAGTAAGCCGACAAGCGTCAAACAGAATAAAGTAAAGTAAAAGTTATACAACCACAGACCTGGAAGTAGAGATCCAACGAGGCCATCAGGTCACACTTCTCGGGGAAGCACTTGTTCTCTCTCATGTAGTATCCTAGTGAGTAGTTTCTATCTGCATGTTCTCGCTCGGACAGGAATGTACCATTACTGAAACCCACGTTCTCCCCGCCTGCCAGACGCTGTGGGGACGTAACAAAGGGAAGGAGTTATGCTTACAGGTTATTTTTAATAGTAAAACACTTCACATTTTCAGAATTGTTAGAATAATGCTGCTTACCATCATTTGTACACCTGCAATGTCTATGTACAGTAGTATACATTGTTTGTACAGGTATACCTGCAACTAAATACATTGTACAGTGTATGTTTGTATTCCTTCTGTACAGACTGAACCAAAGTAATGTGTATGAGATTTTACTGAATATCTATCTATCTATCCATACAACAATAGTAAATAGTCAGGCAATACAACCAAGGGGCCAACAAAGCCATTTTTGTAGAACAAACAAAGTACAGTACTACATTATGTATAGTCTTCACTATGATTTATATTAAGTAATTATCATCAATAATAAACACTTATAATAACACTTGGTAGAGTAGGTCAGCAGATACCTAAACAAGTAGCAACAAAAATTTAAAAATACACCGTAATTTATTTTCTTTACATCTAGTATTAAATTCTTTCCAGCCTGCAGAATCACTGAAAGAATGTGCTGTACAGTCAACAGTTAAATATCCTGTCGCCTCTCTTGCCGCTCCATGAACCCCAAGATTCAGACTCGTGAATCCTAAGCATCCATGGACAGAATAATGCATGTGTCTACTGCTTCGGGTTCATGAGTCTGAATCTCTGGGGTTCGTGGAGCAGGAGGAGAGGCGACAGGACTTTTGACTGTATATCATGAAAGAAGCACTGAAAGAAGTGCAGTTCATGATGTGATTTATAGAATCACTTAAAGACCATATTAAAAAAAATAAATAAAAAATTACAAATATGGTAACGTGGAGGACATTCACTAACCTTGAAATACTGTTGGACGAAATCAAACTTTTCTGAGGAGGACATACCCGGTTTAACGAGACTGTGTAGGAGAGCGTTTACAACTATAGAGCCAGCATTAACCAGGGGATTGTGTGGCTTATCTGTGAACAAAATGAAAGAGCAGAATGTTATGAGTTTAAAATATATACAGAGAAAAGGAGAAATTTTTACTGAAATCTCTTTTTATGACGGAGCCAATACCCAGGGAGTGTACCGGTAACTATTATCCTTGTCTCCAGAGAGGAAGGGCTGGTATCAATTGTACTTTGACATGTGCAGTGAAAAAGATAAAACAACAAAACTAAATTAAAAGTTGTCTAAATAATGGCTTTTGTAGACAGACTAAATTTCATATGCAAATTTATAAGCAGAATTACAAATGAAGGCTGATTGGTGTAACTACTGTACTGCATCTTCAAATGGACGAGGCATTACTAGTCTCCCACCCATTAACTTAATCCATTCTTTTCTCATTTAGCTGTTATCGTCAGTATAATTTCTTCTCCAAATTAATACAGTACATAAATAATAAACAAGTCCTACAGCTTCAATTCACTCTCTTTCAAACATTTTCTTTTAGTAAACAACAAAGCTTTATTATTATTATTACTGTATTATCATTATGGTATCAGAAAAGTAGATTTTATTATGTATAACTACCTTAAGAAAATGTAAAACAGTATCACAAAAACAGATGGGCAGGTATTGTACTTCTCTACACATGACATCACTTACCATTGTAATCCAAGACGATGGCGTTGAACATGCGACCACTGGGTTCCGTACCAACATATTTGTGCACCGTCTCATTACCCAACTCATTAAGTGCGATGCCATACGTCACAGGTTTACTGAGGGCAAGGCAGGAATAGGGGTTTAAGTCAGATAAATAATACAGAATATCTTGAAATAATATAAATTGCTTACGGTAATAAAACTACAGTGGGTTCTGCTATAACGCATGTTTTGATAACGCGAATTTGCTCTAACGCGATTTATGAATAGAGGAACGATATTTGTATAACGCGAACGCTTGTTTGCTGTAACGCGATTTTTGCTTACTATTTCTCCAATTTTGTGGTATTAACTGTGAATATGGTAAAGAAGAATATCTCCAAGAAGTGTTCTGGTGATCGAATTCCCGGTGATGATCGTAAAAGAAAGGATATAACACTTGAAGAGAAGCTCGATGTTATCAACCTCAAAATCACCCTTCTCCCCCATCGTTATATTCATATTTTTTCAAGGTAAAGTGTTACATTTACTGTATGATTTCATTATTAGATATGAATGTAACATTTATTTAGACTGTGCTATCCTTTGTGTTAGGCTAACTACTAATTTTTTTTCGATTTCGAGTGGTAATCTGCACCTAACCCTATTTTCTCCATAAGCCCTGTTATTTCTATTACACGATTTTCTATAACACGATGTTTTACAAGAACACAACTATCGTGTTATAGCAGAACTGACTGTATCCCAGATTTTCTAGGACGGAGTAGGTCAAAGTCCCAGTAAAAGGAAAAATATATATACTATTATCAGCTATACTTTCAATTCAAAAGTACTATGCTTAAACTGGAGAAACTTTAAACTACCAGTACTGTAATTATTCAGTTAGTGTCAGCCCCAAAGACAGATCGAGGAGCATTGGTGTTTATCCCATTGACTTTGGCTGATAATTAATGAGCTGAGGCTGACTTTAGATTATTAGATATTTATAAAACACGAAAAATACATCAGCGAAAATACTCCAGTAATTAAAACCGTCAACTAACCTGCAGGACTGCATTGTGAAATTGATATTTGTGTCGCCAACCTCATACCGCTGGCCATCTACCGAGCACACAGCCACACCAAAATGGTCCGGGCTAAATCTTGCCAGCTGGGGAATGTATGATGCTACCTGCAACAGCACAATGCACTTTATATCATGTCCGTAATACATGTATACCAACTTACACTAGTTTTCATTTATTCAAGAGGAGCATTTGTAGTATAATTCAAATATAAATATCCATAATAAAAGACAATTGAACATCCAAATTCCTTTCCATAAACATGAATTCAAAGCGTAAAAATAAAGGAATTCACCGATATCGATTTCACGCAGGACAGATAATTGTAAATAATTGTAAAAAAAAAAAAAGATAAAAGTGACGTCAGAGTAAAAAAGCCACTTCCATAAAAGCATTCTCAACTAGATAAAAAAAATACCTCGACACACCACTCTCGACTTACACAAGGCCTCTGTTCCATAAAACCGGCCATAAACCCATCTTTGGTAAATCAACCGGTGCCTATACAGGTACTCCCCGACTTACAACCTACTAGACTTACGTCCAGCCGCACTTACGATCTGCCTCAGTCGTACCAAAATGTGGTCAAATTATGTATTTTTGAGTCCCAAAGTCAGCACCCAGACAAAATTTTCATCTGTAATTCACTTTAAAATGGCTAGCAAGCTTAAAAGTGAGTGTTTTGTGGTGCTGAGAAGAAAAAGAGACCCAAATTTTCGATTTTCTATGCGTTATTTAAGCTTTTCCGACTTACAACCATTTCGACTTACGACCTGGATGTCGGTCCCTAACCCCGTCATAAGTTGTGGAGTACCTGTATGGTATTATGACTTAGATAAACACCAAATTCAGACTTAAAAGTACAAAAGGAATCACCACAGATACCAAGCTTAAGACATACAGTACATTTTATGCAAATGCAGAGTAAAATATCAAAAAAAGTCATGCACTGATTAACCAGCCAAAAATATGAGAGCAAAATTGTAATAATTGCCTGTTAAGTTTAGGTAAATATAAGACATGACAGGTAGCTACATGTACTGTACACTGGTATATTTACATATATTTTAAATTATTGCTTTCTTTACCAGATCATACATCATTCCCTTCTCTCCTAGACAAGACCGGTTGCACAATCTGCTAACAAACTGACCAGTGGCAAAGACGGTAAAGTAAAGTAAAATTAAGTACTGTAAAGTTTTCTGAGATACCTGTACATATTGGAGGATCTGTATCTATACAATTTAATAATTTACTTTGGAAAAAAATAAACAAATAAATAAATAAATAAATAAATAAACCACCATACAGTACATTTACAGAATTGCGTTAAAACCCAAGTACTGTACAGGGTATATATCTACTCCTTATTCAGTCGTATTGGTCAACCTCAGATTTTTTGGGGGGACAATCAGTTCCCAAAACCACGAATAATTGTAGGCTGTGCTGTACCATATTCTTATACTAAAACACACAACCACCTTCTCTGCTACAGTACCATATACTCCCCAAAGCTCAACTCATTTGCATTTATAACTCCTGTCTACCGATATACATAAAACTCTCAGTAACATTACGTACAATCGGAGTCAAAAGTTCACTCCAGCCCAAGAGTGAAGCAGCATCGACTCCAAATGAGATGAAACGGTCAGGGTTAAGTCAGTTCGGAGATTCATTCCCGTGATTCAATTTTACCGCGGAGAGTGAATCTCTTGTCTTTGGCTGTACCTCCATTCCATCATCACTATTCCTCAGGCATATATCTTTAAATGTTTCTCTTGCTTTGTATACATTAACTATCAACTGTCTATTTACTATATGTCTGAGTATCTCATCACCAACAGACATACTTAAAAAATATAATATGGCTGTCTGCTTTATAGTTTAGTGTCAGACTGCGTGTTTATTCCTCTGTATCAAATATAAGAGTAAAATGTGAAAATGCTTCCTCTAATGTACCATCTCATCTTTAGAATTTTACATGGTATTGTGGAAAATTTATTCATCTTCACTATCAATATAACAAGTATGGTAGAATTTTGTTTTTATAATACATGTAATTAACTCAAGGTTTATTTTGATAACCCAGACAGCATCAAGCTACTCTATGTTAAATAAACTGTCACAAAAATTCTTGCAATAATGTACAGTCACGGAAAAAAGTCCTGTCAGTCATCTGAGACCTCATGCCTTATAAGGCCCATGGATGTGTGACGTCTCAGGGTTCATGGATGGGACGAAAAATTGACAGGATTTTTTCCATGAATGTACAGTACTTGCAGTGATCAGGAGCATCAAGTGTAGTAATGATAAATGTGTACTGTATAAGACCATAATATTTTGTCAAACATTAGCGAGGAATAAATCTGTGTCAGTGCTGCAGATATATAACAGAACTGTTTATAAGGAGAAGAGGATGGTTATATATTAACTCCTTAAGCTTTACCACCATATGTATTCTGTACGGTCCACGGCTGATTTACTTCTGCGTGTAGATACAGTGAACAAGAATTATACTAACATCAACAAATACATTTAAGGAGCAGATGTGTTAACTCTTCAGTAAACAGTTCAAGGTGATGAAGATATTGTAGGTATTACTGTACAATTACACTGACAAAACTAATCACTTTTTCCAACAGCAACATTCAAATGACACATGGGAACAAAAATAACAGTTCAGTGACAGAATCTTTAAGGGAGTGACACTTGTGAAAATCATACCAACAATTATCCCATTTAATCATCCTTTATGACACCATTAATTCAAAGTCACATAATAATGGAGATTTTTTTAAGGTATAAACAACACGAGGATAAGCCTCTTGGAATTAGACAGAGGTGATACAAAAGCCAAGCAGTGCTGGGTATTACTAGCTCACTTGATGCTCTTACCTTGCCAACAGCGTAAATCTTTGCAGCATAAACAATGTGAAAAAAGCACAGCTGTTAATGCAATCAAATTTCAAGCAAGTTTTTTATCCTTAATTATGTTGAACAAGACACCACTATACATTGTACTGTATTTAAGTATTTATGAAAGATGAGGAATTCTTCCCCTAAAATCTAATGCAGGAACCAATCCAGGTTTTCATTTACACTTTTACTGTACAATATAGTTTTAAATTTCAAGACTGACTGTACAGTAATTTTCCCTATTATGTCACTGATACCCAGCTGTTAACGTCCTTATTATGTATGAGCACCTTCTTATACTGTGTAAAGTTTTGATTGTATTGCAGATAAAACAAGACTGATGAGAAGTACAACATAGGAAGCAATTGATTTTTGTGTTAAGTTACAACAAGACAGCACACGGCAACACATAGTCATCTAGGATACATTACTGATCATGATTAATGGAAATAATTACAGTAGTGTATATGTACAGTAATGTAGATACTCTGGTAAATTATTTTACTATAGACTAAAGACAATGACAAGACAGAGGCAGAATATTTTAGTCAAGACACCTGACACAAAGGTATGGAAAGATTACAGATATATTTCTCAATGTATGTCTGCTTTTTACTTTTCATTTAATAACTGCAAGGTGTTGGATATGTCTTGACCTACATTATCCATCCAAGTCATTACACATCCATTTCACTAGTCTCATTTCAGCCTATGTATGTCATCCATATCTGAATGGGATGGCAAAATCAAAGATGGAAATCATCCACGTGGGGCGACACCTGTATAGTTTCCTGACTGCTTTATCACCCTTCCTATACACTGACCTAACCAAGAGACTTGCCTTATTCTGTACAATACCTCATGATTTACAGACCACTTGTAGACATTGGTGTTATGAGGAAACATTCGTGTAAAGGGGGAGAGCACACTCAACACATGGAAGGTAACATTTATAAGTACAATAAAATCAAGATAAAAATATTCTAATTAATTATTGCAAACATAAGGAACATACTCTGTACCACCAAGTTTACTGGGAAGGAGCTTCAGGTTTTGGTAAAAATATTGTGAAGCATTAAACAGTTTTTGTTCTAATTTTTTTTTTGTGTACCCGTAATGATTACAGTATGTTGACACTATCTATGCAGTCGCTCTCTCAACTCCCAAAACTTGACTACTTATCAAATATATTCAGTCATGACTATGTACAGGCAAGTAAAACAACACACACACACACTAAGTATATTCAGGAAGGGAGTAATAATTGTTGTATACCATATAAAAGTTAATAAAAAACATGGATTATACCAAGTTTGTTTGTTATTTAGCTCATGATGCTGAAAACTTCGGACACCAGGAGGAATATATCTACCCCACATAGACATATTCCTGGTACAATGAAAGACAAATGTTGTGTCGTGAAATTTGGTGAAAACATATGCTGAAGGGCTAAACCTTTGGTGCACTCTGCCTTGTGGTAGGGGGTTCTCGTAATGTTTCACGAGTTATATTTAATTTTCGGACAAAACCGCGACACGACTCTTGTCTTTGATTGCACGATATATTTATACATTTAACACTTAAAGACTACATACTGTGCACTAATGGCAAGAGAATTAAAACCAACATGCAAGTAAAAAAAAAAAAATAATAATAATAATAATAATAATAATAATAATAATTATAATAATAATAATAATAATAATAATAATAATAATAATAATAATAATAAATAAATAAAACTAACTAACCTTCCCTACTGTGAGAGCCTTGGCAGACCAATAGAATTCTTCGATGTATGAATTGAAGTCGTGCCATTCGGGGACGACAAACTGGTGTCTAAGAGCCCGAGAGATCAGCACAATGTTGTCTTGGATCACTCTGAAAGGAATTAAGAGATCTTTAGAAAGGATGGCTGGAACTAAGGGGGAAAAAAAAACACAAAATACTGTATGTCTCGAGAAGATATAAAGGTTTACAGCATTTCTTATCTGCATGTAATGACACAATGTTCACAATTCTGTACAGGGTAGGGAGCCTGTTATGTAAATGTTAGGGAAGTTAGTATGTATATTCATTTGACTTTGATTTAGTAATTGTTTAAAAGGGTGACGTGCTTCCCCTCTTCTCATCAGATCAGCTTAGTAATCCAGTGTTATTATCAGGTGGCTTTGGTCCTTGTTAGTCAAGTGTTGGAGTGTGGGAATCCTCAATCAGGTCAAGAGAGGGAACTGTGGATGAATATTTGCCATGAACTCAGGGGATTTGCTGCCTCATGATGGGAGGGATTCTGATCGAGTTTGAGAACTGTACCGCTAATCCTATACTTTTTATTATCAAGAGCAGAATAATGTATCCAGTTCTTAAGTGGAGGATAAGGAATGGCATCTGTTTAATATTAGGGGTAAGAAATAATGATGATAATAAACACATGAATACCTGTACCTATAGGGAATTATCCTCCCTAAATTAACGAGACAGGTAGACAGGTGAGACCAGTGACTTCAGGTAACAAGTATGTACAGTGGCTGGTGTGTTTAAGGAGATGTGGCAACTGTGTTGGTTTACACTGTATTAAAACTCCCAGGATGACCCTAAGGAACATCACAATAGTAGCCTGACTAAGGATGTTTGATAAGTCTTCCTGACAGAGTTGCCACATCTCACAAAATGCACCAGCCACTGTACCAGCTCTAAGTGCAGGAAACTGTACATCTTGACACCTTACAAAGACAGGAAATACAGTGAAAGCGGTAAAGAAAACATGAACTGGAAAAAAAATATTATAAATCTAATGAATGAACAGTGTGATCACTTAATACCTAATTATTAGGATGAAAAAACTACTGAAGAACTTTACACATTATGTTAAAAGGAAATATAATTATTGTTAACTAGGATTTGAATAATGAAATATGTAAACTAAGAACAATGCTGAAGTTCTTAATCGGGGAATTTTGAATCAGTGTAGTCCAAGGTAAATGGGCAATACAGTAAGACAGGTACAGCAGTATGCCATAAATTTCAACCAGAGAAACGCCTTCTTGAGGTTTCAGAAAGACGTACAGTACACAAACATTACAGCATACACTAATAGGCCTATAGCTTATACTAGTAGGCCTATAGCTTATACTAGTAGGCCTATAGCTTATACTAATAGGCCTATAGCTTATACTAGTAGGCCTATAGCTTATACTAGGCAAGCACAAGTAGTAATTTTCTCAGGTACTAATAAAGAAGTCACAAACTGCTGTAGGTAAGCAAAGATTGTAAGCAACATTATTAAACAGATCTCATACAATACAAAGCAAAAGTATACAACTAATAACACCCAGAAGACAAAAGACCATTATAACTAAGTCCTCCATTGCATAATCCAGTAATCACCACCAGAGATTAAAACACCCTTGCAGTGCTCCCAAGCTGTGCAATAGATGTAATGAAACAATAAACACCATCAACATGCATCACCCAAATACAGTGAACACACCATAACAAGACAGTTTAAAAGCACAATATCATAAAGCATTGTCATACCTCTTTAATACAAAATAAACTTCTTCACACTGACATCCCCCACAAGGTTTTTTACCCTTCAGTGTGGAATCATTGCAAAGTACATACACCATCGTAATGTAGAGAATAATGAGAATATTTGCCATAAACTAACTAGAAGAAGACCTGTTACTAGCAAGAACGCACACGCACACACACGCACACTACAGTATTGACTATCCACAACACTTACATATAGGGGCATCCACAGTTAGTTGAAGACAGGGAGGTGAAACTTACACAAACAAATGTAAATTATCAACAAATCATACATCACCATGAACAATACACACCCATACTACTGGGGAGTCAATTGTATGTCTTAAGTTACTGTACAGTCCCTATATACTGACTAATTTCTATAATATCTAACTGGTTTAATTACTTTAGCTATATCATCTAAGTGGTTTAATTAATTTGGCTATATTATCTAAGTGGTTTAATTAATTTGGCTATAACATCTAATTGGCTTAATTAATTGGACTATAACATCTAACTGATTTAATTTCTTTGGCTATAACATCTAAGTGGTTTAATTAATTTGGCTATACAGTATTATCTAAGTGGTTTAATTTTTTTGGCTATAACATCTAAGTGGTTTAATTAATTTGGCTGTAACACCTAACTGGTTTAATTAATTTGACTACAGTATATCATCTTGCTGGTTTAATCATTCTGGCTCCATCATCACCAATGGTTCTTATACTAAACATCAATTCAATATCAGCACATGATCTTTTGTGTTTAGTCATATACTGTAACACCACTTATCATCCCCACATGTTTTAATACCCTGTACACCCATAAAATCATCCTTTACCCATCGACTCGTTTTTTTTATTTCCAGTTTAACGCCAAGTCTCCAGAACAGTGAGTGATCCCCCTAATACAACTGGCATCTTGAAGAGAGATTTAGGATTAGTGTGAGATTCTATTGTTTCTCGTCAATGCTTTACTATGAAGGCAATCCAGAGACGTGACTGACTGCCCAAGCAGCTAACGAGCCAATCAGTGGCGAAGATGATAAATGTAAAAAGTAAATGTGAAAAAATAATACAGTAGTAAAAATAATGATCAAATAAAACAGGACCAGAGGAAATTATAAGTATATAAAAAAAAACAATTGAGAATTACACGTATAAAAGAAGACGTTGAAAATCTACACAGTCAATGACTGATAGATGAAGTTCCCTCTGATCGCCTCTCTCTATATACATCCATAATATACACAGTACAGTACAATGATTTGGTTCTGAACAAGTTTTTGGTTCTAAATTTCTCTGGCGAAGATAAAAAGACTGATACTCCTTGACTGTAGGATGTCCATGGCATATGACATTTTGTAGGGGGACAACTTCACACACAAGTAAATGAACACATCATACAGTACCAACATGCCTAGCAATATTTTCTCAGAGATGGACTAAGGGAAGGAACTTGTGTTAGTGTGTCCTCTGCTGGGTTATAGTATTGATAAGTGACCTTTATTCTGGGTAAAGTTGTCTAGTACATAACAGAGAAATGGATAATTTGGCTGTATAATAAGTGGGTGTCTGTATGTTGTGTGCAGCGGCTGAGTGGATGGGTACAGTACCTAACTTTACACTACAGGAGAGTGAAGATGATGTGCAGTTCTGACCAGTCTACCTTCTTGCATACCAAAAGTTTAGTAACTATCCATACTGTCCCTAACAAGCAGTAGCCATGCCTGTGGGTACACTTATACTTTCAATATCCTGAGGGTTTGTGCTGAACAAAAACAATTAATGAAACTTAATTCATCTTTCTGTCATGAGATTTAGTTTCTTGTGATATGGTACAAAGCCTACAGGTTACCCGACCTATGTTTATATAGTCGTTTTTTTTTTACCTTTTGTCTAAAGAATACAGTTCACCCCATGATTTCTGAACACATTTATGAATCACCCTGTACAGTATATTTGCTAAGGATAAGTTATAACAAAGACCATGTGCTGATAATGATTAATTAATAAATTTATATATTTTTTGAATGTATACATTTGCATGAGTGTTTGAGTAGTGAGAGCCTGCATCAGTATAGAGTAATGTAGTGTCTTATGCCGTGTCAATATGGTTCCTCGGAAAATAGCCCTTATGTACTTATATCATCAATGCTGTCATTACACTGATAAAAACATGGATGAAAAATCTATCAATGTTGGAGTTTTTTGTCAAATTTTACAGGAATTACAAAATAACTGAATTGTGAGACTTGGAAAGAAAAGAAGTGCAAGAACTCCTGACCACATTAGCACATGTAAAGTATTCTGTACCAGATAAGTGAAATGATCCAGAGGAAAAAGGAAATAATTAAAATAAATGACAAGCCCTGACTGCTATACAACCTATGAAGGAATAATGAACTTGAAAACTGTTTAACTAAAAAAATATAATTTACTTGAGAACATTCATAATAAGTACCTGATTAAATTTATACCATTCAGATACCTAGAAGCATGGAACTATTCCCAGTAAACACAGACTTCATATAAAGCTTGGTTGTAGGGAAACACAGACAACATCCAGTGCTAAGGGAGTACAGAACACAAATTAGGGAACTCTTGATTTGTTCTTTGAAAAGTACAACTAGGGATGATGGGATTAAAATAATATAGTAGAGTATATTGTAGTCTGAATTGGTAATCGAGATTTTGGGGGAATAATCAAGAACCCAAAAGAGAAATCACTAAACACAAAAGTCCCTTTCACTAGTGACTTTACAGAGGCTCGTATGCGAGTTTCGTTCTGTCGAATGTAAACAAACAATGCTGCCACACTACACAAAACTTGACGAGCCCCTGTAAAAGCACTAGTGAAGGGGACTGTATATTATGCATGGCAGGCAAACTCCTTTCTGCATTTACTTTATAAAATACAGCCAGGGATTATGAAGAACCAAAAAATATGATGTTTCCTACAGATATTTTTTTTCACTTGAGGAGAATAAAGTGGAAAATCATTACTCGTCAAGACAAGTACCAGGACTCCTGAACTAAAAAATTATACAGTACAGACTTGAAGGAACCTCTACTGTAGGCATAAGAGGGATTGAAGATAAACTGTCTATAGTATGCCACTCCTCGACATACGACCGCCACAGTCGTACCAAATTTTTTTCAAATTGCGTATTTTCGAGTCCCGACGTTAGTGATTGCGTTGTGTACTGACAAAATTTTCGTTTGTAATCCCCTTTAAAATGGCTGGCAAGCTTAAAAGTGAGAGTTTCGTGGTGCTGAGAAGAAAAAGAGACACCCATTTTAGATTTTCTACGTATTATTTTCGCATTTTCGACTTACGACCAATTCGACTTATGACCTGGATGTCGGTCCCTAACCCCGTCATAAGTCGGGGACTGACTGTATATAGTTTTCTGGCTTATTAATCTTAGTTTCAGGGAAGTCAAGCAGAAAAAAAAGAGAAACAGGTTACCAGACAAAATATGACAAAAACATGTACCATAGGTTATGGCAAGAAAGGAAACTCACTACAGACTACACACAAAAGCAGCATCTAGGCTTTATGGAGATTCAGATATTATTACTGTACAATGCTTTGGGTTATTCCTTATTAATAGAGAAATCAAAAAGGGTAAAAAGGTTAAAAAGTATTAAGAGAAATCAAAGGGGCTAAAAGGGCAGAGAGTGGACAGATGACTTACAGACAGAACAGTTAATGACACTATCCCTCCAACTCAAGCAGCCAAGGGGTACAAATATCACTCCAACCTTTTTATAGTGTTCTAAAAGTCACTCCTTCACTACATATCCATAATCCACTCCTAAATATACATACATAAAACATACATATTCAGATCTGGATAAATAATGAAAACAAACACAAAACTTTCATAAATCATTTGCAAATCAAGTACCACAATTATTCTCTCCAACTGAAACACACAATGTCAATTCTGAGGCATTATTTGACTATCAACTTACACTACCACTAAAAATCAACACCTAGAGACAAGTGAACAAAATGTACGACAATCAATGATATACTTGTACATAAGGGCTACTGTATAGATAATAATGCTCTCCTCTACTCGAGTGTCCTTTTCTAATACTGAATATAAATTACATCTATGGGTTAAATACTATATAAGAATTAATCTAAATAATATCCTAATCTGGAACTCAAAAGTCAGTTACAAATATCATACTTTACCTAATATTGTATCTGAATATCCTCTCCATTGCATAGTACAGTAGATGAAAATTGAATATGGAAGCAATCAAAAAGCTTTCCACTTACTGTACTAATAAAAATGGTATGTTTCCCCTGCAAAGCTAAGGTCATAAATTGTTTCATATGAGTTTGCCCAATGCTTGTTCAGTATCTGGCTTACACTAAACAGGGTATGGAACTGTATTTATTCTTATTCATCACAAACAATTTATGGATATCTAACCTGCATTAATACTTAAAATCGTAATTGCCCAAGCGGCTAATGAGCCGATCAGTGGCGAAGAGGATAAAAGTAAATGATTAAAGCTCAAAGTTCAACCTATTTACAGGTATCTATGTGCAAGATACCTGTAATATTCTTCTATCTCATTAGTGGTTACTTTACATAGCTAACAAGCAAACACAAAGCAGATTAAATGAGCAAGATACAGACAAAAGGCATATCAGGAGTTAGCAGCAGCAGTAGGAGTATGTTAACAAGCCGGCAAGATACCAGTGAAAGGGGTCATCTCTCTTAAAAACTTGTAGTACAGTACAGTATGTCGTGTATAATATGCCTGATAATCAGCTCTGAATTTAGATGAGCCACATGTGCTTGTAGCTTCTAAGATACTGCAGCAGGATAACATCTCCACACTCGGTTGGAGAATCGGAGTTTATTAATGATCTAAATTTAACCAACAATTTGAGAAGGATGTCTAATTGGGTTAATCCTATGTTTTGTGTGTTGTATGCTGCCCTACTTAAGAACATGCAGTTGTATATATGAGAACAAGCAGTAATGTGCCATGGTAAAAATCCTTCTAAGTCATGTAGGTTGATGCATACTTCTTGAACTGTTCTCTGTTGAGCCTTCTTGAGGTAGGAGATGTGATGGGCGGGGCGCGACGCGGGGATCCATTCGTCGAGTTCGATGACGGACTCTGGGAGCGTGACCGCCGATCCCTGGCCATTATAACATTACTCATCACCATAGCACCACTTTAGGCACGGCATATCGTCATCTACACTTTCCAGGTAATGCAGACAGACACTTGACCACAGTTTAAGATCACCTTTCTGATACAGCCTTGGGGGATATTACAGAAACTGACAGCAACTTTTTGAACGGATGCACGGAAAACTAATCTGGCACTTTGAAACGGAGAACAAATCAATGCCACAACACTTGACTTTTTCTCCAGTGTTTTCCATTGCCATATTAATTTTGTTGCATTTTTTCAAGAAGATATTTTGAGTTAAATATTAGAAACTTCAGACAAACAATTTACCTTTAATAATTTACAGTATAATTATAGTTAAATATGAGGAAGATCTACAGTGGCATTCAATAATTTCTAACGCTCAGCCAGACTATAATTTCTTTCTTTGCGAACCTGAACTATATCAATTACTGCTTCAAAATTATATAAAAATCAAACTTAAAACAACAGAATATGGAAGTTAAAAATTTAGATTATGTAGAAAAATTAATTAATAATGATACATGGGAGAAATTTATCCTGTAAGGTAACCAAATAGTCCCAGGGTATTTAGCAAATGAAGTGAGGATAAGGAAAATTTTACTTTCATGCTAACAGTCATCATCTTTTAGCCTGTAGTAATAAGTAGTACATGATGATAGTTTACCATTATTATGACCCTTTTCTACCACTGTAAACCTTTTTTGTCACGATTACTAAACATAAAGAAGCAATATTAACCCCTTATGTACAGGGTTCTTACTGTGCTGGATAAAATCATTCGGCAACAAATAAAACTTTTAAAATAGCGTCCCTGTAGTGAAGGGGTTACTAGCTCCTCTAACCCCTTGTGTACAGGGCTGCCTCTGAGGTTAATAAAATCGTCTGATATTACACCAAATAAAATATCAAAAGTAGTGTCCCCGTAGTGAAGGGGTTAACCAGAATCAAAGATGAACATTACATAATAAGTGATCTGAACGTTGAAAATTTGGTATTAATATTACGTCAAGAACTCAATGCTATGTTAATAAACTATTCATTATTTAGGAACTAGATTCTAAAAGATAGAAGATAAAAAAGAATTACATCATTAATCTTTAAGAAAGAAGAAATCAGAGACAATGCTAAAGAATAAAACCACAGAGCAGCGACTACTGTTTTTAATGTGACGGATGAGATGGCAAGTTAGTATACAGACTCCCCCCCAAAAAAGTATCATTGCCTATGGGGTCAATGTTCGTGGTTGGTGAGCAGTGTTAGTCCACTAGTTTCAGAACAGTTGGTACAGTTGACCAATATGACCAGTAATTGAATTTAATGGCCGAGATATTATATAAACCCATATGTCGTGTATATTTGAGGGCTGTCAAATGTTGGGGGAACAGGCATACCAACATATGACGATACACTGGTGAATATATCAAAAGCATTTCGTCCAGCGCTTCAATTAGTAAGCAGAAAAAGTAACAACACTTTTCTGGGGGGAACTGTACAGGCATTCATCACTGTCATATAAAGTACACATGAATTAACTGTATATCACACATGCAGACAAAACTTACACCTGAACTATGTGTGGTCATGCAATATACATCATAATCTTCATACTCTTGTGCCTTCTCAGTTAAGAGAATTCTGTACTTACAACAAAAGCTAGACTCACCATTGCAGCACTTCTAATACTATACTATAACACTTTCTGAAGATGTTAGTGCCATGTATTGTTAGGTGGTTATATTGTACTACATTAAACTACACGACCCCTGACGAATAGCTGTACTACCACATAAATAACTAATAACAATGACCCAATAATAATCTATGAATGGCCTCATCATGTTCCCATAAAACATACAACTAACAACAGATAAAACAGATTTCCCCCAATTTACAACAAACAGTAATCAACTTCTATGTTATTATCGACTCCGTATCTGTATTTTTCTGGCTAAATAAAGTGTATCAATATGTCGAAGTCTATTATTAAACCACAATGACACACTAGAAAAAGGTATTTTACTCAATACCTCAAGTGAATCTTATATACTGTTGTGCATCTTCAGCTCAGATGCCCTACACTGATCAGAGCAGACATACACTGATCAGAGCAGACATACACTGATCAGAGCAGACATACACTGATCAGAGCAGACATACACTGATCAGAGCAGACATACACTGATCAGAGCAGACATACACTGATCAAAGCAGACATACACTGATCAAAGCAGACATACACTGATCAAAGCAGACATACACTGATCAGAGCAGACATGACTCAATTTTTAAAGCCCCATTTGAGCAGATTTCATTTTAACAACACAATAGCTACCTTTCCCTAAATCAGAACTCTAACCTAAAACATCTGTGTGGTTTGAATGGCACCCAAAAGTAAGCTCATTTACGACCAACAGACTTGACCAACACTAACGCAGGTACAGATACATTCAGGAACCAGTACATGTTCATAGTTACCATTAATATGACTTCTTATAATCTTATTTTTTTACTCATTTTAACTACTGTCTCATTCTTAAATACTATACGAAGTACCATCTCTACCATTACCACCATAAGTCATATATTTATCCACACACTTAACAACATCACCCAAGTCTAATTCCTGCCCCTGGTTACCTAAGATGGCCATACATTACTAAACACAAACCACGACCATCTACTAATCCACTCTTTATTCTCCTTCCTTCCATCACATATACTATTTTCCCTTTCCCAAACCAAGGAATTTTCTTCTTTCCCTCGACTTAAATCTCAAGGCCAATCTTAAGTTATCGACATTAATTAAGTCCTCATTATCTTCAACAGCACCTACCACCCATTCTATTATATAACTTTTCAAAAATAATAAATACCCCATAAAGTTACTTGTAATTTCGATCTATTTAACCAACTGCTCTTCAAGGCTTCCATAACGGGGCCTTTAAATTCTAATGACACTTATAGTACAATATACTCAGCCAACAGTGCAGGTCTGCCATCCACCCCGATACCTCTTAAACGTTCCCTTCTCGAGCATGAGGGTACTGAAGGAGGTGTCCTTAGGGTTGTCTAGTGTAGCGTGAACCTCCATCAGATTGCTCCTCAGTTCAGCTAGGCGTGGGTCAGACTTCCTCAGCCCTGTTTCTGTTAGTGCCTGCAGAAACAAACATGTATTAATTCTTGAAAGTAAATTAGAGTATACAGCTTTTTTTTCTCTCTCTATTTATATTTATTTGGGTATATTTAATTTTTACAACTATTAATTTTAAACGGATTAAGTAATTCAGATGTGACCATCAGAGATACAAGCAAGTGTGAATGTGAGGTAAATAGGACCAAACTACAGTACTGCAGCCGGAATTGACACACAAAGCATTATAAATTATAAATAAAATTAAGGTTTTTTATCAATTTTGTTTAGTGGCTTTAACCTCGTAAGGATTAATATTAGATTAAGTCTGATACAGCCACTGACCTGAGAAAATGGGGGGGGGGGGACTTAGGATAACGATAACATGTTTCTTAAACCAAAGTTGTCCTGTTAAACACTTGAATTTTTTTATTCTAAGCACAGTGAAAAAATAATTATCCAAATCAACAGTCATTCAAAATTTATACAGCTAAGAGGCCGATCGGTGGCGAAGAGGAAAGTAAAGTATTTTAACCTTTCCCGCATGATGACGCGACTCACGGCAGGTTTATAAGACCAACTCCACGGTGACACAAATCGAGTCCTCATACTTCAAAAAAATCGCCCCAAATTAAGTTTTCAACAGAATTGCGTCAAATTTTGATGCATATTAGTAGCAAGTAAGTTCTATAAAATAAACTAATTGGCAACTTTCGAAGCCCATAAGAAAGGAAGAACGGAACGATAAATGCGCAGTACTTTCTCAGCAGTTAGTGAACAGCCCATTTGTTTTCTACCTTCACCTGCACTTCCCTCTTCTAACTTTACCTTCCTTTCTCATCTCCTTTCATCTTCAGAGTCTATTAGGCTCCCTTCCCTTCATTGACAGCAGCAGACAGACCGTGAGTGTGAGACGCGTCCATCTAAATTTTCATAACTCCATGCAGGCAGCCTTAACATTATCCTGGATTACAGTGCTTACCCTAGTGGAGAAGTGAAGAGATGGTTGTGAAATGTAATATTTTTTTTTCATATTTACAGAGAAATTGTTCAGTTTTCAAAAGCCGTTACCATATCAGGCTATACAACCTTGTTATAGTGACAATGTCTCGAAAAGTCTCTGAAAGATGGTTTTCAAGACATGAATTTTATCAGTACCATTCTCTTCGTTACATTGTTGGCTACAAGATGCAATATAATTTATATCAATATAAAATACACATAAATAATAAAAAAAGATAAAAGAAAATATTTACCATTTGAGAATCGTTTTTCTTTCTATTATTATTATTGCGTTGGAAAGCTCATAAAATTCCTCTTCTTGCAGTGTATAGTACATTACAGTACTTTAAAATTTGGCTCAGATAATTTTGAGCTACGAGGTTGTGAACGTATTGGTGTGTATTTTTTTCTCATGTTTATTGGAAGTAAAGCAAAATAGCTATATACTTGTACTGTATTATTCCCTTTTCTTTGGCTTATGCTGCAGAGCGATCAGTTACGAAGCCAAAGATATATCGTTTATGACATGAAAAACAATTTTTGGGGGGAAATTGATAAAGCAAAAAAAAAATATTCACAGTGCACTGTCTCGCCTGCCCTGGGGGCCTCAGAGATGTGATCTTGGAACAGGAAAACTAAAAACTTATCTCGTGCGCAAGATGTCCTGAAAATAGATGGGACAGTGTACGTATAGGCCTACAGCTGTAATGCACTGATAAATAATAAATCACATTATTTATAAAATTGTATTAAATGATACTTACAAAAGTGGCGAATACCGAAAAGGATAAAGAAAAGTAAAATATGTAACTAAAATTGATCTTGATTCGAAGAAAATACAATCATACTGACGTTTATTACACACATACAGATATGCAAAATACATACTGGACAAGCATACACACATACAAAGACACAAATTCTCAGATAAAAACAACCACACACACTGTACAGTACACAGCAAGACCCACACAAAACACAGGCACATAGGATATCAAAGGCTTAGTATTTCAGAGTGTTTGTATAAGCCCTTCCTCTAATGGACCGTCAGGCCTGTGTGGAGGTGACACACACACACACACACACACACACACACACACACACACACACACACACACACACACACCTATCTTCAGTACACTGGTGATTTAAAAACAATACTACTTTCTGATTTTAGCTAGAATGAACCACTGAGCAATACAATAGTTACAGTAGTAAAGTTTGGTACAGTTGAGTGATGTTAGTAAATTAGCCTCTAGCTAACTCCTTGACAAGAGGGACATCGAATGGAGAAATGACATGCAACGTTTAGTGAACACAAGTTTACGATGGAGTTAATGATATAAATAAGGGTTTTGTTCCTGTGGGTAATTTATAGTCAAACCTTTCTCACAAAAATATTAATAACCTAAATTAATTACTATGTTAAATTAATTGTTTATTTATGATATACTGTATGACAATGAGGGGCGGTAATAATCAGGATTTTGTTTGCCTCATTCGTGTCCCCGACGTAAAGAGACTGGCAGTTCTTATATGACAAGCTTCCCTGGAGCTCGTCACTAATGATTACTCTTCTGGCCTTGTTCACCTTCCCTGTTGCTTTGATTAATTATGAAAGAAACCTCGCCTGAAAGAATGACTGAACTTCACAACCTGGGAATGAGTGAGTTGGAGATTAGGATAGAGAACCACGAATCGACTCGCCTACCAAAGAGAGGCAGATATTTTACAAGAGGAAAATTATCTACCTAATGATACAGCTATTATCATAATGTACCTTAAAATGGATCTTTATTAAGTTAGTTAGTCGATCAATAACTCACGCAGGGAACCATCTGATCATGAGTACCATATAGATTACTGCTAAAAAAAATATCCTATTCTTGTCTTGTGTTGTCTTTCGTTTGCAACTTTATGTAACTTGTATGATTTTTATGAAACTAAAATATTTTAATATTTTGTACGCATCGTAATTCTGTCCTTGACCACAAGATGATAAAGCAGCTGGCCTCAAAAATAAACCAGAAAAGAGACTGGCTTGAAGAGATCTCCTTTGTCCAGTTCCCGCCGCGGTGACTTCTTATGGAGACAATCCTACTACGGTAGTGAAAATCTGACATCGCCATTAAAGGCTTACAGTTACCAGACCAACAAACACACAGATTGTTCAAAATTAGAGTAAGTTGAAGGAGCAACATAAATTACCACCTGTTAGGGAAAAACATCAACAACAATACTAGGAACTTGAAACATTACTCGGTAAATATTTTCCTGCCAGAAATGCATCTTAATAGATCTCTCGCCATCAGAAGGTGTATGAATGATGGTTCCTCACTCTGGCAGTTTATTATTTACTTTCTGAACTTATTTTCCCCCGACTTCTAACAAGGAGATTCAAATATAACTAAGACATAATAATAATCATCTTGCAGTTCAATTTCTTTCTTCATAACTTCAGTCTTTAACTCTCCCGTAAGGCATCGCTGGTAGTAAGAACAGTAACACACTACAGTACTCACCGCTAGGAACCTTCCCATGTGAACTGTATCGTCTGTTTCATCCTTGAACATATCAAACAGCTGGTCCTCCACATTGATGGGCGTCACCCTGTAGAAGAGGTTAAGTGGGTCATACGCTTTTAGTATTATTATTATTATTATGAGTGTTTATTATTGTTTTAGTTATTATATTATTATTATCAATATTATCATTATTGCTGTTGTTACTATTATCATATGTTGTTACTATATTATTATCGTTGTATAATAATAATAATAATAATAATAATAATAGTAGTAGTAGTAGAGATTGTTGTTGTAGAATAATAATAGTACAGTAGTAGTCGTAGTAATAAGGGAATATATACATAACCAATAATAAACCAAACCATAAAAACTTGCCAAACTAAACCTAAACGCAGCTGCCCTACAGTATTACACCGTTAACTTATAGGTTAGGTTAGGTTGTTAATGGTGAATAATCAGTCAACAATTATCAACCAACATTTACCCATCCTCACCCTCGGGAATTAAAACCCCCTACAATACCTGAAAACAATCTATTTATCACAAGTACAGCGGGAAAACATACGAATTGTAAAAGGCTCGTACCCTTCCCCTTTAAGCTATACAGGAGTCGCCCAAGCAAGCCACCAACACCGTAGTTATATGTCTAAAAATAAATAAATAAATAAATAAAAAACTGACCAATATTATTAGTATTCGCAACAACAAACCCTGCTAACCTTCCTGCTACAGACGTCATAAATATAGATTTCACCATCATCAATAGCCCGGATTGTGATACGTGGCTGGTAATACTATGTTGAGATGGATGCGTTAGCTGTGACTATCTGATGGCTAGACTTCTCCCGGGTGCCATTACAGTATATGCAAATTTTGAAGCAGTTTTTTATTTAGTTAGTTTATTTTTTACGACCGGGTTAAGTTCCTATCGCCAACGTAATATTTACAGAGTGGGTACTAGGTTTTATTAATAAGTGGTGAGAGAGAGGATTTTAACGGGGGGGGAGATATCAATGGGGTATTAAGATAACGAGAGAGCTGGGCTGGGCTGGGAAGCAAAATATGGACAAATTAAAAAAAAAAAAAGTAAAGTTGTGTCATTAATGGGTTGTTTTCATGTTTCTTATACCTCCTGTTCCTCTTCTCTTCTCCCTCTCCTCTACCTTCCCTCCTCCTCCCTTTCCTCACCTTCTCTTCTTCCTCCGTTCTCTATACCCTCCCTCCTCCTCTCAATGTCACCTCACTCTTACCGGGATTAACTAATGCTGTTACGAAGCTCTCCTGAACGACCCAAGATTTGCTGTTGATAGCCAGTTAGTTCTTGACGACGCCAGACCCCTTAGTGTGGAGAGAGAGAGAGAGAGAGAGAGAGAGAGAGAGAGAGAGAGATGAAAGGTAGAAGGATGAAAGAAAAATAAAGAGAAAGTAAAGAAAAAAAGAAAGCCAGGCAGCCTCTTCATCAAAAAATATAATCCCCACCTTAACTTTTCAGCCCCGGCCTGTGTAAGCTTCTCAGAGCCTTGATGTATAATACTCTCTCTCTCTCTCTCTCTCTCTCATACTTTCTCTTGACCTAATTTTTTATCTCTTTCTATTCCTTTCTATCTCTCACTTTCTATCTCTCACTTTATCTTATTTTCTACCTCTCACTTTCTTTTACGTTATCTTACTCTCTCACTTTCTCTTACTCTTGTTTGCTCTTTCTCTCTCTCTCTTGCCTTTTACTCTTTCCCTCTTACTCTCTCACTTCCCTCACACAGTTTTAATCAATCAATTTTCTCTCAATTTCCTCCTTTAGTCTTGTTTATATCTTGAGGAGGAGAGAGACCTGTCAATTCTTCAGGTCCCCGTAGTCAACATAGGTCTCCAGGTCCCCGTAGTCAACATAGATCTCCAGGTCCCCGTAGTCAACATAGGTCTCCAGGTCCCCGTAGTCAACATAGGTCTCCAGGTCCCCAAGTAGTTAACACAGGTCAACAGAGGACGTCAACACAGGCCCCTCCTACTCATCAACACGGGTACCAGGTCATCAACACAGGTACCAGGTCATCAACACAAGTACCAGGTCAACACAGGTATGCCCTCATCAACACAGGTACCAGGTCATCAAGACAGGTACCAGATCATCAAGACAGGTACCAGGTCATCAAGACAGGTACCAGATCATCAAGACAGGTACCAGGTCATCAAGACAGGTACCAGATCATCAAGACAGGTACCAGGTCATCAACACAGGTACCAGGTCATCAACACAAGTACCAGGTCAACACAGGTATGTCCTCATCAACACAGGTACCAGGTCATCAACACAGGTACCAGGTCATCAACACAAGTACCAGGTCAACACAGGTATGCCCTCATCAACACAGGTACCAGGTCATCAACACAAGTACCAGGTCAACACAGGTCCGCAGGCATTTCCCTCCATCAACACAGGTCTACAGGTCCCCAATTCGTCAAGATAGGTCCCCAGGTCATCAAGACAGGTCCCAGGACGTCAACTAGTACCTAATGTCTTGAGGTTCCTCCGTAATATGGCGTAAAACCCTGCCACCAACGAGCGACACCCGCCTGCCATTGTCTGGGTCGGCGGGACACTAAAGTTGTCCTTCCACACGATCGCTGTGGCGTGGAGTGATGTGGTGTGGGGCGGTGTAGGGAAGGGAAGGGAAGGGAAGATTTTAGGAGCTCTATAAACCGTGTAGGTGACACTTTCAAGTTATCAAGGACATATAATTCTGTTGGGTGATCCACTGGAGGCGTCAAGTGGACAACTGAGCGTAACAGATCCTACTAGAGCCTGAGAGAGAGAGAGAGAGAGAGAGAGAGAGAGAGAGCCTTGAAACTATCCCACCTCCTCAAACTTCACCTGACGAAGTAGACTCGGGTAATCCTCCATGAGCCGCCTGAAGTCTCTACAGAATAATAAGGAGAGATCACCTCCAGAGCCGCGGTTGGTATCATTACTGCTCTAGGGGATCTACGAGGAACTAACAAGAACAGTCACCCATTTATAGGCCTCCGTTAGCCTCCGTCAGTCCCTCAGCCAACGTCAGCCTCTCTCTCCGTCAGCCCCTCAGCCTCCGTCAGCCCCTCAGCCTCCGTCAGCCCCTCAACCTCCGTCAGCCCCTCAACCTCCGTCAGTCCCTCAGCCTCCGTCAGTCAGCCTCCGTCAGCCCCCTCAGCCTCCGTCAGCCTCAGCCTCCGTCAGCCCCTCAGCCTGTCAGCCTCAGCCTCCGTCAGCCCCTCAGCCTCCGTCAGCCCCTCAGCCTCCGTCAGCCCCTCAGCCTCCGTCAGCCCCTCAGCCTCCGTCAGCCCCTCAGCCTCCGTCAGCCCCCTCACAAAACCAGGGACGACCCAAGACGATCATCAACCACAAGAAAGTTAAGAGTCGACGCGAGACAAGAAGCTCGCCAAGTCTGTTGAGTGTCGAGAGGCAAACCTGAAGGACATACTTAAATACTTCCTAGTGTTTACAGGAGTCAGGAGGAGGACGACGACGAGGAAGAGAAGGATGAGAAAGAGTAGGAAGATGTGTGCTGAACGAGGACCCCATGTTTATACAGCGTGACGTAATACCGCCCACTAAGCTTACCACACACACACAACTTCTGACGATCCTTGGGGTAAGCGCACACACACACACACCAGGATTAAACAAGTCACCCATCACATTCTTGCATATCAGAATACCACACACGCGTGATAGTGAAACAAGGCAAAGAAACACCGCAGTTTATGTATGCACACGTCCACCTCCCCCCCCCGCACACACACCACTCACTCCTACCCCCCCACACACACAGCACTCACTCCCACCTCCCCCCCACACACACACACCCCACTCACTCCCACCTCCCCCCACACACACCACTCTCCTCCCTCCCGGACACATAAGGACACGTGTAGAAGTGTCCAATACAATATATTCAAGACAAAGAAAATTGACACATATGAACTATAGACTTTTTGGAACATTGAATTTAACCCAACCCAACCTAACCTAACCCAACCCAACCCAACCCAACCCGACCTACCCAACCCGACCCAACCCAACCTAACCCAACCCAACCTAACCCAACCCAACCCAACCCACGTAAGACAGATCAACCCCGCCGTGTTGTGGGTTGAACACTGGATCATCTTTTGTCATTTAAGAAGGGGGAGTGGGTGGAATCTGGGGGGTTAGTTCGTGTTTAAGCGGATCTGTTGGGTGAATCCACTTCTCACTCCACTGTGACTATAACACTCACCCCCCTCCCCTCTACTCGTAAACCCGACCTAACTTAAACTATCTTAGGATCCTATGACGTAGATAAACATTAACCTAACTAATTTATTATTTACAAACAAACCAATTAGTAACCCCAGAAAATTTACCTTCAAAAAAATTAAATACAAAAATCTCTGCACTTGTGACCGCGGCATCGATGGGATAAAATGAACTCAAACTGGCGTAAACATCACCTAACGAGCTACACAATACGGCGCCTAATGAACAGAACACACAAGGGCTATATTTATTTAACATCGAGCAACTACTTAGGGGTAAATTACACGCACAGTCACGTAGTTGATTCTAATATTCATTCAATCGATTAATTGACGGTAAAATAAACGAGACATTATGTAAAGGAACGAAACACGTTATTAGAGCAATTGGTTAGTTAGGTTAGCTTAAGTTAGGTGAGGTTAGCTTAAGTTAGGTGAGGTTAGCTTAAGTTAGGTTAGGTTAGCTTAGCTTAAGTTAGGATAGGTTAGCTTAAGTTAGGTTAGGTTTGCGTCAGGTCAAGTTCCATATTAAAGAAACCTCCACACAGCTAATGACTGATTAACCCAGAGAACATCCAGGTCAGGTCAGGTCACTGTTGTGTAGTGTATAAGAGGAGGAAGGTCGGGGTCAGTAAAGGTGATAGGAGGGAAGAGAGGTCATTCATTACCTTGGCTCTCTCTCTCTACTCCTGTCTGTCTGTCTCTCTCTCTCTTCTCCTTCCTCTCTCTCTCTCTTCCTTACGGTGTCTCTCTCTCTCTCTTCTGACGTATAAGATAAGTGTACTGACGCAGAGTAAGTAACTACCCGGCCACTCTACCAAACTCCTCTTTACATTTCTCTTACTATAAATATTCTGCCTATATGTAATATCCTCTTCTGGTGAGCTTTGTCTTTAACTCACACACACACACACACACTGCCACACCCCCCCCACACACACACACACCACACCTGCCTCCCCCACACACACACCCACACACCCTCCCCACACCCCCACACACACACACACCACACCTGCCTCCCCCCACACACACACCACACCTGCCTCCCCACACACACACATTCACTACATTAAAAACATTCCCATGACGTTACATATCATAAAATATCAGTTATCAAAACATCTACTTAACTTAACTTAACTTAACTTAACTTAACCTAACCTAACCTAACCTAACCTAACCTGCTGTTTATTATTTCATCGAGTATGTAATTATAGTTTTATCATTTATCAGTAAGAAATATTTAAGATAATAAATAACTCCAATATTAAATGCTTTATACAACAGACGCGCCTCTCGTAAGAACCAATGGCTGAGCAACGATGTAGGAAGTCAACCAATGAGAGGAGAGATCGTTACACACTCGACCACTCAGAACGCTGGATACTCAACACACCCGCTGCCCAGGAGAAGCTTCCATATGTCGCAAGGTGGCACAGTTACATCAACATATTTAGTGGTATCTTAATTACACGTCAGACTGGTTATTACAGCAAGATTTAATTCACACTAATATTTGTTTATGAACTCTTACTGTATTCCATTACTGTAATACTAATATGATAATAAAAATAATTTGTATAACGAATAACTAAAAGTACTACAAATTTCATGTTCTAAAAAACGTCTCCCCCCCCCTCAGTACTGTATAAAACCAACAATAGAACCAGCGCCAGCACGAGCAGTCGCCAACGCCCAGTGATCCACTTCACCCATCACTGACACGCTTTCGTAGGCACTGGTGCTCTAGTAATTTAATGGCTCAAAATACTAATCACACACACACACACACACACACACACACACACACACGTGCTACCAATTAAATCCAGCAAGGGCAAACCCCATCGCTTGGCATTCGCTTTCACCCCGCAAAGTGACGCAGTTAACGAAGCTACGCCAGGCGAACTATCACCCACCTGCCAATAGTGATACTCGCTTAAGCCAGAGAAAGAGTTGCTACCTGGATATAATGTCTCAGGTGAATACTAACACGGTAAAGGACTAATTATAATTCTGATCACAGGTGTACCACGAGGGACGGCGGCCTGTACACACACTGCCTAACAACACACAAGTACAGGCGAGAGAAGAGGGAGACAGACAAGAAGAAGAGAAGAGGGAGACAGACAAGAAGAAGAGAAGAGGGAGACAGACGGAAAACGAGAGAAGGGAAAATACAGAAGTGCAGAGACAAATATATAAAGAGAGAGAGAGAGAGAGAGAGAGAGAGAGAGAGAGCAATACTTGGGACAAATATACAAAGAAGGAAAATGAAAGTAACAGATGAATAAATAGGAAAAAATTACTAAAAGATGAATAAGAGACAAACAGACAAACAAACACATAAAGCTAAAAATATAATATAAAACACAAACTATTTCAAGCTCAAGGTAACATATGCATACGGGTTATCCAACAGAGCAAGACAATGCTTTACCACAACACCGGTACACAGAGGTCAATAAGGTTCAATATTGTACTCTTAACACCCCCTTCGGTCTAATGATGCAACATCCTAGCATTGTTGCAACGTTGTCTCAATGCGGTGCCAGACTAACAAATGTGCAGACAAGAGTAGATGTTGTGGTGGTGGTGATGTGGTGGTGGTGATGTGGTGGTGGTGGTAGTAGTGGTGGTAGTGATGGTGGTAGTGTAGTGGTAGTGGTGGTGGTGCCGGTAGTAGTGGTGATGGTGTCAGTAGTAGTAGTGGTGGTGGTGGTGGTGGTGGTGGTGGTGGTAATTGTGGTAAGGGGATCATTAGTCTGGCTTCAGCGTCATAATGGAAGGTAACCTGTCTCCTTGACCGTGTGTGTGTGTGTGTGTGTGTCTGTGTCAAATATTCACAACACGAACCGGAAATCATTACGTAAACAGAATAGATATTTAAAACTCGACTAGTGAATTGTTTACACAGAGCTCCTAACATCAAGAATACAAACAAATAAACAAACACACTGACATATTTACACCACATTATCATATCTTTGTTGTTTAATTTCATCAGGTAACACAGACCAGGTATTTCTTTTCTTGGCTATTCTTTCATTTCTTAATTTTCCTCTTCAACATATTCTTCTTATTCTTCGTTCTTGGGATTTTGTTTTCTTATTTTTCTTCCTTTCTTTTCCTAATTCTCTCTTCTCTGTCTTCCTTTCTTTACTCTGCTGTTCGCTGGGTCATGTTTGGTCGAGCAGCATTTACACACACGCTTGTTGCAGGCTAGTATTATAGGTCAGTCAGACTTCTTGGCACGAGAAAGAGAGAGACTGTGTGTGTGTGTATACAGGGGAGGGGGTGGTAAGAATGAGGAGAGGGGGAAGTGAGAGTAAACGGAGGAATGAGGTAAAAGCGAGGAGAGGAGGGAGTTAAGAACGAGGGGGTGAAAGGAAAGGAAAGGAAGGGAGAGAAGGAGGAGGAGAGATGAATGAAGGGAGATATAAAAGTAAGGGGGGAAGAATGAGGGGAGACAAATAAGAGGAAGGGAGAAATGAAAGAGGGGAGAGGAGGAATAAATGAGGGGAGAGAGAGAGGGGAACAAAAGATAATCAATCCCTCGCCTCACCCCCACTAGTACAGTAGGTAGACACGCAGTCGCCAAGCCTAGTACACCTCCCCTCTTCCCCCTTCCCTCCCTCTCCTCTTCCCCTCACACCCCTCCCCCTCCCTCTCCTCTTCCCCCCTCCCTCTCCTCTTCCCCTCACACCCCTCCCCTCCCTCTCCTCTTCCCCTCACACCCCTCCCCCTCTCCGACCTTGACATACATTCACCTTAACGTCCGCATTGGCCTTGGTTACTGGGGTCTCTCTCTCTCTCAAGTAGGATAGCGAAGTGGGTAGTAGGATGGGATGGGATGGGATGGGATAGGATGGGATGGGAATAGTGAGATAATGACGATAAAAACAAACAAGAACGTGTAGCTTCATGTAGATATAAAAGTAAAACAAACAAACAGAGATCACGTTCACATCTATCAAAAAACATCCCAACACCACACATCAAAACAACAACACCATCTCCTAAAACAAACACAATATATCCTTTAAACTGTCTACACGTAAACAACATCACCAATTTTAGTTAAACAGATGATCTTAAACTGTTCTATAATTCACCATAAAGAGACTTAGTGAAGATAGTTTATTAATGAATGGGATATTACTAACTCTTGCCTAAACCACATCTACTACAACATACTCTTAGAACACAAGTCAGCTTTATCTCAGCTTATTCAGGATTAGAACGTTTATGTAGGTTAAAACAGTGTAAGAATGTATTAAAGATTAAGTATTTTTTTTTAGTAAGAATTGGGTGATAGTCTATTTTGTCTCTGTAACTCGGGAACCATTGGGTGATAGTCTATTTTGTCTCTGTAACTCGGGAACCATTGGGTGATAGTCTATTTTGTCTCTGTAACTCGGGAACTCTTTCAGTGCCTTCTGTTGTGACGTCTGCAGTATAAGCGGCCATATGACTACTCCTGGGAAAGTGCAGGACGCAAGGTAGATAGTAGCGAAGGACTAATCACGAGGCGCGTGGTATAGTGGCGGCCAAGTGCCAAGGACAGGTGCCAAGAACAAGTGCCAAGTGGGGCAGAAGATTCACTATGGGCTGCCAGCTTGGTCATTACCGCGTATAGAGACAAGTTTCTCAAAAGATTATCACTACTATTAAAATTTCACCTTCAGGTACAAACACATACTACTGACGAGGCCACTTGATCTGTAAGGTGGACAAGACAGTCAAAGGTGTGTCGGAATTTCAATCAGAATTTTATGAGAGCCACGACAAAACTAATTAAGTTATTCTTGGAAACCCGAGCGTCCTGACCCAAGCAACCACCGGTGTAGGTGTTCTTGTTCCTCTACCCAGGTAATGAGACAATCTTATTCCACAACAGTATTTCTGGCTCCTACTACTACCACTATTACTACTACTACTACACTAAATATTGATAACACTAAACTAACTACCACTACTACTTCTAATTACTACTATTCTACTACAATACTAACACTACAATAATAATAATAATAATAATAATAATAATAATAATAATAATAATAATAATAATACATTCTTAACAGGCACTCGTACCCTATGACCACCACCCCCCCCAACGGAGCTCAGGGAGGGGGGGGGGCACCTGTCACATTCTTATATGACGGCAGCAGTTGAAGTCATTATTGTCTCCGGCCGAGGGAGGACCATTCTTCTGTTGTTGGCACATGTTTAGACCTTCTGCAGTAGTGTTCATGGTGTGGTGACTATATTTAATGACTGGCTACGCCTCCCTCACTAGTAACTATATCATATTGTTAACCTCCAATGTGGTATGACTGTAAACCCTCTCAATACCGGACTTCTCAATAAACCCTCTCAATACCGGACTTCTAAAATTAATGGATACAGTAAACCCTCTCAATAGTGGACTCCTCAATACAGTAATGGATACAGTAAACCCTCTCAATAGTGGACTCCTCAATACAGTAATGGATACAGTAAACCCTCTCAATAACAGGGAGGGAGGGAGGATGGGAGGGAAGGAGAAGAGGAAGGGGGAGGGAATGAAGGAAGGAAGGAAGGAAGGAAGGACCTGGGTGTAAAAGGTTGAAGACGGCACCAAAGAGAGTCACGGTGTTGTCTTGGCCAGCAGCGGGGGAAGTATTACTGTACCCCACACACACGTGACTGCTCTTCTCTCACAGTTTCCATCTGTCTACGGCCCTCTCAATATATATTTATGTCTCTATTTATTCACATGTTTCTCTAGTTCTTCCTTTAAAACACACACAGTTGCTGACCACCAAAATTATTACTATTTACTAACCAATTCCAAAAGATCGTATCATTTAACATAACCAACTTTCACTCTTCCCCACACGCTATCTATACTCTGTGTGTGTGTGTGTGTATGTGTGTGTGTATGTGTGTGTGTGTGTGTGTTTGTGGGTGTGTGTGTAACAGATGGAGGTCGTGTTTATGTTTATTATTGTAACCAACAAATAAAACCCACAGTGTCCTTTGTTTACAAGAGTCAGCTGATGTAGTACGTCACATGAGAAATAATTTTAGCAATCAGCTGATGGAGCCCAGAGTGGTTTGTTTACATTAATCAGCTGATGGATACCTTATGGGTGTTTGTATACGGTAATCAGCCGAGTCTCAAGACATGCTCCTGAAAGACATGGGGGGGATGGGGAGGGGGGATGAGGAGGGGGGGATGGGAGGGGAGGGGAGGGAGGGGGGGCATTGTATTACTTGAAGGGAGAGAAAAAATGGAGGGTCTGACGGGTGGGGTGACATCATACTCTCCACACACATGGCCACACACACCACATGGCCACACACACCACATGGCCACACGCACCACATGGCCACACACACACCACATGGCCACACGCACCACATGGCCACATGACCAAACACATATTCCCCTTTCAGGCCACTTTGTTACCTTCCTACCACGACTCTTATCAATGTTATCTCCACTACCCACGCCCTCAACACAACCCACGGCCCACACACACTACCCACGCCCTTCAACACACCACTACCCACGCCCTTCCACACACAACCCACGGCCCACAACACACTACCCACGCCCTTCCACACACAACCCACGGCCCACAACACACTACCCACGCCCTTCAAAACACAACCCACGGCCCACAACACAACACTACCCACAACACACTACCCACGCCCCTCAACACAAGCCGCCAACACTCAACATGAAATCAAAACACGTTATCCCAGTGATCATTCCATCTGCCCCACATGAGGTGATCTGTGGACAAAGGCGGCGTCTCTTATCAGTGTATTTCCCGGTGGTTAAGAATTGCTATTGACGGAGATAAGAAGGATAAGAGCCTTCCTTTTATCCTCACGGCGGGCTACAGTGTATGTCAGGGCTAGTGTATGTTCCTCTTTCCCCGATATCTTTCTTTCTCCCCCTCCTCCCCCTTCCTATTTCCATGACCCTCACCCCTCTTTAGTTTCCTGTTCCTTTCCCCCCAACCAACTTCCCTCCCTTACCTCCCCCCCTTCCCACATAGTCTCCCTCACAGCTCATTACTCCACCACCACACACTTGACAGCAGCTCGTCCACGTCTGAGGCACTTCACGGGACGCTCTCACACTTAACCTGTAATGGGAGACGTATTACCGTGTCTGAGACGAGGAGATGAGGCCAGTGGTGGTGAAGGAAATGGTGGTCCAGGTGTGTGTGTGTGTGTGTGTGTGTGTGTGTGTGTGAATTCTCTCTATCTGTCTCTCTCTGTTAGTCTATGTAAATTTATTCTCTCTCTCAATACCCATCGCAAATTTTCTCCCCCTTTAACACACTAAACTACCATTAACCCTCAACTTACACCCTCCAGCCAACACAGTTCAAGGTACTGCTCAAGAGTATGCAACTAAGATGTCGAGGAGGAGCAAATACAGCGAAATAAACATGTAAACGAATGCTAACATAAACTAACCTAACATAACATAACATAACCTAACCCAACCTAATCCGACTTAATCCGACTTCATGACTGGAAACTTTGTTTAATCCAATCAATTAGGTTAGGTAATCTCAATCATCATATGCCAGGCAGTGTCGTATGTCCAAACAGACCAGAGAGAGAGAGAGAGAGAGAGAGAGAGAGAGAGAGGGAAGGAAGGAAGGAAGGAAGGAAATTTCTTACACTTCATAACTTATTCACTAATTTAAGGAGCTTATAATGTACTACTAAACGCAACTAAGAAAACAGAAATCACTTACGTAGTATGCAAGAACCTGCGGACAATTGAGAATAAAAATCATTAGATGGCATACAGGTAACACAACAATATAGGTAACAACAATAACACTATATCAAAACAACTGAGAAATAGAGAGCGAGAGAGAGAGAGAAGGAAAGTGAGAAAAAGTAGAGAGAAACGAAAGACACTCACGCTTCATCCTCACAGTCGACGGAGATGCAGATGCTGTCCCGCCAAGACGAATCTGACTCCTGGAAGAAAAACAAAAGAACATCTGAGAAAAACAAGCATCTATAAAGACACTTATAGAATACATAAATATAGATACCATCAGATACGACGCGCGCGCACACACACACACACGTCACCTTCAAATATAAAAATTAAGGGAGAGAGAGAGAGAGAGAGAGAGAGAGAGAGAGAGAGAGAGAGAGAGAGAGAGAGACTACCTTCAAACATCAAAACCAGGGCAAAAAAATAAGAGACAGACAGACAAAAGAGACGGAAACAAACAGACAGACACACAAGTCCCCTACAAAACCACAATTAAACACCAACTTACAAACATACAGTACACACATGACCGTTAATACACACTTTTCCCACGTTAATGTTCACACACTACACCACAAAGGGGTCAAACTGGCCTCAGATATAAACAAAGCCAGTGAAGAGACGGTCCTTGATGCCAGGCGTGTGCGTGTGTGTTAACTGCCACTTACATCACCCATACACTCACTCACAGCATAAACTTCACTTCCACCACGAGAAACTTCAACCAGTTTCTACGTTGTCAAATATATGTTATTTACACAAACTCAAAACACAACATTCAACCATAACATTTAAACATAATAAATAACAACTCCACATACCACAAAATAAAAATCACACAATCAACATTCAATAATAAACAAAGAATATTATGCAAATTCTACACAAACTTAATGTATAGGGTAACTAATTAACTATGTACGACTTCAAGAAAGCCTTATCAAAATACAGGAATATCACCAATACGATTTTGTATGTTTATTTAATAATAATACACAATACAGCATCATGCACACATCATGCAGTATGGCCCAGTTGCATGATAATCCATTAAATAGAATTACCAAGATGACATTTTTAATTCTCAGGTGTTTATATTGGCGGATGAGGTAAGATGTTGTAGAATTAAGTCAAATAATAATAATAATAATAATAATAATAATAATAATAATAATAATAGTAATAATAATAATGATAATGATAATGATAATAATAATAATAATAATAATAATCTCTGGGTTTTCTAGAAGGTTCATTGCCCTGCCTTAGGAATATATTTGGTAGTGAAATAACAGACTGATGAAACCTGTCGCGCATCAAGAAAAAAATCGGCTTCGAAACTTGTGTCCGAGGATTGCCGCGGCTAGACTCTCAAAAAACTTAAATCAATAATTATCCTCATGCATCTAATTGGTGTATATAAAGCAACGAGACAAAGCTAGCGACTAATAATATGACGTAAACACTTCCCTGACTTGTGAAAATTTTAAAATCTGTAAACATCCAAGTCGACAATATATCGTGTTATAGCTCTAATAAATTTTTACCATCATGTATATAAAACACTTATAAAGGAAAAATATGTAGAATCATAAACATAATGGTGGTAAAAATCTTAAAATTGTTGGGAAAAATAATACTTTTTTTTTCCCGCTCGTTTTGTTTAGTCATGGTAACAAATTCTTGAATGTGTCAGAAGGCACGAGAGGCCGCGGGGATTTAGTCCTTTTTATTTATTTACCAATTTAAAATTCTTTTCATATGGACAAGTTTTATATAAAAATAAAACAACATCTTTAATAATGGTTTTATTATCAGTATTTTTTATTTAAAGTTGATACGAATTTAATATATTTTGATTTCTCAGATTTTAGGAGAATTCTTTGTATATTTTACTTATTTTAATCTATTTTAATCATATTTATTCTTGCTGCTATTATTATTATTATTATTATTATGCAGCAACTTATTTAATATTCTTACGGTGTGTGTGTGGCAAGACACCTTATTGTAACGTCTTGTCGTGTGTGTTCCGTCAGCACGTACTGAATCATTAACAGTGAAAAGTTTTAAAAAATTAGAAGCTTCATCTCATCTTTCTCTCGAGTGTCTTAACAATTTTTAGAAGTATTTTTTTTGCCATACTTTTTTTCCATCTGCTTTGAACTTTTTTTTATATGGTTGTCAGTCGAGGTATACAGAATATGCTTTATAAACACCTATTGTGATTTTCAATTATTTTTAGAAATATACCAACAAAATAATAAAGTTAAATATTATCACCATTTTTCTCAAATATTTCAACAAAATACTGCATTAACTAAAAGAATAAATAAATAAACAGGAAAATAATGAGACTCGCTATTTAGTTGTATAAATGAACTTTCACTAATTCCCTGTGACCTCTCAACTTCCTCAGTCTCAGAGGCACAGAAGGCACCAGTAATACAATATTCACATGAGTGTAGGACCCTCACGTCGCGACTCAAAAAGCCTCATACGAATGAAAATATCAACAGCGGCTTTTTTTTTACAAAGTAACCATCTTGGTGAGCGGTCGCCGCGCGCTCACTTTAGTGTAATCTCCTCCCATTGTTGTCACGGTGAATGAGTCTTCAGCTACGTGGGACTCTGGTGGGCCATAATGCTGGGTCACGCAGATAGCAACAAACAGGAATTTCCCTGACATGATCTTGTCGGCCTCCAGAGATAAATCTCTGATTTTGTGGAAGCTCACACGTGAAGAGAACAGCGGCCTGGGTAACAACAACACACACACTCACTCACTCTTGCTTCACTACCTCTGGCACGCAGTAAACACCACGAGTTTACAACATATACTTATACTGTATTATATATACAGGTATTTATTTATCTTGATAAAATCACACACATACATCTAAATACCTACAAAAAAAAACTTTAATACTAACGAAAATTAGTTCTCTAAATATTCAAGTTTGATCTTAATTATTTAACGTAAAAAAAAGGAAACGGAAAACCACTTTTTTTTAAGAATTAGTTGTAACGTTTTAACAAGATGGTCTTTGCCCCATACGATGTGATGACGTCAGCGGAAGTCAGGGCTGGGAACACCCGTCTGAAAAATGAAGCCGATATATTATACTCATTTATTATTTCAATCTCTAATCGCACTATATAACTGTAAAAAAAATTAATTTTATAATAATTCAACGCAAGAAAATCATTATATTTTATTAAATGCAAATTCTGTAAAATTAGGAGTATGGGTGAAACTACATCTAGTTCAAGTTGTCTAACGTGTCAGGGGAGTAGCGTCTTGGCTGCTTCAGGGTTAATGCACTTATTTTGAGTTCATTAAAAAATAAACCACATTATCGAATTTACATATAAGAATTTACATTGTACAATGTAAAAATTTGATGTAATAAAACCGACCTTTAACTAAACTGAAGCAATTTTACCTGGTCATCCAATTTACGATAGATCTCTAAGCAGGAATTAGAAAACCGAATTACTGACATAATTGCAGTGAAGAAGTTGTTTTGGCGCGTAATTCAAACTAATCTAAATTTACACTACAAGTACACCTTTAATTTTTATTTTTAAGCTAACTAATTTATGAATAGTTATTGTTATCGCCGCTGGCTTCAGCTACAGTGCTGGCGTGTGATGCCAATAAATCTTTCGACCTGTGACCTCGCCAGATGTAGAAGTGTTTACAGACAAGTCCTGGTTCTGCTGAGTGGACTGTCTTAGACTGGTGGCGGTGGCTGCCCGCCCCTCCATGAGACAGATCGCCCTCTCTAGTGATGCTGTGAAGACCAGCCTTCTGTCCGAGAATTTGTGCTGGGACGATTTACGCAATACTGTTTTCTCTTGTAACAACATACTGATCTGCATTGACCCGCACTTGTAAGTACAGCCTAAGTGATGACATACCCCTCGGTACTGAAATATTGTTGAATAATTACGCCTACTCGTTTCTGCCTAACCTGGAGTAATACGACAATGCAGAATGAAGCGAAGCTGAGATTAATAGAGTTATGAACTTTGTGTTATGTCAGTATGTTTAATAAATTGTAATTAAGATAAAATTGTGTGAGACTAACTAATTATGTATCAGATGAATCACCTTGTAATATTATGAACGCCTTCTCCTCTGCAGGTTTTGACCACATCAATAAATCGTGAATGCGTCAAGAGACGGGTTTCAATCATTCCCTTCGACTTGCCCGTAACCTGAACGTCCTTAACTAAGGCGTTTACAGTAATAATAATATTACCAAGATAAATACGGCTTGAGTTGATCTTCCAAACCAGAGAACATAACAGCTTTAGTTAAATATTAATAGTTACTGGTCACGTACTTGGCCCCTCCCTTGCTTATCCTGTCAGTCATGGCTGATAAAAACATCCTGTAACCAAGTCTCTTTCTCTCACACTTGGAATAATTCTCTCACCTTTCATACATCTACCATTCTCTCCCATTCTCACCTCTCACAAATTATACTCTACCGATTTGTCTGTTTCACGTTCGTACGCACAAAAAAAAAATCCTCGCTCGTTCCGCCGCTGATGTTTCCCGTCCATTATTGGCTAACATCCTCCCTCACTCTCGCTCTCTGCCTAATCCCATCCCTTTCCTCTCCTCACTTCAAACTCTCTTTCTTTATTCTCTTTATTTAATTCCTCTATTCGTTCCAGCGTTCTTATCCCATTTTTTCCTTTGGCATTTATTATTGTTATCATTCTACATAATTTATTGATAACTGTCTAGTCTTCAAGATGTCTAGTCTTCAAGTAAAATAAGCTGGGATGTCTAATCTTCAAGTAAAATAAACTGGGGTGTCTAGTCTTCAAGTAAAATAAGCTGGGATGTCTAATCTTCAAGTAAAATAAGCTGGGATGTCTAATCTTCAAGTAAAATAAGCTGGGATGTCTAATCTTCAAGTAAAATAAGCCGGGATGTCTAATCTTCAAGTAAAATAAGCAAGTAAAATAAGCTGGGATGTCTAATCTTCAAGTAAAATAAATGTCTAATCTTCCGATGTCTAATCTTCAAGTAAAATAAGCCGGGATTTAATCTTCAAGTAAAATAAGCTGGGATGTCTAATCTTCAAGTAAAATAAGCTGGGATGTCTAATCTTCAAGTAAAATAAGCTGGGATGTCTAATCTTCAAGTAAAATAAGCCGGGATGTCTAATCTTCAAGTAAAATAAGCTGGGGCGTCTAATCTCCTAGTGAAAATAAGCTGCAGGTGTCTAGTCTTCAAGTAAAATAAGCTGGGATGTCTAATCTTCAAGTAAAATAAACTGGGGTTTGGTTAGGTTAGGTTTGGCTAGGCTATTACGAACGCTGTCTAGTCGGAGGCGTTTCAAGGCCTTAGGACGCTGACGAAGTGGATGATTTCGAGCCGAGAGTTGATTAATATTGATGGTTTCGGACAGGTTCTTCAATTCTGAGTGAGAGCTGATGAATATTGATGTCTTCAATATTCTCGACTCCTGGACATGATGGGAGTGGAAGCTTCGAGAAGAGAATATGTTTTGCTTGATTTCAGAACACCCTCCCTAAAGAACCCTTACAAATCCAGTTACAAAAATATTTAATAATACGAGTTACAAAAAATTATAATACCAGTTACGAAAATACTTGATAATACCAGGTAAAACAAAAAAAACATTAATACTTGCAAAAAAATGTCGTTAATATCAGGTAATACCAGTTAAAAATTCCTTAATATCAAGTAAGAATCCTTAATACCAGCATAAAAATCCATGATACCAGCCAAAAATTCCTTATTAATACCAATTTTAAAATATTTCCCACTACAGTATATTTCGTGCACATGACTATTCTAGACTTCCAACTTAATTCTGGTTTTAAAAATAGACAAATATATGAATAAAACTCGAGGGTGAAACAAATGAACACCCAAGGACAGCAGAGAGAGATAAGATAAGCGGTGTGTCTATATATATATCTGTGTGTCTGTCTCTGTCTCTCTCCCTCACACAGTCTCTCCCCCACTGTCTCTCTCTCTCTCTCTCTCTCCCCACTGTCTCTCCCCTCACACAGTCTCCCCCACTGTCTCTCCCCACTGTCTCTCCCCCACTCTCTCTCCTCAGTCTCTCTCCCCCACACTCTCTCTCTCTCTCTCTCTCTCTCTCTCTCTCCACCGCGGCGCTTGAAGTAAAAATCTAATTATTGGAGGACGTGTCCATGGGGGTTAATTTCCTGCTTTGCTAATCACAGGAGCTGGTCCGCCTGCCACAACACCCTGATTCCTCCCTTACATCCTCGAGGAATAACTAACCTAACCAAACCCAACGCAAGCAAACCTAACCAAACCAAACCCAACCAAACTCAATCTAACCTAACCAAACCCAACGTAAGCAAACATAACCTAACCCAACGCAAGCAAACCTAACCTAACCAAACCCAACCAAACTCAATCTAACCAAACCAAACGCAAGCAAACCAAACCTAACACAAGCAAACCTAACCCAACTCAACCTAACAAGGATTAAATATTTCTTAGTCTTACAAATAACACTTGGCTTTAACTCTTGAGATTTCTCGTATCTTTCGTTTCCTGTGGCAATCTTGCGTTCGCTTAGTACACAGTGGTAATGTTGACTCGTTAAAAATGGCTCTGTCGTAGGCCTAGAGAGAACCGATAATTGACTCTTAGAAGTAAAACACAAAGAAACGAAGTAAAACACAAAGAAACGAAGCAAGAAAGTTTGAGAAGCGAGGTTCGTGGGTCAGTACCGCCATATAATTAGGTTAGATGGACGTTCGTGGGTCAGTACCGCCATATAATTAGGTTAGATGGACGTTCTGGATCGAGGTCAATTCGATGGGGTGGGGAGGTTAGGTTAGGTTATCTCCCCAAACTTGCCAGAGTGAGATGGGGGAGAGGAGAAAAGAAGAAGAGAGAAAGAAGAGAGAGAATATGACGAGCAGCTTAAAGTCAGTGGGAAGTGTAAATGAGAACCAGGTAATATAATTGCCTCGCCCGACAACAGGTGATGTGGTTATACTCAACATGTCTTCAACCTTTCAATTTACACCTCCTTGACTATGAATCGTGAGGTGATAAACGTCCAATTTACACCCTTATGTACCCCTGTGTGTGTGTGCGCGTCTGTGTGTGTGTGTGTGTGTCTGTGTGTGTGTGTGTGTGTGCGTCTGTGTGTGTGTCTGTGTGTCTGTCTGTGTGTGTGTGTCTGTCTGTGTATGTCTGTCTGTCTGTCTGTCTGTGTGTGTGTGTGTCTGTGTGTGTGTCTGTGTGTGTGTGTGTGTTTATAGTGTGCCCAACACACCTCCTTACCTATAATTAAAGCTAATCCTAACCTTTCTACATCTAACTAGACCCCTCCTCCTCCTCCATCCTCTATCCTCCTTCTCTCCCTCCCTCTTCTCCCCTCCTCCCTCCCCCTCTATCCTCTCCCCCCTCCCCTCTATCTCGGCCTTCTCCGTCCTCTAAAAATTAATATGATTCTTGTTGGGTCACCAAGCACCTCCTCATCCCCCCCCCCTCACACGTTACTCATGAATCTGTAAGTTTCCGTGCTCGAGGTTTATGAGGTGGGGAATGTAGGGGTAGTAGTAGTAAAGAGGGTAGTAGTGGTGTTAGTAGGGGTGGTGGTGGTGGTGGTTGGAGTAGTGGTGGTGGTGGTTGGAAGTAGTGGTGAGTGGTTATTAGAGCAGGGGTGGTGAGTGGTTGCAACAGGGGGTGAGTGGTGGTAGTAGGGGAGTGGTGGCAGATGTGGTTGGAGTAGTGGTGGTGGTTGTTAGGCAGGAGTGGTGGTGGTTGTTAGAGCAGGGGTGGTGGTGGTTGTTAGAGCAGGGAATTGGTGGTGGTTGTTAGAGCAGGGGTGGTGGTGGTTGTTAGAGCAGGGGTGGTGAGTGGTTTGTTAGAGCAGGGGTGGTGGTGGTTGGAGCAGGGTGAGAGTAGTGCGGGTGGTAGTAGTGCAGGTAGTGGTAGTGGTGGTAGGGACACAGGTGGTAATGGTGGCAGGAATGATACTAACCATACACATATTACCAGACAACCATCCGAGAATCATTAAAACCCAACATAAACAATTACATCAAATATGAATCAGACTCCTGAACAAAAATAGATCAAATGTCGTCTATATTTAGGACTGGACGCCATCTTGAGACCACACACACACACACACACACACACACACTGACACACACACACACACACACACACCACACACACACACACACACACACACACACTGACACCAAAGTTTCTAAGAGATTTACACAAGAAGTTTTAACAAGACAACAGTTTGTTTTGAGAAGTCGGAAATATTTAAAGTATCCAAGCAGACGTATATGGTTGTGTCACCCCCCCCCGCCCATCCCCAGAACACCTAGGATCGCCCCCCCCCTGCTACGCCCATCCCCAGAACACCCTAGGATCGCCCCCCTCTCCCTACGCCCATCCCCAGAACACCCTAGGATCCCCCCCTACCCCCCCCCACCCAGGACCAAAAGGAAGCCCACACAGATGACGTATCATTCCACTATAAAGAACACCGCTTAAATAGGGTTAGGCTAGTCCCTTGTTGGCCGCCCTGCTGTCAAAAGGTGCCTCCTCCTCCTCCTCGACTCAAACATGTCCTCGTTACTGAGAGTCTTTCCAGGTTATATGTCTCTCTCTCTCCCCTCCCTTATCCCTGTCTTTCTTATCTTTATCTCTTTTCTTTCCCTTACTCCTCCCTCCTCTCTCTCTCTCTCTCTCTCTCTCTCTCTCCCTCCCTCTCCTATGATTCAGGACCGAGTCTCTTGTATGGATGACCTACTTCTCTCACCCCCCCTCACTCTTTCACCTCCAAACACCATGACCCAGATGTGTTGTCCGTCTGTCTGTTCTAAGGAGTCTCCCGTCACATTCTCACTATCTCGTTTAAAGATCTGTCTGTCTCTCTGTCTGTCTGTCTGTTCTAAGGAGTCTCCCGTCACATTCTCACTATCTCGTTTAAAGATCTGTCTGTCTCTCTGTCTGTCTGTCTGTTCTAAGGAGTCTCCCGTCACATTCTCACTATCTCGTTTAAAGATCTGTCTGTCTCTCTGTCTGTCTCTAAGCTTCCCGTCCTATCCTCATTGACTCAGGTGTTCAAAATTCACGACAAACTCCTGTGTTTGTTGTCAGTCTGCCTTAGTGTTTGCTGTCTGTCTGTGTGCGGTGGCAGTGCCCCCCTCTCAGACCACCACCTCCAGCTTGGTAATAAACCGTAGAGGTGACCGCCCACACTGTTCCCTGATGAAGAACGTCCATGGAGAGAGAGAGGAGACATCCCCAGCAGCGAGAACCACCATATACCCCAAAAAAATCACCTGAAGGCAAGAGAACTGATCATCTGCAGCAGGTGACGACGCAGCACCAGCAGGAGGAAGAGAAAAGGAGGAGGGGGAGGAGGAGAAGGGGGTTGGAGGAGAAGGGGGAGGAGGAGAAGGGGAGGAGAGGGAGGAAGAGGAGGAGGGGGAAGGAGGGGGTAAAGGGGGGTCTATATTGCCTACTTCAGGAGCAGCAGCAGCAGGTGGGTCAATAGTGGGCAAAGGCAAGGCCACGTATCCCCACACACAGGGCAGCTTTACTCAGTCCCCCACACTGTTGTCTTTAAATCCTTCCACGGTGATCTAAGACTCATTCACGGGGTCACGTAACACCTGTCCACCGGGCCATGACACCTGTTCACCGGGTCATGACACCTGTACACGGGGCCATGACACCTGTGCACGGGGCCATGACAGGTATGTGGTGCAGGTATAGGTGTGTGGTGCAGGTACAAGTGTGGTACAGGTGTGTGGTGTGGTACAGGTATGTGGTGCAGGTACAGGTGTGTGGTGCAGGTATAGGTGTGTGGTACAGGTGTGTGGTGTGGTACAGGTGTGTGGTACAGGTGAGGATCAATAGAGGCTGCGGCAGTGCTTCACCCGGCAGACAGGTACAGCCCTCTCTCCTCTCCTACACCACTCATAACTGACACCTGTGGTAATTGAACACAAACCTCTATAAATATCAATTATAATAAACTAAAGAATAAGTTATAATACAGTAATAACAATAATAAATAATAATAACCACAATAATAACAAGGAATAAGAATAATAAGAAAATTAAGAATAAAGAAGACGGAAGAATAAGGAATAAAGAAGAAATTCACCATTCTTGTCATATACCACTGTACCAAAAACTCAAATATTCCTCCCTCCACCATCCACTACCTCTGAGAGAGAAAGAAAAGCTTAAAATAATGGATAAGCTTGTGGTGCTGTCGAGTGGTGTTGACATACAAGACACCATTCAAGGGTCGTGCAGCTGTAATGGACCAATACAGCCTGGACTGGCGAGTGTAACCATTAACTGTACTGTATCGTTCATCCCACTTTCATTGTGTAAAAGAAAACGGAGTGAAAGTGGTTAATATATACCGAACAGCATATTTAAAGGCACTGGGGATATAACACACTATATTCTAATTACACCTAGATGGACTTTGCATGATCGAAAACGAGAACCAATAATCTTTAGGATATTAGATAAGCTCGTTACCCACTCAGCCATCAGCCCCCCCCCCCCCTAAATTTGTATTAGAATATTTTGTTTACTGTACTTTATCTTTACATTTCCCCCTTCATTTTGCAACTTTTTATTTATTTTTTTTCTTAATTTCCCAAAATCTGGAGAATCGTGCAAGTGGAAAATATTCGGTTTAGGGAGAGAGTTCTCTTTGTAAAAGGAAATGTATTCGAGTAACTGGAATTCTCACTCGACCAGAACCGGCAACTCAACATATTAATCCAGTTAAGAGAGATTTTACGGTATATTTTTATAGTTATGACTAATTTATCTTTTAACCTTGTCAAGTTAAAATAATAATAATAATTAATTTTGGAGTTGAATTAAAAAAACACATTTGCTTTAATACACACACACACACACACCATAATATATCCACACCTCATACACAATAACACACACACACAACACATCCAGACAAGAAAGAAAAAAAACTACCTAGAATTTACTGAAAACACCAACAAATAAGACCACGAAAGACGCTCCCGCACTCATGTTCCAATAATATAACACACTTACCTAGATCATTTCCTCGCTCAATGCTTCGGTAACGTCGACGCCAAAAACCCTCGGTAAAAATGGGACCGTGACTTGTATTTAAACACACCTATTAACAATTATGAAACCCGTAACTAAACTTTTCACCTAAGGCAATGAATGGGGAGGTTTACAAAAAAAAATCGGTACAAGTAAAGAAAAAATCGGGTAAGAAAGAATCGGGTTATGAAACATGGTGTAGCCTAGCCTAATGGGAGTCTCCTCATAGTGACAGCATGTGAGGTAACGCCCCGAGCCTACACAAGACTTATTTATATACCGAGGACACAATAATGAACATTCTAGCCATGAGACAAAACCTTTTACATTAGATCAACAATTTATCCTCAAATAACAACCTGCAAGTCGCGTTTAGAAGCAGAGAATTAAACTCCTGTGAGAAAAGATAGCCAAGTGTACGGCATTTATATTCCTATTACATACATATAGCGTTTATAAGAACCAGCACTTGGCTCCAGTTTAAAATCTTCCGCAAACTGATGACGTGAAAACCCATCGCGCTTAAGACATGTAGAAGTACTAACCAGTTTTCAAACTATATTTATTTTCACAATTTTAATATAAGAAAAAAGCGAGTCAATTAAAATATATGAAAATTACTCCGGGTATGAATTTCTTACAAAGTGAAGATGTAAATCCCACCACGGCGCTGAACTACACCCACCTGGGACCTCCCCTTCAGAACTCTCAGCCGCATCTATTGATTTTCATGAGTGATGCGCTGTGAGATATCTTCCTGACACACTTATATTTCCCAGACGTGGTTTAGACTGTGGTAAAAAATTAGGATTCCGGTTTCATGGCAGGTGTTCATGATGTGATATATTAATTCAACAAACTTCTCTATTATTAAGCCGTATATCCTAGTTTGGATTTCAACCGACCGTAAACAGTCATTACACATTAAGATTTCATGTCAAGATTTGATGTTAACTGTCATTTTTAATTTAAGCTGAGAATGATGGATGCTTTACAGTTTTAATATTTTTTGAAGTGCAATTATCTGGGCAAAGGGATCCTCTAATTACTGTTCCCTAAAAATGTTTACAGTAGCTTCCGGCAGCGAGATTAATGGACGTGTACACATGACGCGGCTTAATACTTAAAATCATTCCTACATAAATCATAACTTATCATCATCATCATCTACACTATTTATCTTGCAGGAACCTCAAATATGAAAATTATGCTAACACTAAATTACAAGTTTTATAACATACTAGGACCTCATTCAGTACAGTTTATCGTGTATGTTTTAACACACTAGTATCATCAAAATGTTCCCTACAGTGTCTTAGTTACGGATTATAGTTAAATTTATATTCATATTTATTATTAAGGTGAAGGAATCATAAATTAATGAAGATGCCAATTTGATGGTTGTCTTGAACACTACCAGTCTGTTTTGAAACGGTTATATAATTAATCTCCCAACGGTTGTGTTATCAATGTTAACTTGTGTTGTAGATATTTTTTTTTTTACAATAGGTCGATGTAGTCTGCGCTATTCCATTCTGTTATGATTCCTTCACCTGCAAAAGAAAAAATACTAATTATCCTATGGCGCGGGAGTCATGAGACCAACCATGGTGTAATAAACAGGGGACACATATACCCTGAAATAGATTTTACTTACAATGGCAGGTGCTTTTGTGGTGCTCTAGGTCATCTACACAGGCTAGTTACAACATGCAAAGTGGATGGTGAGCACTTAATCAATTTCATTAGCAGTGATATATTTTATCTTCTACGTCAGCTTGCTGTTCAACGCAAAATTGGATACTTATGAACACTATATACAAAACTGTGTGGCTTTGCAATTCACTATAAAAAAAAGCGCGCGTTTTTCTCATCTGAGATGCCCGCTGACCTACATACATTCATTATTTCAAATTGAATATTAACCGTTAAACTCAGGTAGTAAATTCACGCTTTCAGATGATGCATTTAATATAAACTTATTTTTACCCACAATAAGGCATATTAAGACCAATTATTTATCACTTATATTACATTATGCAAAAACTAACACTTTAAAGATCAGAATCACAATGACATATTACACGGCCGTCAGCAGAGGCGGGAAATATGACTGAGAACTTCATATTTTTCCCGCCTCTGCTAACGTCCGTGTAATATTTCAATGGGATTCTAATCTTTTATTTTTTTTGCATAATGTATTATTACTTATACGTGATTTGGCTTAGTATGCCTTATTGTGGGCTTAGTATGCCTTATTGTGGGTAAAAATAAGTATATATATTAAATGCATCCTCCGAAAGAGTGAATTTGCTACCAGAGTTTAACAGTTAATATTCATGTATGAGATTACTGGTAAACTTCCTACGTTCTCATGTTTGAAATAATGAATGTATGCCTGTACCTTTATATAATTTAGCTAAATATCTTTCTCATCAGAAACGGTCATCCCAAAGATTATGAATAAACTCATTTAGAAATACATCGTTACTTCAGGACGAAATCGGACAGGTTTGCAACAGCCAATCAACTCTAATTCTTGAGAAGACGGCGGGGCATCCTTTCTCAACTGGGAATAACGCACTATAACTGGTTTCACATTTTAAAATTACAATCAGGACAAGATATAAAAGTACTCTATTACCAAGAAAATCGTCCAAAATAGCCACCCCCCAGAAATAAATGATTTGGCGAATAAATAAAAACATGCAAAAAAGCAATAATGATAACCGTAAGATATATAAAATAAAACATTTCGAGCGGGTTACACCAGCAGGGTTAAAAAATGTGGCAGCGGATGGTGCTAGGCTAGGCACTGTGCTACCCTGGTACGCCGACGTTCCGACCCAGACGTTTTATCCTACTAAAGTTGGGTAAGGTTAGGTTAGGTTAAAGGATGATGAGTAAGGAAACGCCCTGGCCGAAACGTCTTAAGCTGAAAATATCAAAGTCAACACACAAGGCTTAAACGTCCTGGGCCAAAACGTGGTCTGGGTCACCAACAAGCGGATTATAAAATTCTGCGTCAAAGAATGCGTTTTATTTATTTGCACATTACCTCTGAAGATTCTTCCTCACGACAGCCGTTGCCACTACTCAACTGAGAAGAAAAAAAATAAGAAAGTGAGGATGATGATAAGATGCACCCAGAAAGTAATACAAAAGTTAAAAGGAAAATAAATTGAGTCAATCAGTACGGCGTGTTGTCTTTCCAGTTACCAACACTTGGGAAAGGTACTGCGCTCCTTGGCAAATAGCACGAATTACTCCTACACAAGTCACCTTCTGGTCGCCATAATACTCTAAAGGAATTTTTGCTATCATGAGAAATAATCAATTGTATTGGTATATTTATCAGACTCGGAATTTAAAAAAAAATAAATAAATTGCTGCAGTTAAATGCAATTGGTTGTATTCCTTTTTTAAGTTATTTTACATGAATGTAAATATTACATTTTATTTTTCCACTTTCAAGCATCTCCTAACATACTTCTACTGTTACACTTGTAGGGTCAAAACACACACACTTCAACATAAGAGAGGCTGGCTGTTCAGACTGAGTATCCTTCACTCCTTTGGCAACATTCCTGTCTCGGACTAACCCATCTTAATACCTTCATTCCTAAAAGTTTGTTATAGTTTTAATCTAGCTGAACTAATATCATTTATTCTGTTCGGGCCATTTTCACCAATCGATTTCTGTTTTCTAGGTTCGGTTATGTTAAGTTACCCTAAGTATGGGTACAATTCTACGATTTATATATTCCAGTGGGAAAAAAATTATCTAGTTATGAAAACAAAGTGGCCGCCAAACAAGCTAAAATGGTAAACTATTTCTAACAAACCAAACCAAACCTAAACAGACGATCCAACCATAATAGAAATGTAATCAACCAGGACTCTCGTGTATACATGTGGCTGGCTGTCGTGAAGTGCGCCTGAGAGCTACAGTACTTACATGTTATCATAAAGTATAGCGGTATATTCAATATACATCGGCCAACAATTCACATGGCGGCAGGTGACGGAATGGAGGAGGCAGCGGTGTACTTTACAACTCAAAAGCTTTAAAGAAAATGTTTTTGCCAGAGCTCTCGGTCATGTGTTCAAATTACAGGTTCCTATATCAATATGTTCCTGATTTATCACCTAGACAAGCAAAACAACAGATTACTTCCCGTTAAGAACAAATCACGAGAAAAAAATGCTCACTAGTGTATCTAAATGTCAGCTTCCTAACTCACAAGGCGCCTGAGATATCGTCCAGACCACAATGAAAACCGGCTTCCTGTAGGGGTGGAGTGTGAGGCTCGTGGGATGTACATTGTATACAAGGTAACTAAATCTATTTTGGGTTGATAGCGACAGCAAATGGAGTTTTTTTTCCCAGATCATTCTAGATTTGAAAATGATGTATTCAATATGCACTGAACGTGTTTTCTATACAACACAGTTTATACTAGACCTATAAGGAACTGTACTTACTCTCTTTCACTTCACTATGACCTATAACTGATTGAGAAAACGACAAAGGAAAAATTTATCGATTTTCAACACGTTTTACTCGTAATATTTACATGCCAGGAACACAACCTTTAATCAATATTGACACCATAACTTCTATTTGCATTACACCTGTCTAAACATTATGAGCGAATTCCTGAAAGGTTTTAACAGAACGTATTTTATTCTCGTTATTGTTTTGTACAGTGTAGAGGACCCAAGAAATTTTTTGACGCATGTTCATCTTTTACCACAAGACATGACTAGGCTACCCGTATTATCTGGTCTATTATTGTCTATCTATGTTTATACTGGCACAAAAATACATACACAAGCATGCATCGTCAAACAACACAATTACCGGTACAAATATACCACAAAGACATGTACTGTATACACGCAAAGGCATTATTAGAAAACACACTATTGGAAGCAGTGTTGTCTAATGGTAGACCCTGCTGCCATATGGCATCACAAAAATTTTGACCAAGTCCCAGGTTGCTCATCTGACTTTCTACCTCATTTACACACAATTACATGATCTCAATTGTTTCTCTTACTATTGACAACACAACATACATACAGTATATCGTTTCATCACTCTTGATTTATTTTATTTTCGTTGTTTTTATCTATGGTTTTTTTTATTATTTTTAGTTATAATTTTTATCGATTTTTATTAATTATTATTATTATTATTATTATTACATTTTCGCCCCCCAGGCCCTGATGTGGGTCAGTGACCTGTGCTCGGGTGGGCTAATCCCCATAAAAAAAATGTACTTTATTTGGTGAGAACTTTTCATTTTTGTGTAAGTTATGTCCAAGAATACCATAAGAATGACTCCAAAATATTTCCACAATATTTGGCATAGAAAGTTTTCAAGTTGTCATCCAATAGTGACCTTTATGGGCAACCGTTGTAAGTCAAAAGTCAGATGAATAATTAACAAGGATCATACTATGTAACCAAGCAGCTATTTTATTTTATTTACCAGGTATAGCAAAGGTTATAGACTGATTCGGGTAGATTAAATTTTATTTCATTTTGATAATTTTTTTGAGCTAGTCGGTGACCAGTTTTTCATTAAGTACTGGACAGGTTGGTGAACAGTGTCACGTTACATATTGGGGCGACAGTTGTTTCTTGTCAACGAAAGCCCGTGTCTTAGATATTACTAAATGCCTGTTAGTAACTATGTTTAACTGATCAATCAATTAGCAGAAAATCAGTTTTGGGATACCCGTTATGACCCAATAATTATATTTAAGTAATAAGAGTACCAATGATCGACGTGAGTCTCGATCCATTATTGACAACAGCTCACAAGAACTGCTGAGCTCACCCTGGGCCAAGTTGAGACACGCTGCCGATTGTAAGTGGGGAGAGTTTCACTGTTTGACAAGTTGCTGGCTGTCTTGGTGTTCCTACAGACTTCCAGAGTATTATTGTGGCATTTTATAAAATTCTCTCTGACGTCTCATTATTTCCCTTGGTTCCTAAAGTATTATTATTATTACTATTATTATTATTATCATTTTTATTGTATTGGTATTCTAGAACTAATTATTTCTCTATAACTGAACCGACTATACCCTGCAGGTCTGCCACATCCAGCTGTCTCACGCAGTCTAAGGTTATAATCGCTTTAAACAACAGAGCATCACATGGCAGAAAGGTCACCAGGTATCCGTTCCTTCTCTCTCTCCTACCTACGTACATCTTCCCCCATAGTCAATCCTCTTGTCTATCCACCCCTGACCATCCACGCCCTCCATCACTACCCTAGTCCCCCCCCCACCCCGCCCCAACATCTGTAGCAGACGTAATCTTGACCACCATTAACGGCCCGGGAACGATGGCACAGCGAGTATAAGAATGAGCTCTTAACTATATAGGGAAATTATAACTGGGGGAAAAAGTTCACATTTATGACACCGCAACCATCAGCAGAGAGTTTTAAGAGAGTTTATTTTCGTTTAATGCGTCCGTCCATCCGGTTAAAAGTTTTTTCCTAGACTGGACCATATGGAAACGAAATTGTCATGTCTGAAAAACGGATTCAATTTTCGGGGTCGCGCCTCGAAAGCCGATATACTGTATAACTATAATTTGTTAGTTATTGATGAGGTTCTGTGGTATATTTAGAAAATTTATTCCTTTTCGAAATCATGGCTAAAAAAACTGATTGGTTTTACTCCAAATCATAACGAGAAAACGGATTAATTTGTCTAAAACCCTGATGAGAAAAATGGATTAGGAAAGAATGGCTAAACAATGAATCCTATTTTTTAAATCATGGATAGAAACTTCAGTAAAATTTCCCAAACCAAGATAGAAAAAACAAAATACTTTTCAATTATAAATACAAAAAGATATTCAACAGAACTAAACTAAAAAACGGTATCTAAGAATTTTTCAACGTTACGAATCAACGGTTGACGCACCTATGCAAATTACAGGCGCTGGGAGCTGACGTGACGCGTAATCATTTAAAACTCGGAGATCACGAAGGCTTGTCAGGAACCAGCTGGTGAAGCACGACAGGGGGACTGCGTACAACAGAATCGATGATGATGCTAACCGGTGTGTAAACTATGTGGATAATACCGGTAAATACTTGTATGTTGAATAACCTAGTTCGTTCTCTCTTCGTCTCTCTACCATTTATATTACATACAGTTTCTCTCTACCTACTTTATATTCAAGGGCTGTATACCGTATATAGTCTTTGGTATATTTTGCCAGTTGTCAACACATCGACCACAGAGCCACCTCAGCATCTCAGACGTGTTAGTATTGCCTCTATGTCCCAGGTGACCCAAAGAGGTGTATTCGGTGGACTACAAAACCCGCCAGCACCCTATATTGATCGGTTCAAACTCTGTCTGTTTGTGGTCGCTCATTACCGTCTATAATTTTTATCCGATCTTTACTAGATTTACAAAGCTCGTGGATTTTTTTTTTATCATTACCGTATTATATTTTAGGGTAATTATTCTTTTTTTACTGGTAAAGATTCAGAGTTCTCAGAAACTTCTAAAGGTTGTCAAAGGATGCTTAATCTGAGGTCTGAGGCGACATTGAGAATACATAAACAAAGGTGGATCTAGGAGGCGGCCAGAGGACTAAGGACCTCCTGCAATTTTAATATTTATAAATACTGTGGAAGTTATTTTTGCATATTTCCACTAAGAATCTGTGACTTTTAAATATTTGAACTGACAACTTGCCAACAATAGCAACTCACAGCCTCGACGTGAACAAGACATAAAGGATTCATATCTGCTTCCGACTAAGAATTTAAATTAAATATCTGAATTACTGAATAAAATTACAATGTCAAAACTTAAAAAACACCTTATACACTGAAAAAACTAGATATATTTTATGAAAACTTGATATATTCCACCAATATAATAAATTTCCAATATTTATATAGTATTTCTTAATCATTGATCCCTTTACGTACGGTCAGCTGGATCTGTGAATAACTCCTGGTATCAACTGCTTCATAAAACAAAACGAAAACATAAAATTACGATAAACAAAATTAAACCTTAGTCTCATAATTATAAGGAAAGTAATAACACACATTTAAACAATAACAATGGTCACTTACAACCAGCACCATCACCACCAAGCTACAGTTGCATAACACGTAAAATAAGCAAGAGGAATTGGAACTTTCTCAAATCTTGTGACAAAAGCAGAAAATTCCGGCAGGGTCTGCTATTCGTCCTATTTATAGTTGACCTGCTTAACACTCGTGTGGAGGAGACAGGGGCTCGCTTCACTATTTTTTTTTTCCGTATTTTTATTTATCGAGTAAGCAATACGTAGTCAGTTTGACCCTAATTGCCAACAAACTAGCTAAAAACTACGATGGTGTCTTTGTCTCATTGGACTGCCTAGTAACTCAGTAATGTCCAGTGCATAGTATTGGTTTCTACGAATATTTATCCTACCATTGGCAACGCGTTTCACAGTTGCTGCCAATGCTACACTGGACCTCAACCGTATCTCATTACTCTATGCCCCTAAATTAACAATACGAAATTGATATAAAAATTATATGGATTAGTTATTATGATCAGGCAATAAGTCTTCTTTTAATATGGAGGATAATTATGCCGCATCAAATGTAATACTCACCGTAGTGTAACAGTGCGTGAGTAACTAATCTTGCTAGGTGTTGCCTAGATTGTTTAACCTCATCTGTAAACTTAAGATTTTTGTTGTCGAAATTCACCTTTTTGTAGTACTATTATCACTCGTCTACAATTTATAGTAGTATAGATAGTATTGTATCGCCAATTGTACAAATTTACGTTATTTCAAGGGGTTTTCTTTTTAATTCCTCGCAAAAAGAGGTTTCTAGTTCATTAAGTTCACGCACTGACCAATTTTACCGAAAGCATGAATTAGATGCGAAAATATAATAAAAAAAATTAGATGCGAAAATTCACATTCCACGTTTTGTTAATCTATGGGGATTGAGCCCAGGACGGTAATCAATGGTGAGACCCAATGTCTGCCACCTTGCCATACATCGCCAAGCATGTTTCCATACAAGTAACATAGCCTTAACCTATCATGGCATAACCAATTTTGAGTCATCACCACAATGATTTGTTTTCCAAAGATATACCTGTATATACTGAAGAAGGCACTTGCGAAATCGTGAGAAAACGGGATCTAGGACAAATGGCCTGGCGGTATTCATTACATTACATATTGTAAGCTTAAATACTGTACTAAAAACAACTGATCTTATACAACAAACAATTTTTTTATCATTAACAATACGTCTCTAAACTACAACATGTAAAAAAAATACAGCGGTGATGCCACGATATAATTAATGGACAGTACATGTGACTGACTCAGTTCGTTATCACCCAATCACATTTCCATACATCATACATAACCGACTTTAAGACCAATTAGCCTGCACTCAAGATAGGTACACACACACACCAGCATCAAATTGATCCCATGATACTCAACTTTAAGCCACTAATAACAGAGATCAGAAGCCATCTATCAGGGCCAGCGGGTCTGACAGTCAGGCTTGGAGAAGTTCGGTGATGACGCAACAAACGGGTCGATAGCCGGGGCTCTCCTGTGAGGTTTCGACGAAGATGCTGCGTACAGTTGAACCATTGATGAATTTAACGCGAGATGTTTCTGCATGTTTTTAATAGCTGTTGTAAATGTTAGGTTATGGCTCCTAAGCAATGTGGTAAAATTCAAGCACCAATGATCTTTGACGGTATTTTCTCGCCCTTATTTCACTGAAGCTCCTAAGTATTTTCCATAAGCTAATTGATGAAAATATGTTAAATAAAAAAATTACAAATATTATCAACGGCATTGAGGACAACATGACAAACGTATTCCATTGCCTTACGTCCGTACAGTGTTAACTAAAACATCGTAGCAATACTGAATGTTATTCGGTGAAATGTGTTCATAGTGTCTGACTTATTTCTGTATTATGGCGTCAGGTTACGTAAATAATGTGCGCCCAAAGAATCATAGTCTATGGATATGACAATACTCATTTCACTCGCTCTTACAACATACAGGGTTTTCTCTATTTTACTTCAGAACTTTTGATTTTAATTCTTCAAACTCAAAAACGGATATTTAATAACCAAACGCCTGTCCGGACGTAGCAAGGAATGAACACCAAACTGACAACCAGTTTTGAGAGTATTCCACACTACGTATTCATGAAATCAACTAACATCGATAATCGTAACAATTTTGAACAATATTTCCCTACATACAAATCAGCATAAACAGTTATACCATAAAATCATGCAATCTACAATTTTATATCTAAAATGTAAACAGAATAGCCAAGACAATATTTACTGTATCTATTAAAATAAATACAATATCCTAACACCGAAATATGAATTCAGAAAAAATAAATATTCTTAACTCATGCTTGGTCCTGGCCTGGGTCTGCCATTAGCGTCGGGACAACTAGGGTGACTATTAGCACCCACTACAACAGCGTGGGGCCCGCTTTAACGTGCTATATAACATGCATTTACTTCTCATTGAACAATATAATACACACAATATATATATATATATATATATATATATATATATATATATATATATATATATATATATATATGACCCGAAACAATAGCAACTGGGTCAATGGTTCGATGGGTAATGATGCTTAAAGTGCTTGTTACGTAAGTTCATCCTGGTAACTTCTCCCCAACCATCTCCCCGCCACCCATCACCCCCTCCTAACTTTTCCCCAACCATCTCCCCGCCACCCGGTACCCCCATACACTGATCTTACCTCAGCAACCAATGGCACCTGCAGAAGTTAGACCCACCCCCTAATGAAACGTCCTTTTCATATTGCACTAAAACCGCCATAGCATAAACATTAGAATTGGGTAAGCGGTAGTGACTTGCCTCTTAGGAATTAATCTTTAAAATGGTTGCCAAGCAGAAACAAAACAACCCAGACCTGTTATTGTGGCAGTTATTATTTACCCCCAAACAGATGAAATCCTAGAGACGGCGACCCTGCCTACCAACCAACCCACCAAATTTTACTCATTTAACAAAACTTACCTATAAATATATCGTAAAACTGAATATATCCTGTAAACCTAACCTACCCAACATCCCAGCAACCTTTTTCCCCAATTACCCAACATGTTATCAAGCTAACCCTAACAGCCCACGATACCGGCCCCAACTAACCCACCAGAGACATTATCCCAACAAATCATTACGCTAATCACTTACCTCAGTCGATGATCATGGCGGTAATTAGGAGAAGTGTGTGGGTGTTTGGAGGGAAGGAGAAAAGTACGAGTTTGTGGTGGGTTATTGAGGTGGGTTGGTGGGTTATTGAGGTGGGTTGGTTGGTTATTGAAACGGGGTGGTGGGTTATTGAAGTTATTGAGGTGGGTTGGTGGGTTATTGATGGTGGGTTATTGAGTGAGGTGGGTTGGTGAGTTATTGAGGTGGGTTGGTGGGTTATTGAGGTGGGTTGGTGGGTTATTGAGGTGGGTTGGTGGGTTACTGAGAGGGGCGTGGAAGGAGGATGGGGGTGGGTATCTGTGGATGGTGGGAATGAAAATGTGTGCTTTGAGTAGCCGAGTAGAAGAGTGTGCTGACATGTGTGTTTGATAGACTACAGTATACATGCAGGTGGTCGACACATGTGGGGCGGCAAGGTGCACTCACACCCTGCTTGGTGCACTGTGGTGGTGAGGAAGTGGTGCACCCCTCCCCCCCCCCAGGAGGGAGATTACTACAACCACTTACTCTAGAGGTATAGAGGTAACGACATGCAGCGGCGGTCACAGCAGGGGGCCCCACGCCCCTTGAGGTCAGCAGAATATAAGGCATGCACTGTAGATGGGCGCGGAGAGGGGCGGCGTGGGCATGGCCGAGGGCGTAGCTAAGACAAGGCCAGCCCATGGGAACTACCCTTCGCACGGCACGACCAACCTGATCCATGATGTGTGGGCGGGAGGGTGGGCGGGCGGGCGGGCTGGATGAGGGGAGCCTGAGGACAGGCCTACACCTGTACCCTAATGCGGGTACCTGGGAAGGAGCTTAGTAGGGCGTGACTGTTAGTCCACACAGGTCAGTCTTGGCCAAGCCGGGGTGGGATATGAATACTTGACAGCGTAATTGGTACAATTTTTAATGCCTTTAGTAAGCTTAATGCGATATTTATATGGAGTGGCACTAATTTGTACAACTAGGAATGATCTTGATAAAGGTTTATTCACTCTGCACTTCGCATATATCACTTGAAACCGGCGACCAGATGTTCTCGTCCAACAATGAATGTGATCGAGTGATGAGTGCTCGAGGGAACAGCGTTATGCCTCACAACACACGCCAGTGACTGAACCAACGACATGGCAGCAGACTACATGCACCGCGCAGACGGGGTAGACGTTTTTCCGTATTAGTTGCCAAGTCTCGGCGCACACACCAATATAACTCCCATGTTGTGATTTGTATTTTAAAGTCTAACATATTTTAAGATAAGTAAAAAAATTCTCGAACTAAGATTTTGTTGTGCTAACGTAACTTTAATCAATACCAGCATATTAAACATATTTTATCCCGAACATCTACCTCTACAATATTCCAAACTGTTGTACTGCAAATGGTGGTGTCTGGAGTCTGTTGCACCTTGCCTTCTGGGAGTTGGCTAAAAAAAAAAAAAAGTGCTGACTCCTTGGTCAGAAACTTATCACAGAAGCAAGAATAAATATTACATATTGATCGACGAAACACAATGTAATTATTTTCCAAATTGTATTGACTGGCATTACAACTACGCAGCGTTATTGGCTGCGGAAGTGTGAAGAATATTAAAAGTAAAATTTTCGATACATGTTAGTAGAAATTTGCCTTCAAATCATTGTAAAGGAATCGCTTATGTTTTAATTTCTTGTCATCAGTCTCACCACGCACGAAGAAAATTAAGCGAACGAATTGTTCTGAAAATTTACTGAACATTTTGAAAATTCCTTCCATTCTTCAGGAGTAAACCGCTTGTTTAACTGTGTATTAACACTCGCTCATTACTAAATGGTATTTCCGATACGGTAAAGCAAGAAGGGGAGGTTATCAATTAAATTTTCTAGTTCGCAAAAGACATGAATTACTTATCGACGTTTAAAACAAGACAGTAATCAATCGTCATCAAATATAAATTATTCAAAAAGAACAACAAAAACAGCGAAAAAATACAATGTCCAAAGTTAGACAACGAAGATCTGCAGCTCATCAGATATTGACAAACCCGAGGCGTCTGGCAGCCTGACAAAATCAATTCCGACACTCCTCGTTCATTCATTGTTGACACACGCATTTTTCTAACGAAATCCCACTCTGATTAAAGCGGTAAGCTACACAAGTACAGTGCAGTACAGTTCTGTTAAACCCTCTCAGTGAACCTGTTAGTATCAGTCTGTGGACTGTACTGTATATTTATTTAGACACACCAAAGGCTTGTTTTTATTTGGGTGTTTCATCTACTTTACAGTTGTTATTAAAAACCGTTTATCATTTATTTCCATAACCAACTTTTTTATACGGTACACAGTAATCGAAAATCTTTATTTGGCTACAGCTAAACCTTCTGAACCTTGCGTGACTGATTCAGATTCCCCCCCTCCCCCCCAGCGCGTCTGAGGATTTAGATTGCTGGGCTAGTTTATTGGGCACCCCCTTACATCCTGTGCAAGGTGAAGCGCAGAAGCGTTTACAGCGCCCATCTGGGAAGCATGCTAAGTTCATGCTTGCCTTTTTGACTCATGCATGAAGGGCGTAAAAGCCTGAAGGGTCATGGGTTTTGTCAGCAAGTTACATAAAGTGACAGAATGATGAGTGTGTGGGGAAAATTTCCATGTACAATTTATTTGTTTATGGCAAAGTGTGGCAGGTCCCTAGTAATGTCAAGTGACCAGGCCTGTCTCTAGGAGGAGAGATATCTGGTCAGGAAGGAAGAGGTGTTGGTAACGGCTAGGGACCTGTAGGAGGTCATAGGGCAAGTGAGGATGTAGTGAGAGAGGGTGTGAGAGTCGGTTGACCACAAAGTTTACAAACAGTGCGGTGAGGCTCAGGGTTGCCAATGTACTAGGCGTGGCGAAGTACAGTGGGGGTGGAGGTGATATGGTGTGGTGGGGCAGGTACAGTAGGGGTGGAGGGAGGCACATAGGCAATATTGAGGGACATACCTTTTAGTGTGATTGTGATGGCGTGTGCGTCGACATGCCGGTGGGGTACAGGTAGCCGGGGATGGTGTCCTCAGGTCCAATAGGTAGCCCTGGTGGAGACAGCACAGACACAGTAGCGGGCGCGGCTTGTGGTGGGTGGAGGACAGGTTGAGGCACCACGTGTCGTGAAGACGAGGCAGAACTTCGCTCGGGGGCAGCAGGACACACCAGGGCAGGCCCGGTAGGCGCTGCACCAGTAGTGAAGGCCGCCGGTGGTGGAGTAGGCCGTGGGCAGGGGGGGCTCACAGGAGGACTACCAGCTTGTGTCAAACCAGAAGAGAGGAGTGACTGGGTGGCAGGAGTAGGTGGGAGATGGTGGTACAGAGTGTAGCGAAGAGTTGTTCAATACGGTTGGTAAATTCTTGGAAGAGGGATATGATCTGTGTCATGTCACTGACGGGGGGTTGTGGGGGGGCACCGGTGGGAGCACAAGGCCTGACAGCCTCAGAGTAGAGACGGGGAGGTGGCCCAGTAGTAGTTGAGTTAGGAGACGGCCGGGACTGCTGTGTTGCAGCCAGGTGAAGCCAGGCAAGGGCAGGTGTTGTTGAAGGTGTTGCTGGAGACAGAGGGAACGCAGAGGGAGGCGGCCCGGTAGACTGGGGGGCGTTGTGGTAGACGCAGCCTTCGGGGAGGCTTTTCCCCTGGGACAGACGAGCGATTGGGGCATTGCCGTGAGTCAGCATTGTGCCGGCCGCCACAGTTACAACACCTGGGATCAACTACATAGCCCACACCACCCCTATTAAGGTGGTCTTTGATTTTCTGGGCACAGGCGACGGAGTTATGGTTACGTGAACAGAAGTGACATCTGGGACGATCACGACGACAGCAGGCAGTGAAGGTGTGACCCCAATCAGAACAGATAACACAAAATGCAGGCCCGGGGTGGAGGGAGGATTGGGTCAAGGGCGTAGAAGCCTGAAGAGTCAGTGGTTTATGTCATCAAGTTATTGGAAGCTCCAACAACTCCCTGAATACGAATTCGCAGCTTTCGACTTATTCCTTACCTGGAGCTGGCGAACGCTCGCCCCACAAAGGGTCGCAGCTCAAGGTTGAAGAAGCCGCAAGTCCAGAAAACTGTGAGGGCGAACGTTTTCGGAATGAGAGTTGTGAACTCGTGGAACAATCTGCCAGAGAGTGTTGTGACGGCACCGAGTGTGAGCTGTTTCAAGACCAGAGTTGACCAACACTGGAGCAGGTTCAGATATATTCAGGAGCCATTGCATGCCCAGTATCTGCCAAGAGTGCGTAATAGAGACGTGACCGATCGCCCAAGCGGCTAGCGAGCCGATCAGTGGCGTAGAGGATAAAAGTAAAAAAGTAAAAGTGTGATTGAGGCCCCCGTTGCAGAATATGTAAGTGAGCTTACGTTCACCGTGAGTATGTTAGGATGGAATAGTGTTCCTCAAAGTTTATACAAACAAATTACGGGATAATTTATATTCTTCGGAGAACTGTACTTTAATTCTACCTGTCGTTATCACCTTAATTGAAAGCCCCTGTTAAAGTTGGTTGCCATTGTATTGTATATTGATTAACGATATCAAATTCCCATGGTTCACTATGCTACTGTTTGATTATATGTATTTTCATCCAACAATCAGGGATATAGTTCTGTTTATGGTAACTGTGTAAATAGTCATTGTCCTCGGGGAAAATAAGCACTGAACTACTATAGAAAAGGAGTATGCAAAAGAACTGTCATTTCAACTGATTAATGTTATGGCTTAACATATATCTTTAGCTATACTTAAAATAAACACAGGAAATCTTCCCTACTATGATTGGTTAATGCATATTTTATCATAGTGTTTTTAAGGAAAAGTGGAAATAATAAGCTTTTTTTACGGTTTTCACGGATTATCATTGGTTTTATCGACTTAGTGTTTGTAATTATATACCTGGACTCACTATGTATATACTGAAACAATTATAGAGAATAAATATATTTGTCTATAACTTGTTTGAGCAGAATGTAAACAAACACAGCAGCAGAAGACAACCTGCAGACGACGCCTTAGTTCACACTCACATAATTCCATCTAACTCAAATTAATACAGAGAAACTAAACACACAAATTGATTATATTTAGTCTAATTTAAGTATTAATAACTGATATAAATGATAGTATAAATAAAAGAGAAACATTTGATCATCATTGGCTATCACTTGACGGGTGTTTACCTCAGCAGTCGGGCGGTCACCTTCACCCTCTCAACAGTTTTTACTACTGAACAAACAGGTTAGAGGATATACTAATGTTCTATCCTGTGATTATAATGCTGAATAACTGTAGATGTGATTTTTTTAACTGTGTGATTATAGGATTAGATGTGTGGGTGTGGATGAGGGAATTGAGATTGGTTTCATGGCAGACGAAAGTATAGTGATTTGCTTTCTCCTCTTGTTAGTGATTGATAATGAACTAACACCATATTGTCCTGTGATTAACCTTATAGTGGTATCTTTTATAACAAATAATAGAAGTGACAGTTATAATAAGACTATTTATATTAGTTTTTTTTTAATATACAGATTATTCACATGAAAGTCAGTTTTAAGGCCAGATGAATCTTAATTGTCAGCTGTTAGTGTGAGGTATCCAAGCCACTGGTATCTCAAGTCATTTATGTAAAAGAATTCATTAGGTTACACAAAACAAAAATAGATAAATCATTACCACAGGAGAATCACTAAATTAGTTGTTTTGGGGGAGACAAGTGAAAGGTAATTGGATGACAGCTTGTTCATGGTGTTCACTTTCATTTATGTTTTTGTTGTAGCTTAAAGGAGAAAAGTTGCTCTAGTATCTGAGTTTATTTACATAACTGTTAGGTTGTCTTGATTTTTTTTTTTTGATAATGTGAGTTTTCAGGTCATGAGAACGTCTGTGGCTATTTTTGTCATTAGTATGTTGGAATCACTAGTTACAATGGGCATTCTCTACAATATATCTCTCTTCTTGACTTATCTCTCAAGAAAAGGTGATAAAATAAGATACAGGTATAGTAATTTTTTATTATATGTATTATTAAACATCAATAGCTAAAAAAATATGCTCATGAAAATCAAGGAAAAAGAAGAAAAAAATACTGGAATGAGGACAACTAGCATCTGTGTGTGTACAGTACTATACGTCACATGAAAAAGGAAAATTTAATCAAACCAACTGACCTACCTAACTTTATCTCTCGAACGCCAGTCGGTTTTCTTCAACACGGAGAGAGCCTCGTCTACTACGGGGTAGCTACCTAAGATATGTTTTAAGATCATTGGGTTAGGTAGATCTTGTTTTGGTAGTTTGTTTTCTCTTTTATACAAAGGTTTTTTTATGGTTTACACATGAACAGATGTTAAATGTGGCGGGTGACAGGTGTCCAGGTGTGCTCTCACGAGGTTAAGACTTGACTTTTTCAATAAAACTAAATTCTGTAAAGGATGAAATATTAAGATGATTCTAGATGATGGCAATAATTTTCCTTCAGTTAAGCAATTGGTGTAAGTGATAAGTGACACTGCAATTAAAGTAAACTATTACCCAGGAAGGAATTTCTGTAGTAGGTAGTGGTACCAGTGTTGGAGCTGTGAAAAAAAAAACTTTGAAATAACAGTAATGTACCGGACTTAGGAAACGCCAAACAGATATTACTCCTCAGGCAATCAGTGAACTATATCAGGATTTAACAGGTACAAACTACAGAATATTTGGTACTCAACTTTCGGCAATACTCAGTGGTTTCTATTAGCTAAAAATCAAACGTATAATAGTTTAGTGATGGTGTTTGTCGGTTTGCTTAACATGATGCTGTGACTCATAGTGGGGCAGCCATCCGCTAGCTCCAGATATGAACGCTTGATTGAGTATGGCGTTTAAGGACTTTATAAACGTCTACCAAATCTTCCCTTACTATATACTGTCGTAACATAAACTAGGCAATTGAAGATGATGTAATCTCTCTTGGTATGTGATGTACTTAAGTGCCGGCACTAGTTTGGTGACCCTCCTTTGGATGTTTTCGATCAATTATCATTCATTAGCAAATCTCAAGGACCCAGAAAGAGTAATAATATTCCCAGTGGGGGAGCACCATAGTTTTGAAGAGCCTTATAATGGACGAACCATATAGGTACAGAATATCAAAGATCTTCATATAGGTCCTTCAAGTTTATTGGTATGAATCACCGACTCACAGTAATCGGAGAACTTAAGTTTGTTGTCAGCATAGACATTTACCATAGATCATTTGGTTTCAGTTTATGGAGTTTCTTCTCCTTAGACCAGTGATATGTCTCCCTGTTATTGGTACGACCGAGCTGCATCCTCTTGTAACGCTGAGTCTGTACCTTTGAAATATTCATAGTCACAACATCTTCACAGGTTTTGCAGAATGGAACTAGAATGTGCTGTCCAGAAGTATGCATGGGGTGTAAAGGGATCAAAGAGCAGTGTTGCTCAGCTAGCCAAAGCTGTTCAGCCAGACCTGGAAGTACCAGATGATGAACCTTTTGCTGAGCTGTGGATGGGCACACACTCTAGTGGTCCATCTGTTATTAAAGGTACAGTATTGTGTTATTTTATGATACTGTGAGACTGATTATTACATTACCCTAATATCAGGTTACCCTATTAATTATTTAGAAATTGAAACACTTCCTATTGCTTCACTATATGATACTTAGTTGCTTGTTGCTCAGGGGTTAAACTTGTCTCTTCCTAGTGTTTCTAAGCTTTTTCCCTCGATCTCCAGCCAGTGGATATATGAGGCGTCCTGCATCGTAAGGTGCTTTTAGGCCATCCGGGTGAAACCCATTTTTTTTTTTTTTTGGAAAACACTATTTTTGGCCTAGCTCTATATGATGGTAGTTGATAAGATCTCCTTACTAAACTGTAAATAAGGTTTAAAGCCCTTTGAAAATAGGGTAGAACATCAATTTGTGGCAGACAGGAAATTATGGGCTTGGCTTTCGCGTTGTAAGGTACTCTCATCCTGTCAGTGAGTGAGAGGAGCGGGCGGCCAATCACAGCTGCCAGCCTACAGCCTCCTCCCCCGTCGCAGCAAATGGCAGTGAGTGTCTGCTATCTACGCCCCTCCAGCGGGAGGGATCTACACTCTGATATCGATTAAAGTAAAAAAAAGCCATAAGCGGGTGGGAGTTTTGTTGCTTCAAGTCAACATTGCAACAACCCAGTACATTACTTCATGACGTACCATCTGCGAGTACAGTCCTTTAACTTCAAAATGCATAAAAGATTAATGCTGTATCTCTGAAACAACAGATTTATGCATGTTTGAAGTTGGAAAAACTTTAAAAGCAGTTTTCTCGGTTTCAAATTTGGGCGCAAATAACCCATACGATGCGAGGCGCCTCATATTCAGTAGTGTTTTGCAAGATTGTCCCTGTGTTTTTTACATTCCTTGTACAGTAGCTAAAATAACTATCTGTGCAGGTGGGGGTCGATATGCTCCGAAATTTTACGTGTAACTAGTGACAGCCCCCATATACTAAAATTTATCGTCCATGGTCTCATATTGTTTCCCACAAAGTATACACAGATAGTTGTTTTAGCTACTGTGCATGTGTGCAGTATATATATATTTTTTTAAAGAACTGCTTTATTTGGTTCATACCATTTATTGATTTATCTTTAACCTCTCAACTCCAGAAATTTCACTTGATAAATTATTTTTTGTAGAATTTTGACGATGCTTTTTACAAATTTATATTGAAATCGGATAACGTCAGACTCTATCAAAATGTATTCATACGAAAATCTACATTAATACAGGGACATTATTGTTGAAACATTATAAAATATTCTGGAAAGTGTTCTCTTTGACTTTTGCCTCAGCTACTGGTGAAACTCTTGGAAGTTACATCAGCAAGCAGCCGGAGGTGTTGGGTGGCCCGGTCATTGATAAGTTTGGTGAACAACTCCCCTTCTTGTTCAAGGTGCTGAGTGTTAACCAAGCGCTCTCTATTCAGGCTCATCCCAACAAGGTCAGTAACACAGGGAACAAACATCCTTCTTACTCTACTTTTATGTTATTAGAGAAAGTTAGATTTATGGGATTTAGAATATATTATTATTGTTTAGATTAATGATGATAGTGTTCAGTGTTTTATCATTAAAGCTTTTTTTCCTGGAGTAATCACTTACATATTACATACCGTTTTATAGAACCATGCAGAGCAGCTTCACAGAGAGCGCCCAGATGTGTACAAGGACCCCAATCACAAACCTGAAATGGCCATCGCCCTTACCCCCTTCCAAGCTCTGTGTGGCTTCAGAACTGCACAACAAATTATAAAACATTTTAAAGGTTAATGTCTGATATTTTAGTTAATGATATACCCGGTAATGTCTTAATGTAAGTTTATTCTAATGAAGATGAGGTAATTTTACAAGATTTGGGTAAGAATCTCCATCAGGGGGAATGTTATTTTTGTACTCACTTCATGCAGCCTGTGAACCAAGAAGCCATTAAATTTGGTGTTAATAATTAGTAAACATTAACTCTTGTCATCGTCTGTATATTGGTGGTGCTGTGGGATACTAATCATAAAAACAATTTCTCCATCACAGAACTCCCTGAGCTACGGAAAGTAGTAGGAGAGGAAGCAGCTGAGAAATTTATTGAGGACCATTCGGAAGAGAATCTTAAAACCTGTTTTTCTGCTATGATGAATTCACCGAAGGATATAATTGCTTCTGCTCTAAGTGATCAGTTGCAACGATTCTCCGAGATGGGTGAGTAGTACTGTACTGTACTCGATGTGTAACCACTTAGTATCAGAGTGTTGGGAAGTGTTGTAGATAGAAGCTTTTAAATTCTCCAATTGACATAGATGATGATGATTTCACTCATTTGTACTTTACCAACACTATATTGTACAAATAAAAGACTAATATTTTTTTATTGAATAAGTATGTTCATATTGTGTAGACTCGGTCGTGTTTACTTATCCAAATACTTAGGCTACTTGAAACAATCTTCACAACAGATGCCTCAAAGGGTGGTGAGCTTCTTCATGACCTCTTTCTGACCCTACATGAAAAGTATCCTGGTGATGTGGGCTGCTTCTCCATATACCTGCTGAACTACCTTACTCTTCAGCCTGGAGAAGCAATGTTTCTTGGTCCCAATGTAATCCATGCTTACTTGCTTGGAGGTGAGTACATACAATATATGTGTGGTCTTGTGTGGGGGGGGGGTTATATGTATTAGACTATGGTTAGGATTAAGTCATTTGTTATATGGCATTATTGTATTAATTATAGAGGCAGCATAAGGTATAAGGACAACCATTAGTTCAATTCATGAATTAAATTAAAGCCATTTTTCCTACATAAGTACAGGGGATACAGGTATCTCATAATATACAATACAGTATTTTACTTTTCATCTCTTACTCTGCAGATTGTATCGAGTGTATGGCCTGCTCCGATAATGTCGTACGTGCCGGTTTGACCCCCAAGTATCAGGACGTAGAGACCTTGGTGAACATGCTGGAGTATGGGATGGTATCAGCCGAGTCCAGAAATTTTGAAGGGTTTAAAATGGACGGCTACACGACCATGTATAATCCTCCAGTGCCTGATTTTGCCGTTGATAAGATTGAGGTAAGTTTTAGTTTACCGTCATAATCGGGTAAACCAAGTAACAGGTGCAGTGTATGGTAAACCTCTGCTAAACTGGAATTCACTTAAACTGAAATCTGGATAAACCTGACCCAATCTGGCTTCATAGGTTTAGGAGAAATTAAAAAAAAAAAATTAATATTCATATTTTTAGTAACAATAATATGGCATCCTTAGACATTGCTTATTAACGCTGCTGTACTGTACATGATCCATTTGGACTTCCCCCCCCACAAACAATGGATAATAACTAAATAGTTGTTATAGGAATAAATTCTGTTCTGGTTCACTCGCTCACCACTCTTGATAGTTACTCATTCATGTGGCTCCTTGATCACCCTGGGAGATACTGTGCACCCTAGTCCTGTGTTTACTGAAGTTAGGCTCACATCACATTGTAGGATTCGTTTGCTCTATTTTTATTGTGTTTTAGTGTAGTAGTTCATTCATTTTCCTCACTATGTTGGCCCACCCTGGTAAGATGGTGAGTGTAAGTGGTAATGATGATGGAGTAAGGCCAAAACATGTGTGTAAGCATATAAGCATTGTAGATAAACTGAAAATAATAGGTTCCTGATTTTGTCTGGCTAATACCACTTGACAATAGCCATCCCAAGTCCAATTAGCAACCCATTCACTCAACACCTGAGCCTTGGGCCTTTGGGGGTTGTAAACAGGTTAGCCTTTACTGTTTTTTTTTTATTGTGTTTTCATTTTTTTGTTTGTGTTTGTTGCCTGGGGCCAAGTAAGAGAAGATCCAGGTTCCCTTAAGGTTATATTCCAGGTCAAAAGTATAGCATGTTATCTCGCCCAGTTTGCCTGATCTGAGGCCATGTGGCAATTGTTTAGATAATCTGACAATTGGTTAGCTATGGTGGGATTGTTACAAAAGGGAATTTGATACTGTTTCAATATATTTTATGTATTTAATCTACATGTAGGCATTTAATATGGCATCAGTACTCATTCCAGAAATTTATAAGGTTCTCTGCCTGGAAAACAAACAGTTTAATGAACGTGCTTGACCCTGCTATGGATTTTATGTCATACAAATTTCATAAACATTTGGCACAGTATAAAGTACTATACTGTACTACGGTATTTCTTTCATGGAATTTCCTTGAACAGCAGGTGTAGAGGCAGTGGTAGACAACATGTATTGCTGTACAACGCTTAACTTCAGAAAAGTGGGTAATTTCATTGTATTGTTAATTAGAATGGGTAGAAACTGAGTGTTGTAGATCATTAATCAGGTGTTAGAGGTGTACAATATGTTTTAATTAATGATAATGGCAACTGATAATTGAACATTGCATAGAGGAGGAGTTGGAGATCCAGTGTGTGTTGTTGGATGGGCAAAAAGTTGACTGGGATATGATGTAAGTCTGCACAGTGGACTCGGTTAAACTTTTGTAATGGTGAGGACAAGAATGAATATAGTAGAAATTAATAACTTACAGAGTATTGTTGGAATAAAGACAACAAATAGAGAAGAGGATGATGATGATGATGTGAGAATGATATCTGTAGTAAAGAATCATCCAGAAACATGCATGGTTGAAAGTTGGTTTGAGATGATGGGAATTAAAGGTTCATGTCATCTTTATGTTTAATTCAAGCTAGATTAACATAAGAGGGAGAGGCAGGCAATGCAGAAACTAGTTTGAGTCGGTAACTCAGTAGAGAAGCATAGCAGTCTATGGGAGCCAGGTACTGACAACAGCATGTATAGATACCGGTACAGTAGTTATGTTTTCTGTTATGTAATGTATGTGAGATTATTGACTAGACCGTGAAGGGTGCGGTGTGGATTCATTATATTTCCTACAGGTACCTGCTGGAGTGGAACAGTACACTCTGAGGCCAATGGAATCTGCTAGCATTGTGTTGGTAGTGGAGGGCAGCGCTGGAGATGTGGAAGTCAACCCAGCATCCCTAGGGGAGGTGCCTCATGCTACTAGTTTGGAACGTGGGTCGGTTGTATTTCTAGCTGCTGGACAGTCTTTGGCATTAAAACCCAGACCCGGGTCACGCCTCCTTGCCTTCCGTGCTTTATGTATTCTCTAAGTTCCAGAAAATTGTTGTTTGTGTAAATGGCTTTGAGATTAATTTATGAATTAACTATATATATATATATATATATATATATATATATATATATATATATATATATATATATATATATATATATATATATATATATATATATATATATATATATATATATATATATATATATATATATATATATATATATATATATATATATATATATATATATATATATATATATATATATATATATATATATATATATATATATATATATATATACATATACATATATATATATACTGTTGAAATTATAAATGATGAATATTTTACAGAGTAGTGATGGTTGTTATATGATGCTTTGGAAGAATTAAAACTAATGAATTGTTAAAAGTGTTATTGTCTCATAGTAATTTAATTATGATAAGTGAATACATTAATAATTATGGAAAGCAGGACATGTTTCTGCTCTCTTTAAACTTCCAGCTATCATCAGTGATACTGTAGTTACATAATTTACATATCTGTTTATCTTACCAATCTTATTACCATAATCAACAGTCTGTTTTTTTAAGACATTCTTATCTTGATACAAATAGTCAAAATAAGTTCATATCATTTCAAAAGTTATTCAATGGGATGTAATTTTGAATATTTTTATTTGTAATTTCTGCAGGCAAATATAAAAAGTGAGATATGACCATTAGGATTACATTAATATGTTGTTGCAGTTTCTAGTTTGAGTGTAGATCAGATTCATGTACAGTGGAACATCGAAAATCTGGGATGGTTGGCACCAAGCTGTTGTCAGGTTTTGGAATTTGCCGGTTCTTAGAAACCTAAAATGTACGAGGGACCAGAATGTTAGCGTAATATTGTGAAATTTATCAGTATTGTTTTATCTACTAAATATATTTTTTTGTGTTACTTAACATATGTGTAGAAAATATAATTTTTTACAGAAATAGGTTTTCAAAATATACCGGGTATTTATTTATTTAACGTACTTACATTGAAGATTTTCCCTGTCTCCACTTCCAAAGTAAACAGGTGAAGATGTAGGCAAGACAAGTACATGATGAAGGGCTGTGAGGAGTGTCTGGGTCAGTGGGGGTGAAGGCAGCAGGGGCGATATCTATTACTGGTTTTTTTCAGGGCCGCTACAGTCATCACTGGGTAGTGGTCTCTTATTAAAGCCATCATGAGGGCAATAAATCTCAGAATTTGTCATTGAAATGACTGGAGATTTGCCACCATAAGCTCATCATTTATCATCATTATGACCATTTTACACCCATTTTCCATCCATGCATGGGCTAGCCTTGAGTATCTGTTGTTGTGGGTCTCAATTGCCATCAGGCAAATTTGAAATGAATTTTATAGCAGGATATTATTCCTGGTGCCAACCCACTTTTACAAAGTGGGAACTGGTCATTATATGCATTACTTCCAAGTGCCCTCTTAGCTGGCAAGGCAAGGTTGTTACTCCCTGAGGTAATCACAGATTACCTGTCTACTTACAAAGCCTGAGGTGGGGAGCATCCTTGCATCCATCTGTCCCAACCTTGTGTACAGTACAGTGATGTAGTAGAGACTGACCCCAAGACCACACACAAACAACACCATTCCCTGTATTACCCTTTATGGATCACCTGAAATTCCCCCTAGTATTCCCTTGAAGTGAAGTTTGCCTTTCAGCTTAACCAGCCTGTGAAGTTATCGGGGGGGGGGGGGCTAATCTTTAGGTGATACATAAAGGGTAAAATGGGAATGGTCTTGGGGTCGGTCTCTACTGCATCACTGTACTGGACACAATATCTCCTGACCAGGTATATGGATATTAACCAGGCTGGCAGGAACTGGAAACAATTGATGATTGACAGTGTGAGCAACCACAGCTCTGGGCAATAGAGGTGTTTCAAACTCTGGGATATTTGCTGGCTTTCAGAGAGAATTGAATAATTTGAAAATAAAGTATTGCTGACTTTTGGAATGCTGGATTTTCGACATTCCACTGTATAAGTTATGCCAATACCTTCTGGACTCAGTTTTCAAAGCAGCTTTAAAGGATCATTTTGTAAAACAAACTTTGGGCCTTCATTCACCAGCAAAAATAATTGGGAGGGAAAGGTCATGGAACCTCCAGTAATAAAGATGCTCCTTCCTATTAATTTTTGGTCAACATTCTGTGATATGAAAGTCTAGAAAACAATTACCAATATGGTTCACGTTTGTTTTAGGTAGAAGCCTTCACTGCTTGGCTTGGCAGATAAGATTTGGGTTAGATGCCTCACTTCTTAGGTAATGACAGACCGGTGCTTGGACAATGTTCATCACATGTATTTTGTAAATTACACAATACTATATTTTATATGCATAAGGGAGAGGCGGGTGAGTATGCACATTATATTTCGGTAGAGTTTTAACCCGCAAAAATTTTAAATATACTTTTTCACGTGTACCATCTAGTAATCTCGGAAGTCACCATATTGTGTATTTAGGTCATGGAGAATGAAACAATGCTGATAGAAAATTTACCTGCAATAAATTATAATCTTACACAAAGGATGTTAAGTGACTTTTGGTGGGGTGAGTTGAGGATAAAAATCATTGATGAGTACAGTAATCAGATTTGGTGATTTTTATGAATGAAATCTAACGGAAAGACTTAATTTTGATTACCTAAAATACAAGAAAAAATTAAATTGTGGGGAACATTTGGTTGATGGGTGAAGTAAACATTACTTTATCCAGTGTAGTAGATGTGAAGCGTAAACCACGTAAATTTAATTTTATACGGTACATGTCCATATTTATTTTGTTAACTAATAGGCTTTTTTGTAGCCCAATGCAATGGACTACATTATGCAGGTACTGTAACTTACATTTATACGAGAATTTAACCAAAATCTATTGAGAAAAACTGAAAATGGGAAAAAAAAATTTGCTAAAAACTTGTAATGGTCTTTTCATAGGGACGTCATACAGCTCCCCAAATGACTATGAACAGCCACCGAGAGACACAGAGATGATGGTACAGATTGAGAGACCCACTAGTACTTGTGCATATTTACCCTCCCTTCTCTTCTACTTGTTTTAATATTTTAATCTAAATGTAAAGGTGAAGCCTTGACATGAAGAGTGGTTCAGTATTTAATGAAGCCAAAGTCAGATTGTAGCATATAAAGATATTAACCAGTATACTCAGTTTCTTTAGTTTTATTTAGTACTAATATATATATATATATACCGGTATACAGTACTATATATATGAACACTCATGCAAAGGGTAATATAATGCTCTTCTTCCACTGTTCATGATATTTGAGTTTTATTCCCAGGATCATAGAGGATTGGTTTACTTTATTGACTGTGATGCACAAAACTCATGTGAAGGCCCTGGGTAATGGTAGACTCTCAGCGGAGGATACCAGCCAGCACGGTGGGAGCTAAGAGAGTTATTACCTTAAGGTTCGTTCAGATACTGACTCTAGATATCGTCTGGCTTCTATTTATTTTTGTTTTAAATTTCCTCTTGCCTTAATTAAGATAGATAATTAAATATTCTTCATAAGATATAATGCTTTAAAGCAAAAAAAGTATTGTAGGAAACAAAGCCTTAAAACATTATCAATAGCTGTAATCACCACAGAACGATTCTTCACTGACATCAAAAAACGTAGTTTACCTTTTACGTGTTTGAGGAAAGTATATTTAATCGATATATGTTAGTTGTGAAGATTTTATAAGAGAGATGAAAGATTTAGGACTAATACATGTAGTGGGTAGTGCACCTTGTGTAGACTGGAGATTACTCGTCCCTTATGTTTGTAAGTGTGTTGGGTGGACATACTATTGTTTCCAGTATTCTTTACGTTCAGTAGTAGCAGTTAAAGGACAATTTTTAATACTCTTTAAATTTTCTTTTATTGGTAAACCATAACTCATGCCATTTTTATTTGGTAAATATCACCATAGTTCTACTCAACGAATATTTGCTTCATTTTATGGTGTTGTGTCCCTTAATTATGGTAGTTTTATATTATATTGTAGAAGGCCCTGTATAAGTTATTGAGAGGGAGGAGGTGAAGAAGCTTCCTGTAACCTGCTGTTGATGTAGCGTTTAACGGTGTGATATACTCCAACGCGCTACACGACGCAGTAATTGCAAATCAAGAAGCACAGAGAGAAGTTGTAGTTCATGTGGATTATCACCAGCGGTAAAAGTCTATGCAAATGTAGATAACCAGATTAAACTTCTGTGTAAGACAATATCTATTGATAATACAATGAATACAATACCAGTTGTATGTGTGTACAATTATACATATTAAAATTGTTTAGCGAGAATTCAAGAGATATATGAAATACAGCTGTATGCATTGTGCTGCTAGCATGGAAGATGTGGTAGTTCTTCTGGCTGACAGCAGTGTTTTATGGATATGTATGGTGTGCATATTTTCCTTATATTTTGTGATAAACTGTCTGTACATTAGGCCATGTGATTAATTATTAAAGCTGTGTTTTTGTACGGTTCTTAGAATTGGTTAGTCTCAATTGTTCATGAGAGTACAGTACTACCTTGGGAAAAGCCAAAATTGAATCCTTCTACCCCTGATGGTTTCCCTCTAACCACATGTAGTACATCACACACCACTAGTGGGCTGCCAATGTTGTCAAACTCATAAAGTCTCTTTTTATTGTTGTCCTGTTCTTCTACTTATGTTTTTTCCTGCTTCACTACATCTATTTTCCCTCTTGCATCTATTTGCTGAATCAGTGCTGATCCTCTTTTATACAGTATCTGCATATGTCATAAATTATTTCCTGCATTCAGAGAAGGATAGTGCTTGCAGAATGTTCCCCAAACATTTCAGCTGCTGATGCTCTTCAACCGATTCATATAAGAAATACGACAAAAGTACTCAAATTACTAGGCCGAGTGTCATGTACTGTACATTGGTTTTCACGTCAAACAATTGAAGAAGTTACCAACTGCTTGCACCTGAAATAAACAGACGAAAAAAATGATAAGTAACCTCTGTTATGCACACAGGGGAAGATGTGATCAACCCAAAATTTAAATAAAGCAACAACAGTAAGGAGGAGAGAAGAATGACTGGGATGAGAAAATATTACTCTTTGGGAGACTTGTGTAGGTTTGAAGATCGAACAGTAAACCATCAGGTACTGTATTAAGCAATATCAGGACGACGACACTCCTTTCCCCCATCAAGCGTTTCATTATGTGACTGAGGCCAATCAATATATCATTTAAGCTTATTACCTCTACACATTATTGCTCAGCACAAGCTAGTGGTAACTGCTCAACCTATGTGATAGCCAAGCTAGTGTACAAGATATATGCTGTAAATGTTTCGTGTTATTTCTAGGTTTTTGATTTTTGGTAATGAATATGGTTGGTAACTAAAATTTGTGGGGAAGATTGTGGTTATACCATCCTGTTTACGGAAAGTGTGTTCATGATAAAAAAAAAGATAACACTTATGGATGATTGAATTGGCTTGATGCAGAAAACGTAACTTCTATATTCTTACTCTTTATAGCACTAATCTCTTATTAAAAAAATGGTCGTGTTTAATGGTAATTACTTAAAAGCAGAAAATTATCGCAAATATAAATACTTAATTTTTCAATAATTTATGGTTAATCTTTTCCCTTTGACTGAAATTCTTGTCAGTGATGTGAATAAATCTATCCATTTACCCATCAGCTTGTAAAATCCCAGATAATGCACAATTATCCTGAAATTTAAAGGAGATACTTACCTATCCTATCTCACCTGGTCTTTGATGCATAAATCCAGGCCTGTGTGCATGATATCAAGGGAAGGTTTGTAAAATTCCCTCACTGGTCAATAATGCCAAGTTATGAGGGCATGGGAAGGCCAAACTTTGTGCCTAGGTGAATAGCACATGTTTCCCACAACAGTACAGTAGTTCTAATACACACTGAATCATGGATGCAAGTTGGTTAAGGTACCTTTGCAGCGAGGTATATATTAGATTGTTAAAAGAAAGTACTGTATTCATCGTAGGTCATTATGGGAGAAAAAAAAAAACTCCACCAAAGTTATTATTTGTTTGATCTGATTATTATCTGTGATGCCTTGTTCCCTCTCAGATTTGAGGGGTTGCCACATGTAGCTTCTCCACGGCTCTGCATTGATTGGTGGCATTGGCACCATAACATTTGAGCTATATTCTAGATCTATTAGGACATAAGACATACAGAATAACTTTAAAGGGTAAATTGGGTAGTCAAATGTAGGCTTCAGGCATTGATTAAACTTAAATAATGCAATGGTGTTTCATTAAATACTACTAACATGGTGTTAATCATAAAGAAATATGCAAAATATTAACACTGAACTTTATTTAACATTTATACATGGTCACAGTACACTGAACAAAGCAAAACTTGTATATTAAAAGCATACTAACAGCCTTATAAGTAATTTATGACCAACAACAGAGACAAAATTAGTCTTTGGTTTGATTAAATACTAATGTGTATCAGAATCTTTTAAAAAAATAACATAGGGATTCTTGATAAAGTAGGTTCTTGTCTTATATAATATTATCAAGGGAATTTTCTTTTTAACAATAATAAATCCATCCTATGTATAAATTAGAGCAAAGTAAATTTTGTTTCTTCAGTTTATGTAAATAATGTACAGTACAGTACAGTCAAAGCTCAAAGAATCCAAATACCTTGACCAAATATTGTGGGGATTTCCAAGTTACGTACTGTATACTGTATGTAATCTACCGTATATATACAGATAATGCAAGGAGACATAAATAAAATATAAAGAGGTGATACATAGTTTTATCACTAGGTAATAAGTATGTATGTGCATGTCACCATTATAACTCATGAATATAAAAAAGAAAAGATTTAATAGGAGGCAAACTCATGCTTAAATGTTACTCAGCATTTTAAATCAGGGAACTGCAGATTTGTTAAAGTTAGGAATTTTAGGATTTTTGAGCTTTCACTGTGTGGCTTTCAAATAAAATTGTGAAAGATATATAACGACATATTTACAGATAATTTTTGTATTCAGTATATCCACTACACTAGAAGAAATGTATACATTATAATTATGTATACAACAGTAAGACCTTAGAGCTTCAGTGGTCTCAGAAATCTAACACTTTTGAATACCGGTAACATAGAAAATTTAAATATATCGGCTTGGTCCTTCTTGATCACAGTAAAAAAAAATAAAACTAGAGAAAAATCTTATGATAAGAATGGCCCAAGCGCTAAACAGGATGAACAGTGAATTAATAAATAATGAAACACTGTACAATAGAAAGGCAATTATCCATATTTCAACATATGGAAGATTTGGTCATACAGTACTGTAGTTTTTTTATCCTGATTTAATTACATACAACAGTACATACACAGTACAATAGAGCCATGAAATTTTTACTGTCCTCAAGCAGAACGCCAGCGCTGTACCGTATACAGAGGCAGAAGAGTGCTCGGGAAATAAAGAATCAATTTTGATCGTGGTATTCACTCAATGTAAAACTTAATACTGTACTTTGTAAAGTATAGCCCACTCAAGACTGAGTCCAAATTACTGTTACTGTTTAATCATTTAATACAATATATTAAAATACATTAATAATACAATGAACTGTTAATCCAAAGTTTATATGTAGAGCCTTGCAGGTGTTCATCAGTGCAAGCTGCCAGCCGGTGGATTTTGTTCATAATTAATGAGAGTTGACTAGGAGTGATTTTTATGGCTACCATCCGAGTTCCATAATAAGAAAATACATTAAAAGAGTAAAAAAAAAAATTTTGCTTTTAACTTAACTTAAGGTTTACTATGAAACTACGGGATTTAAATTTTGACAAACACTTCATTGTGTTGAATAACCAGGTACAGAACAGTGTTGTATTTTCACGGATTATCAATGCTGCCTCAACAGAAATTGTGTAATACCCTGTACTGTTATACCTGAAAATTTTAAATACATAATGTAATACAGTAGTAGGTCCAATTAAGGTTTGAGGTCATCTAGGTAGTAATCCTATTTTTTTCAGCATAATTATTATACCCTGTATTGAAACATAAAATAGAGAAGAACCTGAGAAACAAAATTCTTTCAGATGGTTTTTGAAAAAAAAAAAATAAATAAATAAAATAACCGTTCAGCAACATGAACCTCTCGGTGTGACATGAACAGTGGAGATCCTTGTTATCCATATTGATTTTAACAGTACAGTACTGTACTGTACTTTAAGTTGAGTAAAGTTGCTTCAGTACAATAAACTTTTTCTCTCCTCCAAGTAGGCAAGACCGAAGAGCCTCCATGCCATTATATTTTGACCTATGGCCTTCTTTGCTTCATTTCTGGAGGATTAACTTCAATCTGAACTTTCTTCATGTAAAAAAAAATGGACAACGATCGAATCTGGCCGTCAAAAAACTGCATTACAATTTATTATCTGTTTCCTCTTTGACTCAGTCTAACTAAGCCTAAACGTGAAAGACTAAGTTTTTGAGAACAATGTAAAGAAAAAAAAAATCAGATTTATGCAGCCACAAAATACTATTCAACACTAGAACAAGGGTTGGTAAAACTAGCACAATTGATTTTATTTTCCGATTTGCGGCGGTTGTTATCGGTTGGGACAGGGATGCGGAACAACTGGCCCTGTGGCATACACATACACAGTTTATACTGGCCTCGGACATTAGCCTTATCTACGTTGTCAACGAGAGGAAGTGTATTGACGTCCACCATGATGCCAGATTCAGTCTCCAGTAAAATTGAACCATTGATGCTCTTAACATATATATCTTGATCAGCTGACCATGTCAACTTTCCTCCATCAAAGGACATTCCTTCATTTCCTTTCAGTCGAATCTGAAAAGAAAGTAGATTTAATTAAATTATGGTTAAGAACTTGTTGGTAAGAGTCCCAAGCCAACCATACAGTAATGAACTATCCTCCTGTGAAAGTGAAATTTTGGAATTAACACAACTAACCATACAATTTTAAACCATGCAGAGTGAAGGCAAGGTGCATCTTAAACTTACCGTAGAATCGGAGCGTATCTTCAGGTCTGAGAAAGTAGGGCTGGTAATCCTGGCAGTACGGCTTCTTTTAACATTGAGATTCTTGACACCTTGAGGTAAGCCAAAGTTTGGGTAGTTGGTGGAGAAAACTGTACTGCCTGAGTGTGGGTCAACCACCTGTAAAATATAGTACAGTGCAGTGTTTGAGATTGTATCGATAATATACACAAGAAAATCCTTTCCTATTTAAAATAAAATGTACTTTAATTTTATTTGTCAAGTTCCTAAACTAACAATGAATAACTGAATTTAAAGTACAGTACATACCGGTACTTAATTTTTATTACTTATTTCAAGTAAATTTTTTTTTTTATTGAGGTAATACAGAATCTAATCAAATTCTTTGCAGGAACAACAAAGAGAAATGGTAAGATTTGTTGGGGTTTATTGATGAACTTACCTGGAAGCTGTCAACACTACGTATCTCCGTCCTATCAGGGCTGACATTCAGTACAGGAGGAGTATTGGAAGTCATTAAGGTAAGAGAAACCTGAAAATAAGATAATTTACAGTACATTTAGAAAATCACTTAAATTTGCCCTGGTACTAAACAAGAGTTACCTGTATAGACACAACTAAGCTCTGTTATGGAGTAGAACTATCCAAAGAATTAACTGTTTTGTGGAGGTGGACGACTGAATGAAGACTTGGTACTGAAAACCCAGGTATAGTTGACAGTGGATAAGACCTGTTCACCCAAGCTACTTTAACACCGAGTGATAAAAAGTCTGCATCCTAGAATTGTCATAATTTTTTAGTGTGTGACCCATCCAAGATAAAGGTGAGACAGAGTTACAGCCCGTAGACTTGATGAATAAATTAATAAACCTCCTTAAACTAAATCTAATCTATAAAATACAGTAAATACAACAATGCCGACCAGTCAATGAAGAACAATGCTTTCATCTCATTAATAATATAAACCAAACATTAATTACATATATACTGTACTGTAGTTGTCTGTGTCAGGGAGAGGCTGTTACCATAAAAAATCAGGTCTTAAAGTCATGAAATTTGCACAAAGACTACAAAACAAACCTTGCTGTTGTCTCCCTGGATAGAAAATGGCGTATCAGAGTAACTATATATCAGTCCGTCCCTCTTGTCTACGTTGCCCAAGTCTGCACGGCCATAGAACTTGGTTGTCCTGTGAAGGCAAAAAGTTACGAGTGTACTGCAAAAAATTTTCTGCTCGATACGACTTAATTATTGGTTAGAAAATCAACATGAGTATACACTAGGCATTTTGGAACCCAGATTTTAAGGTCAGATATAAATTTTAGAGTTGGTATTTTAGCCATGAGAAAAACTGTAGAGAGGCCCCATATAAATACTCACCTAGCTTCAAGAGACCCCATATACTCACTCAGTTCCAGGAAGAAACTCGATACTTTCCATGCCATAACCAAGTCTCAGAACTCCCATGGCAAAGAAAGTAAGAAGAAGGTTCCCACAGGCCAACAGGAGAAGTACCACTACCAGGCCCCAGAAGAACCCACTCTCCCCATGCTGAGCCTCACTTCGTTTTGGCGTTGTCTCTCGTTCACAGCTGTAGGTGACAAGACACTGATATTTAATGCAACAAAGTGAAAGATATAAAGAAATCTCACTGTTCATTATTATATGTTAAATATCAATTTGAAGTGGTCATTTGAAAGCATTAATGGTAGATGATCTAATTAAATCCTTCTTCTGTATACTAAAAAGGTAACTGTCTTCATTAATAAGCAATGTAAATAGTACTTCTCTTAAGATAACTCAATTTTGTAACAAGAAAACTTAATATTCTGTTGGGGTGTGTCATTAGTAAGGTGAATTTTATTATATACTACACTGCCATAGCTTTTGTGTCTGGCTGGCTTGAGACAATTAGGCCACCAAGTGAAAGATAGCTGGCAATAAAGGCAGCATTGTTGTATTCCTTATGTATTATATTGTATCATAAATCTGTCTGTTTGTGTCAGAAGTTGTGCTGAATATAGCCTCTGTAAGGTACACTTTAAACAAAAACTTCTCGAACACTTGGGCACGATGGACGTGAGAATGAGCTGAATGGGACTTTATCATCTAGGAATGGTTTCAGAATCTAAGTTTATTTATCAGATTGCATCGTATTTATATCGTTCAAGAATTTTTTTAGTGATGGTACATATTCCTGGTCTCATTATATCTCCAAAACCCTCCTTCCTCTCATTAGCCAGTGTGACAGTCAGGAAGAAGGGATAAGCTTTGATGCCAACAGGAAATGCAGTATGGCAGAATATATCAGCTTCTGTGATGTATAATGATTCTTAAAACTTTCTCTCACTACTCTCCATGAAGAAAAACTACTGCTTCCAAATTCTGTATCTTAATTAGTGCTATACAAGTACAGGCAGTCCCTGACTTACGACGGGGCTAGGGACCCAAATCCAGGTCGTAAGTCGAATTGGTCGTAAGTCGAAAATGCAAAAATAATACATAGAAAATCTAAAATGGGTGTCTCTTGTCCTTCTCAGCACCACGAAACTCCCATTTTTAAGCTTGCCAGCCATTTTAAAGGGAATTACAAACAAAAATTTTGTCAGTACACAGAGCAATCACTAATGTCGGGACTCGAAAATACGTAATTTGAAAAATTTTTGGTATGACTGGGGCGGTCATATGTCCAGGTGGTCGTAAGTCAAGTAGGTCGTAAGTCAAGGAGTACCTGTATTTAAATGATGAATATTTACTGATTCATTAGTTTAATCCAAGTCACTAATATCATATCTACTAAACTTAGATTAGTGTGTGTTGTGTGTTTTAGGTTAGGTTAGGTTAAGTTAGGAATTCCCGATCAATTCTTTATTCTTGATGACTTGCCTGGTCGTGTGTGTGGTGGATCGTGCCGTTAGAGTCGCCCGTTCCAAGGTGCTGGTGGCTAAAGAGGTGCTGTCCGCAAGTAGTGAAGCAGCGGCCGAGTCTCCCATCTTCAAGTTACATTAAAGTACTGCGGTAAATATGATTAAAGGAATTACAAGAGAATTTTTAAAACATCAGCAGATAAAATACTAAATAATTAAAGTTTAATGGTGGCTGTATAATAAAATTCACGAGATAAACTGATAATCACAAACTGTACAAAAATATGATGACAATTATGTTTTATTTTTGTATAATACTATGAACTAATACTACAACACAGAGAAACAATTATAATACAAGACTCGTTTTCATAGTCTTGTTTTTAAATTAATTATTGAATACCCAATAAATTAGACTTTAATAAATAAATACAGATAATTGGAGAGAATAAATGATTATCCTGTATTTCTTAACCACATTAACAGCCATAAGTCTTCACATTACATACTTCAACCATTCTTCTTAATTTCCATATATTTTTAGGGTAATATATAGCTTTATTTTAGATACTTATTAAATAATGTCATGTATATTATATTTCAATTTATATGTTTTAAAAGTATGTTGTTCCATGTATTAACAGTATCTCTCTAGTTATCACGAAAAAGCTATCTTCATATTTTAATTAACACCTATTAGGAGAAATATATAGTATCATAAGTCTGACCTTAATGTATCTGTAGTTTTCTTGTTCCTTTCTTCATAAAATAATCAAGAATAAAATAATTCCTGTAGCCTAAGGATGAGACGAGCGACTAGATGTGGAAGCCGAAGTTACAGTCACTTGTCCCAATGTATTGACGAAATTTTATATCTATATTATTCTTTGATTTTAATTGAATTATATTTTCCAATCTTCAAGATAAATTTAATATATGTATTGTAAAAATTATAAATCAATGAATTATTATGTATATTTTTGTACTATGCAGATAAATATAATTTAATCCTAATTTGACCAATGAAATGAGACACAAGAAAAAGTGTCGTCTGCTGTAAATAAATATCTCTATTATGAAGTAAATAACCTTCAATTCTTACAGTTATACTCACCTTATGTTTATAATAAATTATATTACACATTTTTATTGTGTTATATCAAATTGTAATTGATTTTTACACATTTTTATTCGTAAATACATAGAGCAGAAGCTTTTATAAACTTACAAAATATATTGACAGAAATAACAAACTGAATCATAAATAAACTAGAAGTAATATTTTTATTTTTATTTAATAACATTTAAATATAAAATAAATTTCTTTAGGCGGGGTAAAGGTTTGTGGTTTAATTTTATATTACAGAAATATTTTAGAATTCAGTGTGTTGATGTTTTCTCTGTGTTAAGGAAGGAGACAGTTACCCGCCTTAACTACCCAACTACCCAACTACCACAAGACTGGGGGAGTTATAAGAGTCATGTGATGCACTTCATTACTCTACCAGACCGTCTTGTATTAGGTAAACCTGTTAATTGTATTATAGTTGTGTTTGGTGGTTAAATCATTAACTTGAAGCCATTTTATCCTCTTATATTATCTTAAGGTTAATTTTCTCTACTTTATATAGTTATTGGTATATTATCTATTATAAATTATCAACGTAGATATTCTTTTCTTGATATAAACGTAATTATTTATTAGTTATCTGTTAAACTTATTCGTGGATGTTTAATTGGTTGTTAGTGATTGGTGTATTGGTTCTGTGAGGTATAACGAGGTAGTACTGTAGTTCTTATTAGGAGTGCTCCCTAACTACCTTCTGTAGGATATATCACCATCAAAGATCAATGTTTTCTTATCCTGCAAAATGGAAAAATAATACACCAAGAATTTGTTTTGCTTAATGGTTGTGTTAGGTTAGGTTAGGTTAGGTTAGGTTGAAGTTATGGTTTTCTGATGGTTTTTAAAATTGCTGAAGAATTTTTATGTCATCAATCTATATACAGTACAGGAGACGTGGTCAAGGTCCCTCTGTCTGCCATGTTTAAACGGTTCTTTCAGGGATGGTAAAAATTTTTATTTATCCTTATTGGGATAAAAACGAATATTAACAGGGCAACTTGACCTAACCTAACCTAACCTAACCTATTCTATTAATGCCTAGAAGAAAATTGATTCCTAACTAAAAAAAAGAATCCTGGTGGTAATGGTAAAAAACATCTAAATACCTATTGGGATATAAATGAATATTAACCCACTTTCTATTATAGGAGATTAACATACAAGATATATAACTGTTAGGTTTGGTAGGTTAGTTTGGTTGATTTAACAATGATGAATTATAAAATATACCATTGTCTGGTACTTAAGGAATGTTAACAGTTTCCTGTAGTTTCCGAGATGGATTGTCGATAATTTATTGTACCAAACCTAACCTAACCTAAGATACTAAAATTGTATTGTACTTTAATATTCTAAAATGAAAGAAAAAGTAATAGCACACAACAGCTTCTGTTATTATGAGCCATTTTAGCAAAAATATTCTATAATGGAGAATTTTTTTTCCTAACTTTCAAATATTAGTAAAAGTTTGGAGAAATTGCAACTTCCTTACTTTTGTTTTTCTGAATTTTCATATTGAAGACGAACAATGGTAGACCCACCATCTCTTTGCGTCACCATTAATGTGTTGTATCGGACGTTAATGCTTACGTTCCTCACTTGCGAAGAACTGACAGCAAGGACCGACCATTTTTGTATAAACTATATTTACTTGACAAAAACTAAATGAAAACCAAAGATAGAAAGGCGGAATTCCTTCTCCTTTTATTTGGTTATATGAAAGGTAAGAAACAAGTTTTCATCGATTGAATTTTTGTCATAAGTTGCTGCATCTCACGAGTCAGTGCTCTAAACTGTTACCAAAAGGTTTATTGAAGAAAAATTATTTTGGTAATATTTAAGGAAAAGGTTCAGGATTATCCAGCCACCTATTGAAAAATATTTTTTAAACCAAACTCATTTTTACCTCAAGACTGAAGCAAATTAAATTGAGAAACAGCATTTTTTGGATTCAGGTTTTGGTGCTAGCATAGCATGTGGTCTAACCTAACCTAACCGTATCTTATCTAACCTAAATAACTTGTAGACTGCACGCAATAGTAGCGCCCAGGTTTTTCCTTCATTTTACTTGTTGATAAACTAAGCTTAATAACTAACTTAGCCCCCAAAAAAAGAATTTGCCAAACTCGGTGAAACTTCTTGACAAAATTAAACAATGGTGTACAGTGGAGTCTCCCAGCAACACGAGTTAAGGACCGCCAGGGCCAGTCTTACCACATAGACGCGTTACAGTGTACAGTAGTTATTGAGAGATCACATTTGCACGGTTAGATAAATCTCATTGGAGTAAATTTAAGTTATGTATTGTTTCATCACTGAGAATTCTATGTATGAGGATTTTGACTTTTATGAAATAGGTAAAAATACTGTAGTACATTACTCTGTATTGTATTTCTCTAAAAGTTTATGACAAATTTTGGTAATATCAAGTATGATATTTGTTAAGTTATTGGTTAATACAGGTTTGTGATGGGTATGATTTTTCCTTCTATAAACTGTACTGCAAAAGTTATTAAGTTGATTGATTTAATTAAGTTATTATGTGTTAGAGGTGTGAAGAGTTTCCTCCATGAAGGTTGATGATGGTAAATAAACCATCACGGTCTACTTAATCACTAATGAACTTAACATTCATCAGAGGTCTTTTTAATTTCAGTGTCTGGCAGCAACGCTCTGAGGAATATAACAGCTTTGCCAGAGACTTGAACAATGCTGTATACTAAGTAATTGATGCCATGTTTGTGTGTTAGCCACTGTGAGGTGCATCAAGGCTGATTGCTCTCTCCCATTACTTAATTATTTCTGGAATTTATTTTTAGTTTTTGTTGAGCACCCAGGTAGTGAAGATCCAGCCTTCTCATGTACAGTAGTTGTAAAGCAAGAGGCTTGAAGACAGGAGTCCCTCAGCAGGAGTACATTGGGCACAAATAGTACTGTATAATGAAGTGATGTCTCCCTTAGCTGGAACAATTGGTGCAGAGCACTTCCGGGAATGAGAGGTTTCTGGGTAACGAAACAACTTTCAAAGCCGTAAAAAATCCTTTTTCCTCTGAATTTTCCTGAATTATCCGGGTACCAGGAAGATTTTCTCGGAAGTTCCAGAAATTGCACGTTACACCATCTCGAACCGGAAAGAAATCCCCCAGCCCCAAAAATTTTCCGGGTACCGTAATTTTCCCGATATTGGAATTTTTTTCGGAATATCCGGAAAATGTGCTCCTCAGAAAATCTTAACCAAAGCCAGAATTTTCTGGAAAATTCCGGCTTTGGGAACGATTTTCCCCCAAATTTCAATTCTGGTTAAGAGGATTTCCGGCTAATGGAGATATTGTACTGTATTACTACAGTATATAGTTTTATGGGACCTAGAAACTGTTGTTCATCTACTTTTCAGTGATAGACATAAGCACAGTAATTGTTTATAAATTGTACAGTACTGGATACAAATGGATAAGGAGAACAGCTTATCATGAAAAGTTGATGGAGATTTAGCCACTGGCTGCTTGAGAATGAGAAGGCCGAGATCTGTACAAATTGGTATCATTGAAATGAAGAGAACATAAAAAACATGAAATTTAAATTTGATTGTTTTTGGTTTTTCTACAAAAATGTTCTCATTAGATTTTATTTTCAGGAGTTTAGGTAGAGATAGTGATTAGAGATTTTTTTATATGACTTGGAATCTGCCGTTTCTCATGACATGAGATTACAACTTATCTATCCAGTTTTATAGACAAGAAAGGAAATGTTAGATTACTGTTAAGAGTTTCTTGAAGGCAAACAAGGTTTTTAATTCGTCAACCGGGACTTACTCCAAGGTCTTTTATCCAGGAGGGATCACAAGGGGATACTCAGCTACTTTGTATTGCATCCATTGAAGCCACAAAGAGCTGTTTGCTAATTTGAGCTCACAGTATGTTATTGATTCTGAGGCAGGATCTCCTGACTCAGCTAGAACTCCTATTACTAGAGGGTAGCTATGATGAGCCCCTGAGAGCTGTGAGTCTTATATTCATGCATCCCAAGACCTACAAAGGCTATAAATAGGCCTCAGGCATGATTGTTTTTCATTCCCCAATTGCTCTTCCTGTTGATGGAATGTCTCAGTCGGCTCTGTGAGTTTGGATGTAAAATGGTGATGAGGGAGCACAGTACAGTACTTATTTGAGCTTAGAGTTGTTGTCATGTATTATTATGTATTGTACTGGATATAGCTACAGGTATAGGTATTAATTATGTTGCCAGTAACTTGTATTACTTTGTCCCTAGGTATTGTAATAATGTGATTAATCTGTTGATTTACTGTGCTTTCTTTAATGCTAGACCAAGAATTGATGTTAAGTTGGTCTAGGTGAAGGGACATGGTCTGGTTATCTAAGTGACTGTGTTGCTTAGACTTTCATCTTACTCTGGTTGCCAGCTTGGCAGTGGTTGGGTCCCTAGTTAGCCTATACTACACTACTTTACATTCTATACTCTGTAGACTTTTTAAAACCAGCCCACAACTGTTCATGGTGTTGGCATTATGGAGTCATCATGAAAATTGGCCTATGTTGCTGTCTCATGAGAGACTGTATACCTGTATGATGTACACAGTATGTTTGTTATATACTGTAGTACAAGCTGTGAGCATTGTATTAAATTCAAAATTTATACAGTATACATTCGTGCATTAAACTGAATAGCTATCATTTAGATGAAACTTTACTGTACAGGTACAGAATATTGTCCTTGAAGGGACGACAATTTGGTTGACATAATCTGTTACATAAATTGAAATATAGTACATACAAGACTTATTGAAAATTTTTCTTCACAATGATACCATTTTTTGTAAGATTTTTCTTATTTATAGATAAGAATTGGATGTTAATGCCAGAATAATTATGTATTGGTGACAGTAAAGTTGTGATGGATTGTGTATCTGCATGTGCTTCTGAGAAATGGTGGTACTCGATTAATGTTCAGTTACAAAGGCTTCCTGAACAAAGACATAGAACTCTTGTTTATCTTCCATGATGTTGCATGATCTTCACTACAGTAGTGAGTCTATGAGCACTTGTGTGTCATTAACTGTGAAGTTTTCTCTTTATTTCTGGGGGACACAGTAACTACCAGAAACTGTCATACACACAGAAAACATTTTATAAACAGCTGTTTCTTGTAGATTTAGTTCATGAAAATTTTGTAAATGAAATGGCTGATACTGTAACTCATTTGAAACTAATACATGATTCATAATACAGTACAAAAGTTACAAATATGGATACACTGTAATACCTATTAAATCGAAGGAAAAAATGAACTTGGTAAATAACATTAAAATGAATAATGGACAACTGCATATACAATACTACCACACCTGACTTTATTTATTACCAGTGATCATTTTGAGTTAGTCTTGTGTTGCTATATAATCTCAATATGGAGACAAGTGTAGATAGTTTATTGTCAGATTCTAGTTCAGTGTTGTAGAAGAATGTGACATTTGTTGTGACGCATCATTGGCCACCTCAGTATCAGTGGGAAAGACTACCTCACCTCATGCAGCATGCCCACACTGCACCTTGATGTATTAGCCATAGTTTGTATGGTTAATCTCATCAGTTTATAGTCTACAAGTTATTCTCTATGTAGCTACAGTTTAAACCAAGGAAGAGAATGTAGTATACATAGCTTCTTGAAATACTGAATTATTGTGTATTAATTTATACTGCTGTTGATAAGTCATTCTCTTTGTACGGTTACCCACTTAAGTCTTGTTGCCTCTCCCGCTGCTTCACGAACCCCAAGATTCAGACTCATGAACCCGAAGCAGTAGACACTGATGCATTGTCCTGTCCATAAATGCTTCGGATTCACAGTCTGAATCCCCGGGGATTGGTGGCTCAGGAGGAGACGCGACATGACTTATGTGGGTGACGGTACAGTTTAAAGGAGACAAGAGAGTGTTTGCATCTTTGTGAAATACAGAACTGTTGTGTAAGATTTAGAAACAAACTGTGCTGTACAAGTGAAGAATTGGATGTTACCAGAAATTAATTTGAGAAACAAGGAGATTCAATGTTTCATGTGTGAAAGATGTGTCATTTACTCAGTGATGTATAGTGTGGTTACCAAGGAAGGGATTTGTGGATGAACAGAATATGTGATTGGATCAGATGGAATGGGCTTCAGTACTGTATAATGGAGAGTGCGGGTGAGGTATGACGGAGAAATGGATCCTTGAGAGGAGGTGTAAAGATGGATGCTTATAGAGATTTCTAGTAACTGCAAATACTGTACAGGTATGCAGAGAATATTTGTTGTAGCTGATCTTACACAAAGCATCAACCATTTTTGAAGAATAAGGGAAAGTATTGTAATGACTAGGTACGATGTCTCACTCATCCTGTTAATGTTTTCTTTCCACCAGTATGGAAGGTCGGACAGAAACGATGATGAATCTTCGAGTTGGGCAGACAGGCGTTGGCAGGGTTGCCGCCGGGGATGATGGGGTCGTGGTCAGTGGGGAGACCTCCATCGGGGGTCCTCCCTCCCCGACGGGTCTACGCTACACCTCGGACAAACACCCCAAGCTGGCCCTGGCGAACATCAACATGCTGCAGAAAAGACGAGAATTGTGTGATGTTGTACTCATAGTTGGAGGCCGCAAGATATTTGCTCACAGGTTTGTATCGCCATCGCATTCTAGTGCTTTATTAAGTTTATTACCTGCAGAATGAGATGGAACTAGTATAGTGATACATTACTTATTTATTGGTTATTTCTCAATTTTATTTTATCAAGTTTCAAAATTATTGACAATTTTCTAAATGAAGCTATGATAGTGACCTTGATTATATTTTACAAGGCTATATGTTACAGGTGTACAAGATATCTGGCACTTGGCACTTGTTAGTTCCTGACCTTAAGCTGTGAATGTTTGTAATACAGTACTCCTTTTGAGGGGCTGTGGTGCACCTGAGAAGTATTACTGTACTTATCAGTAGGTGAGGTCCAGCGGGTAATGTTGAAGTATTAGACACTGAGGATGATACACAGGTTACTTAGTTTCAGGCTCAACTATGACATAGGATTCAAGGATTAATCCCATATTTTATAAGAAAGAGCACAGTTCATACAGAAACAATTACACTTCTACTTTGGATGAAAACATTAAGAAATATTCCACATCGGTAGCATAATGTTTTGTATTGTAAGTTTTAGGATTACATATTTTTATTTCTTTGGCAATTTATTTCACAAAACTCCCTTTATTTCTCCTATTCAGAGTGATCTTATCTGCATGCAGCCCATATTTCCATGCAATGTTTACATCTGAGCTTCTTGAGGCAAGACAGACTGAGGTGCCCATTCGTGATATTGATGAGCATGCAGTAGACTTGCTGGTCAATTTCTGTTACACTTCAGAAATCACCATAGAAGAGTCCAATGTACAAACACTACTTCCTGCAGGTAAACACTTGTGACGTACTCCTGAATATATGACTAAATGTTTTATTACCATGTAGAGAGAAAAGCACACAGAGATCTTAAATTTTACACCCGACCAGAGAATGTTGTACCAAGTGAGCTGAAGATAAACAATAACAAAAATTTTCCTTACTTGATTTTGCTTATAGTGATATTTTTTATTGATTGATCCATTCAGTTATGTGTGGAAGGTGAGTACTGCATCAGAGTAGGTGGGTGGGTGGGTGGTGAGTGTGTAAAAGAGGAATTTAAAACAACAGAGGCATTGATTACTTTAGTAAGTTGTTGGCTGTAATACACCGTGCTCTTGTACCAGATAATTCAAAATCTAGAAAATCTTCATAGTGCTTTAATATTATTATCCCTTACCTGGTGGCCATCAGCAGTTGACATTTCATGTTTCTTGCATTCCGTTTTTATGCACCTGTATGCAGAGTATTAAACTTCAACTTAGAAAATTGTATGTTATGTTGTTAACCTCGTATACGCCCAGGTATAGAAAATTAAATCAAATGATGACGTACACATGTCAAATATGAACACAGTTGTAACTTAGAAATTTTTATATTATGTGGTTTATTCACATAATTATATCCCCAGTTAATTAGTGAACCTTCTTAAATTCCAATTCCTAGAGAAAAGTATACACATATCCTTTTTTCACCCATTAACCCTCATTATTTGGCACAAGTGAACTACACTGTATGTAGTTTGCTAATTCTATAATGGGCTCCTGCCAACTCAACTATTTTTGTTCACATCAAGTTTGTATTACAATAAATATGTGGTGCTCACATCCTGATTGTTTTGGTTGCTAATTAATCCCTTCAGTACGATGTCTTCTTATCTATTTTATTCTGGCTACTGCCAAACGATTTTATTCATGTGGGGACGTTCCATCTCATAGTCAAGGGGTTAAACAAAACTTCGCTGCTTCTATAAGATATAGATTGAAACATTCAAAATCTGTATGTTCATAAATGCCCCTTTTGTGAAGGAACCTCTAACTTAGAACATGAATTCATCCTCCTCTCATCCTATTGTAACGTTAGTTTTTTCATCTGGCTAGTGCTAGACTATTACATCCAGTTGATGAAACCCCGTCAGTATTGTTAAAGTAATATCATGCATTGTAATCTGTCCCAACTGATAAACACTTGCCATCTTCACACCCAGCTCCCCCACCCCACTCTCCCTCACACACAGTAAGATGTCTACCCTCACATATCTCTCTCCTTTCCTTCCCTCTTACTAGCATATGCTTCGAATTCACACTTCAGAGTTCAGGGTTCACAACCCTCAGGGAGAGAGAGGATTGGCAACGCTAGGTGGTAAACGTGGGGGTGGAGCCAACTGTACTGTACACACTTACCTCAGAGTTATATTCTCCCCTCCCCCACAGCGTGTTTACTGCAGATGCAAGAGATACAAGATGTATGTTGTGAGTTCCTCAAGCAACAGTTGCATCCCTCTAACTGCCTTGGGATCCGTGCATTCGCTGACACCCACTCCTGCAGGGACCTCCTCCGGATAGCTGATAAGTTCACCCAACATAACTTCCAAGAGGTGAGAATTTTCTATATATAAACAACAACAAAAATAATCCTGAATGATGGCAGGGAAATACATAACTGGCTAGAGTTGTTATAAAGCATAAAGGATTATATTTTAAGGTTAAGGAATAATAAAGTGAAAATTTTATTGCTCTTGGGTTCAAAATGGATAGTTACAAAAGTGTGTTTATGTATTTTTATTTATTTATTTTTATACTTTTGGCAGAGAGGTTTTGGGGGATGGTTTTGTAGTGGACTAAACCAGATTTAATATTGCGTGACCTTACTGTAGAATGGGAACATCATAGCAGAATATGCCCCCAATTGCAACCTTGAGAGATTATGTTATGGAAATTGAAAGAAGAATCTGTGTTATTCATAATATTGGCTGGTCTATGACATAATAAGGAAAGATTAATAAACATGAGAAAATAAAAAAAAATATTCAAATGTCTACCTTGATTTTACAGGTAATGGAAAGTGAAGAATTTATGGAATTACCTGTGAATCAGTTAATGGATATTATCTCAAGTGATGAGCTCAATGTCCGGTCAGAGGAGCAAGTGTTCAGTGCTGTCATGGCCTGGGTGAAATATAATGTCACAGAGAGAAGACCTTATCTTGCACAGGTAAGTTGTGTTGAGGGGAGTTATATATTTTGTTTCAGTTCAATACACACTTGGTAATGATGTGTATGAATGTATTATGTGAGTTATATTGTGGTAAGTTCACTAGGAGAGCAATATGTAAATCACATTATTAGATGAGAAATTCCATATATCTTAGAGTCACACTATTGGATAAACTTATACTACAGACAGGCTGGGGGGTTAACATTGTAGAATATTGATATTATAATTCTTGTGTTGCCTCAGTCAATATATCCTTTCAGGTTTTGGAACATGTTCGACTACCACTGCTCAGTCCAAAGTTCCTAGTGGGCACCGTTGGCTCTGATCTTCTCATAAAGAGTGACGAGGTAAGTTACATGTGCTACTGTTTTCATGCTTTTGACATAAAGGATTTTGTCTGATTTCCTCATGGAGTTATGACCCGGTCTTGCCAGCCATTCCCACCCTGTGAGTTGGTGTTAGGAAGGGCATCCAGCCATAAAACTTTGCTTCAACATGCCTGATGGTAATTGGATCATCAGAGCTCTATTCATCCTTTGGTCTCTGCTGGATTTTCAGGGCTGTCAAACAGAACCCTAAACACTACAATCACGAAGAACTATTTGTTGATGAATTTGAAGCAAACAGGCATAAGTCAGTCATTTGTCTACTATGATGAGATGTATCAAGTAACACATGTATATGGAGCAAGTAACATGATCACTAGATTAGGATATAAGTACCTCTGGCAGTATGCCCTTCAAGTAGATGTGAACAAAACTATATATAAAGTGTGTGGACAGACATTTGACCACACACCCCAACACTACACTTTAGACTGTGAGAAAATAGAACCTTTTTGGCACAGGTACAAACATAATGTGTGTACAATGGCACAGCACTCTGTCTCTGATGGCAAGATAATTGATATATTAAAACTGTATCCACATTTTGTACCGAGTAGGTGAGTAAATACCGGTGTTTATCTCTGTTGTTCATTTCTAGGCTTGTCGTGATCTGGTTGATGAAGCAAAAAATTATCTCCTGTTGCCTCAAGAGCGGCCCCTCATGCAGGGTCCTCGCACCAGGCCAAGAAAGCCAATTAAAACCGGGGAGGTCCTTTTTGCAGGTAAGATGATGGGGTTACGTGAGTTTTTATCGTAAGTCTTTGGAATTTAGAAAAACTTTTCATCTTAAATTGGATAAAGTATTCACTTATTTGTCAAGCTTCAAGTAAGATAGACATAAAGTCATATTAGGTTCATATGGTCTTTCCAGGACTCATTATTCATTTTCTTGCCATCAAGTTATGTGTCATTTGACTTGTGATATATTGGACTCAGAACTCCCCCCCCCGAGCTGTTGTTCCTGCCATCTCCTTTAATACACAGGTTCAATTTGCTTATTTGTGTTTTATGGCTTCAGCAGTTTGTGGGGCTTCACGTTTTTGGTAGTTATAAGCGACATACTGAATCCTTGACCAGGTAGTCTAGCATTCTTGTCTGGTCGTTATATTTTGGTGGTTTGGAAAAAATACTAAATAATGATCCTATAGAAATCCTCTTTTATGTGAAACGGTTGTGTATGTTTTAGATTGGATAAGTGAAATAGATTTGAAAAATGAACTAAGAGTAATTCAGAGGAGTTAAAATTTTCGAATAGTCCTTGTGATGATTCTCTTCGGTCTTTTGCAATAGAATTGTTGTATGCAGCACTTAGCAGATACACAGATTCACAATTACATAACAGTATTGGGGAGAAACAAATTAAATCAGAAGAGTCAGTACAGCACGTGCCATCATATTTTACATATTTGTAATCACCATGTTTTATTTATTTACTTTTCAGTCGGCGGATGGTGTAGTGGAGATGCCATAGCCTCTGTTGAGAGGTTCGAGCCCACAACCTGTGAGTGGCGCATGGTAGCACCCATGAGTAAGAGGCGCTGTGGGGTGGGTGTGGCTGTGTTGTCCGACCTGCTCTACGCTGTGGGGGGACATGATGGACAGTCTTACCTTAATAGTGTTGAGAGGTGAGTTCCCAGTCATTTAATTTAGACACCTCAAGGATAAATACGAAATTAAGTACAGTAAGGGTTTATTAAGGGAAAAAGTTGCCCTTGTTAGAACAGTTTGGAGAGTGAATATAGTATATGTAAGAATAAGGTGTTAATGAGTGTTTGACATGATAGAATGAGGAGTTAATGGGTGACACAAGGTATTTGTAGATGATTTTTTGTGTGTGTGTGTGTGTGTGTGTGTGTTTGGGAGCCCTGTTGATATAAACTGCAGATAACATATAAAGAATAGAATAATGTACTGTATGCTAGATATATATAAATTTTAAAATGTTTAGTGATATCTGTATGGTTGCTGGCAAAAAATGAAATTATAATAAAAATAACATTCTTTCGTGCAGGTACGACCCACAAACTAACCAGTGGCTGTGTGAGGTGGCCCCAACAAGCACCTGCCGTACCAGCGTGGGTGTGGCGGTGTTGGACGGGTATCTGTATGCTGTTGGCGGACAAGATGGTGTGTCTTGTCTTAATGTGGTGGAAAGGTGAGTTGATAAAGAATCTATTTGTCCTTACTGTTCCTGTAATAATCTTGACTACCTATCATATACATCCAGTGGTGTTATATGCTAGGTTGGAGACAGTCTATATGTTATGGGAAGGACAAGGGAGGGAGGTCTACTCTAATTGGGTGGCATGAAGGCTCTATTTTTTTAATGGACACCCTTCAGAGATGAGCTAGCCAGAGGAGTGAGATATTGTCGGTAAGATAAAAGATACACTGACAACAATAATTATACAGGATGCTGGTAGGATTATTTAGCTGTAAATTAAAGAAATATTTTAGTGTGCTGTAATTTGGGTTTGTTTTTTCTTAAAGGTATGACCCCCAGAGTAACCGGTGGACAAAGGTTGCATCCATGAACACAAGACGATTAGGAGTGGCTGTCGCTGTTCTTGGTGGATTTCTGTATGCTGTAGGGGGATCAGATGGCCAGAGTCCTCTTAACACAGGTATTATTAGAAGATGGAAAATTTTGTAAGCAATGTGTGTGTGTGTGTGTGTGTGTTGTGCAGCATACTATGTGGCTGTTCATGTGCTCAAAACCCATAATTGAATTTCTAGAATACGAGGTCTTAGATTCACTGATTAATGTTCCACTCTTGCCACTCTCCTTGATCTTCTCTGACTATCACCAATAGTCCATAAACTAGATTCACTAAGTCCAAGGGCAGGCTTAATATCAGCTGGACATTCACCTCTCTCATAATATTTGAGTATTGTACACCCATCTTAACCTCAGTGGTGATGGCCCTGACGCTTAGCAGTGTCATCTTTTCATTAGCTCGAGAATGACTAGACCACGTTAGATGATCAATATTACCCATATGTATTTGTAATAGTTGGCCTCTGTATGTGTCGGCAAAGGTCCCTTCATCCAAACAGTACTGTTTTCACGACTGCAGTGTGTTTCATCCTCAAAAGGAGACTTAAGATTAGAACGTTAGAATACTTAGCTTTATTCGGCCTATCAGTAACCTCTAATATATTTATTATACCAGGAAATATTGACCATTTTAATTTCAGTCGAGCGCTACGACCCAAAGATGAACAAGTGGGCGATGATGCCGGCAATGAGTACTCGTCGGAAACACCTAGGCTGCGCAGTGTACAACAATATGATCTATGCCGTTGGTGGGAGGGACGACTGTACCGAACTGTCCAGTGCCGAGCGTTATAACCCCCACACCAACCAGTGGAGTCCTATTGTTGCGATGACATCAAGACGAAGTGGAGTAAGTCATGATAATTGTCCTGTTTTTTCTCTCTTCGTGTCTGTGTTCTCAGTCAAGTCATCATATTGTTTAAATCTTTTGTTACTTCATATCCTGTTATTTAACCTGTTGTTTTTTTCAAATTGATTACAGTAGTTATTATTATTTAGTCTTTAATTGATTATGGATGAAAGTATTTATTATATCATGTTGAAAATAAAGATAAAACAGCAATTATCTTCAGCTCGTCGTGAAAGCATTACCGTAACAGTAAGTGGAAAGAATTTTGATTTTTTCACAGCCAGACCATGGAGGATCAGTTATTCATATATTGACAGTTTGTTTTATTTTTTATTCATACCTTTTTTTTTAGGTTAATGTATGTGCTATTATGTATGATCTTTTGTTGTTTTATTTTTATTTATACTGTACTTTTTTGTAAGTTGGCATTTGTGCTATTTTGAATGAGCTTTTGTCAGTTTGTATATACAGTACAGTGGTCCCTCGATTAATGAGCACAATTGGTTCCACAGAATCAGACGTTAACTGTAGCTATTATTTCAATGGGATATTGGTTCTAACTCACAGAAAAGTATACATACAAATTATTATATGCCAGTAATAGAATTAATAAAACATTAAATATAAACTAATTACAGTACTGTACTGTACAGTAATATATAAAAAACAATAGAATATTGTATTTTAATTTACTTTGAGGTGTGTATGTCGTATTCCCGGCGCCTTTGTTTACATAGCGGCAGCACAAACAGCTGATTGTAGACAGTCGTTGATGACATGCCACATTCTTTACAGAGTGCATTAAATTTCTGCACTGTATATTATCAATATGTTAACTAAATTTCAGAATGACCAATAATTTTAATATAAAAAATGCAAAAATGTTCAAGAGCACAACATTCTTGATATTTACTCCACTGGAAACGAATGTAAGCATAAAACCGATTACTGTATTGGCGGACTAGCCGATCAGCTGATGCACACACCAAGGCGTGTTTCTCGTAAGGCTGTAGTTAATAGAAGCTGTACTCGTTAATAGAACTGAAAATCCTTATGGGAGCTAATTCATTAACCAAAATCTCGTAAATTGAACCGCTCGTTGATGGAGGGATAACTGTATGTACTTTTTTCTAGGTTGGTGTATGTGATTTTCTATGTCTTTGGTTTTGCAGGTTGGCTTAGCGGTAGTCAATGGAATGCTGTACGCTGTCGGTGGTTTTGACGGAACGACCTACCTCAAAACCATCGAGGTGTACGACCCAGATCAGAACCACTGGCGGTTGTGTGGCTCCATGAACTACCGTCGCTTGGGCGGTGGCGTAGGCGTCGTCAAGCTTCCACACAACGAGGCCCATCTCTGGTGATTAAACGAAGGGCTAGAATTCTGGCTTGGGGTAACTGTCAGTGGAAAATTAGGTATTGGAAATAGTGGACTTTAAGGTATCAGAGTTATTGGAAAGGAGTACAATACAGTAGTGTGTTTCAGATGTTGTTACTGTAATCATGTTAATAAGTGTATATTTAATATGGTAATTAACCTATAATGCATCATAACCTATCAAATAATAATAAGAAACTGACTAAGCAACTTTTGTGTGTGTATACATAGTTAATACTATATAAGAAGTATTATACACGTGAAAGTTGTTTCGATATTACTGTAGGCGAGTATTAACTACAAGTCGGTGATGCAAAAAACAAACAAAAACACAAGGTTCGAGTTGTGTGTGTGTAGATTATGATGGTTGAGTTCAGGAAAGGAAGAGTAAGATTAGTAAAAACAACTAAATTTCTCTGATAACCAGGAAGATCGACAGACTCCCAGATTTTATGCTAGAATTCTGCCTGTTCATATCACAGACTAACAAACATATGACGAAAACAATAATTAGTATAATGTGGACCAGAAATCGTGGACCATGGAGCATCGTCCACGGCCAAATCCTTATAACTCACCCTAAGATCACAACAAAGATTATATTTTAAGTTATCCAAATGTCTGGTGTTGTGAGCTTGGATGTATCGTACAAGCACTCAGCGTTATGTGAGGGATTTATGATAGATGACCATTACAAGTCAGTGATTATATTGTAACATGACCTGAATATCGAGGGCTGTATTGATTTAATTTCAAGTTCATGATTTGAGCTCAATAACAGCCAATAATATGGCTTTATTTGAAAATTTATTTTATTATAATGAAATTTTATTTAATTTTTATACAGTAAGGCCCTTCCATCCTTTCATTTAAATCAATATTTTTTCTACTTATTTTATAGTTTTCATCTAGTTAAGGAAGTAAAGGATAAATAAAACTCATCAATTGTACCGTTGTCCCTCTTAAGAGTTTTCCATTGTCTTGGGGATGAATGTGCCAATCTTTCCTATTGAGTGAGAGTAGAGACCAGTTGCAACCTTATTTCATCATAAATTGAAAAACAAAAATTAACAAAAGCATTTCTTCCCATTTATGAAAACCTGTGGAAGTTGTCAGGTGATTTTCTCGAGTATTAATGCTGGGTGGACGGTATGGTTGTGACGAGAGTGCTGAAGGGGCGGAGCTGACCTTTTTGTGGGTGATAGTTGATCTCTGCCGTATATTCCTTGGGTTTTTGTTCATGTGTCTCTATACTGTTGGCCCACTAGTATACAGCAGGGTGGCTTATGTGGAACCTGTGCCATAGTCATTGTAGATTTTTAGTTATCTGTGATGGGACACTGCCTTCCTTCACACATTCATAATTAACACCTTTATTATTATTATTATTATTATTATTATTATTATTATTATTATTATTATTATTTGTGTTTCTCCTGCCACATTACCATTAGTACTTCCAGTTCATTTTATTTTTCATTACTTCTTTCTTCATTTTATTGCCTTTGGTGAAATATAAACTAAGTCTTGTAAAGTTGCACTTGCTGTCACTGTCCTTTTCTCATATGTCACTGAAAAGAAAATCCACGCTGGCTTATTTTATACGCACGTTAATGGGGGATTTCCTGTCTTAGAAATAATGGATTATTCTATTATTTGTATCTCTGTCTTTTCCTCCCCTTCAACACCCCGCACCTACTGCCCCAGAACTATTTTTCCTCGCACAAACGGCCATCAGACAGTTCAACATCCTCGTTTCACTAAGAGGCAGTCAATTAAAAGATCGATTTATTCTGAATGGTTTATTTTATCTCGGTATTGAATAAGAATCTCAGACGCAGTAGTTTTATTATTAGTATCTCCTGTGTTGTTGGTTACATATACATACATCTCCATCATAGCTGCCGGGCGTATATATGCTTGCTTTCATTTCTTCCATTTCTTTTTTTTTTTTTAATTTAGGTTTTAGTTGTACTGTTTGTCACAATTGTTGATGTGATTTTTAACATTTAAAGCATCTTTTAATTGTTTTCCATCTTTTATTTGTGTTTTGCTACAGTATATTTTTAAGTACTCTTTATAACTGTCATCCCTTCTCTGTGTAGGTTATGAGGTGTTTCTTTGTGTGTAAGTTCATTTTCATACCTTGTCTGGGCTTCATCCATCCCCACGGTCCTTTCTTAATAACTATTGCTAATATATTCTCCAGGTCCATAAACATCACAAACTCTAGTTTCTGCTTTTCAGTAAATTTTAGAGGATGAGATATTCACAGGGCTGTGTTCATTTATAATTCCCCCATACTAGAATGTTACTTTTTCTGTTTCATTTACCCTCTGTGTATCCACCCTGCTGTATATATATATCTCCAATATTTACTTCTGTTTGTGATGGAAGCTTCACTCTTTTACTCCTTTAACTAGCACCCATCCAGTTCCTTGGAGAGTCAAACTCATGAATCTGAAGCATTTAAGGACAGAATAATGAATCGGTCTCCTGCTTCGGGTTCATGAGTATGAATCTTGGGGTTGGTGGTTCAGGAGGAGAGGCAATCGGACTTTTGTATTTGACTGTACATTATCTTCCTCTCATCCTCAAACTACTGTACCTGTACTTCAGAATCATCTCATTCCTTTCAGTCATTAGGTTCATCACTTCCAAAAGGTATTTACTCTACTCAAGTCACCTGAAGGTCTGAGTGAGGAGCAGATACCGTTAAATACCTTTCTGAGTAAGACGATACAAACACTAGACCTTAATGTTGGTGAGCTGAACATGCTACTTATGTTCAATACATTTTTACACACTGGACTATAGTGGCTGAACACTGACCCGACACTTACCCAACACATAAGTATGATTACATCCCCAAACATTAACCACTTTTTATCGTAGAAGAACAGATAGTTTTAATTATGGAATATGAGAATGAAGTTGTGAATTTGATTTTGGGGGGGACTTTACAATATATGGATAATGATACAATGTTTTCTCTGAGATACAGCAGAGAGGTGGGAGAAGTTCAGAAGGATTTGTTACTAGTATGGTACAGTACCTCATTTATTTCTTAGTAATATTGCTATCCCTATTACACCAATTTACTGAATGTATGATATATATTTACAAGGGTTCCATCATATACTGTATATCCCTCCAGGTAAATCACTTTTCAGGGTTCCTCTGATGTAGTTAATATGTCTTTTGAGTTACCATTTATACCAGAGGAGTTGTCTTGTTTGCATCATCCTCGTGCTTATAGGGGATTATCAGACAGATATTTACTCTTATGTTCCAAGTAATTGCAACTAAAAATATAAACTACGGTACAGTATATGTATGGGTATATAAATTTCATATTGTTCCCATTAAACCTATTAAAGATACTGAAAAATGACTCTACAGACCATTGATGTATTTAATAACTACTGTCGGAGTTACTGAACTGAAATTCCATATTAAAAATTATGATAATCTTTAACAGGATCTAAGTAGTATTAAAGTAACAACACAGTTATTGATGATATATGTTTATGAATACTTACCTGGTGTGAAGTAACATAAAGGGCAAGTAATTCAGAAGAGATCTTGTACAATGTTTTAAAGGGGAAGACTCAGGAGGATTTTTTTAATTATGTTCAGATGATATGCTTCTCTGGTCACAACAAAATATTCTGAAGCTTTACTCGGAGGTGCACAAAACGTTGGCCACATCTTGGATTTTACTCTCATTAAAATAAGCTCTTGGTTGGGTGATAAACATGTTATAATGAGGTGTACAATGTGTAGGGTTAATTAAACATGATAGTACTGCACAGGTAGTTTTGATTATTTAAATGTTTCAACGAATAAGAGTTAAGTTTCGCAAAGCATTCGTGGAAGAGGAAAGTTTGCCTTGTGTAAAGAAGAGCTGCGTTAATGTGAAAAGTAGTGTTTACTGTAGTGTATGTGCGTGCATTTTGATCTGTAGAATTGTGTTATTTTGTAGATGTTTTTTGCTCAATAATTAATAGTTGTCATTTTGCTGCCATGTGTTCCTTGCTACAGTAATGAAGGCTACAGGTACGTGAATTTGTAGAATGTCATAACTATAGGGACCATTGATGCTGGGTGGAAAAGTTGGGAGAACAATATTATGTAGAAACTTGGAGGGATGCCAAACTACATTTAATTACAATGTACAATGATGTACCATGCAGTCATTACATTATACAGGAAGAGAAGGAGAGTAATATGTACAGTAACTCTTGACTTATGATTCAGAAGAAAGTATTATTTCATCATATAATGCACTGGTAAGAGTATAAGTATGATGATTATAAGTCCTTGTCATGATACTCTCACAAGTTCATAATTATGTTTCATCCAGCTATTTTCCTCTTCTTTGTTTTGTGTTGTGTGCTCAATTAAATTATTTGTCAGAAAGATGGTAGCACACAGTATATACAGTACCTTATTGGTTAGTGTATTGTACATGCTTACTGCGCTTCTCTGCATTGGTATTGTTCCTCAAAAAGTCGTTTGTCAAGAGGAGAGTTACCTACCTGTATGCACAAATGCTCCTCTGAATATAATTGACTGTCATATGTAAAATGTCATCATTTTTTTGCATAGAAGCTGCAAGTAGACCAAAACGGGATGAAGTTTTACACAATGTATTAGTGAAGCATAAGATATGTTTTTTTGGATTGTTTAGTATAATGATTGGTTTGCAGATGGGGGTATATGTGCAGCACCAGCAGTTATAGTACAGTAGACTAATAATTATTCATATATTATCCAAGGTTAAGAAATAAAATACCATTATTTTGATATTTTTGGAGGTTCACAGTCATGTATGGTTTATCAAATAGTAAAGTAAAATGCCACAAATATGAAATTTTTTGGATAAGAGGCCTATTGTATATATAGAAATTTATATCAATACATAAATAAGTGCTAATATGAATAAATAACTACATACAGTACTATTTCATAAAGAACAACTAGCTATGATGAGAAATAGGTACTGCATACTCTCACACAGACAAGAGCAGAGAATGAAAAGTGCCAGAACAATTGCCGCAGAGCACTTCTGGGAATGAAAGATTTCTGGATAACATGGCGACTCTCAAAGCCTGAAAAACCCCCTCATCCCCAGAATTTTCCGTGTAACGAAAAATTTTATGAGAAGCTCCTGAGTGATGCAATATTTCATCTCTCAGAGCCGGAAAAAAATCCCTCATCCCCGGAATTTTCTGGGTAACAGAAAAATATTCACAGAAGTTCCAGAAATTCCACATTACATGTACATCATCTCTCGAACCTGGAAAAAATCCCCCATCCCTGAAATTTTTTTAGGTAATGGGAAAATTTTCTCAGAATTTTCCAGTTAATGTGCCCCTCGGAAACTCGTTCCCAAAGCCAGAAGTTTCTGGAAAATTCCGGCTTTGGGAACGATTTTCCGAGAAAATTTCAATTCCAGTTACAAGTACAGTAACAGAGAGTTCCGGGTTTGAGGGATTCCGGCTAACGGAGATATTACTTTAACATACAATGGTGGCTGTGTTTATAATGGACAGTCCTCTAGTGCTTAAGCTGACAAAAAATATAGTCGAGATATTTATGCTTCAGGCTTTTTATTTAACATTAAATATCCATTACTATACTGGAACTCAAAAATATGCAAAATAATGTCCAAAATTTCAGCTGAGTTGAGTGGAGATGCTGCTTGGTACTGTACTGTATTGGTAAAGTCTGAGGAGCCATCACTCAGTTGATTGTGTGAATCCTTGATTGATCTGAAAAGTGTCATTTTACACTTTGTTAACATTAATCAGAAAATTGAGCAAACTGTGATCTCGTGCTGTGCATATTATGGTATTATTGAAATTTTTTAATTATTTAATTTTTGATTGTTTTATTTGGGTTTTTGATAATGAAAATTGTGCCCTAACTGATACTCCAGGAATGTAACTAATTTTCCTCTCCCCTTAGTTCATTGGTTTGGTTATCCATAAGTAACCCAGGAGCATAACCCCTGAATAATGAAGCGTGTACTGTAAATAATTAGGAATTAACCAGAGTGTTATTTCCAGGTAAAATTAGCAGTTTTCATTATGGTAAATACTGTGTCGTTTATAACGTGTAAACCATTTTGGCTACTTCAGTTTTAATTAATTTAATGGGATATGCACGGTACAGTATTATGTGTTGCATTCACCACCTGAAGACTTGTGTATGATTCTTGGTTCAGACAAATTTGGCAGTTTTTCTTGCAGGTTTTTATGTTACAAGACACCCAGTAATATGAAGCCTCCTATTCACATGCCCAGGTTAGCAAACATACTGCTTGGGGATCCATATTTGTGTATCTTGCAATCCAGACAGCCAAATTAATGAGGCCTCGCTTCATGTGCAGGTCGTTGAACAGGTCAGAATTGGGCTGTGTTCAGTATCACTCAAAATAATAAGTGTATAATGGTCCCCCGAGAAGTGAGATATAAAATAGAATAGCAATACTATATTAAGAAGCCCTTGATTGATTAATTTAAAGTAGTGACTTGATTTTTTATTTAATCCATATAGTAGTCTAAAAGTAAACAAAAGAACAACATAGCAGGCACAGTAATCGTTCATCCATTCTAAATTTCTGGGTTATTTTGTCGTATTGGATATTGAAAGGTTGGGAGCGAAATAGTTGCTTATTAATTTAAAGTCTTAGGAAAATGTAAGTTGGAGAATGTAGCTTACCTTCATTACATGTTCAATGCTTGTGCGTCATATATGAATTTTTTTTTTTTTTTAGGTTGGTTCAGTATTATGCTCTATGTGATTTACCTCTCCAAGGCAGGAATCTTGTTTTTACACATCTCCTGAGTAGTCTATGTGATAAGCTTAATGCAAAACTCTGGTGTAGTACTATAACACAGTGCCACAAGAGCCGAAAAAGCCTGCCTGTCAGTCAGCTTTTTAGTGTGGGTTTATCTGTTTATATAAATAGACTTGTACATATATACAGTACTATATATATACATACTATGTCAATTGTGAATATTTTGATAAATCTATATAAGGATACTAATGTGAGTAGGTATGGTAGATGAAATGCTTTAATGGCTGTAGCGTAGAGTTTTCTGCTTATTGAGTGAATAAATGAAGAAATATTTCCAGAATGTGTGAGAGAGAAAGAGTGAGTGTGTAAAGGTAGAGCAAGATTATCTAAATAGTATGGAAGATTTGGTAGTTTGGTGAAGATGGGTTCCTTAGATGGTGTATGTACTGTACTGTGTTTTATGGCTGATTGATGTTAGTACAGTAAAGATATGTTTCTGGGATAAGAAAATGGATTAAGTTAATGTTTGCAAAGGATTTTTCAAGGAAGTTTTTATTTTTTTATTTTTCAGAAGAAGTTGAGAATATTTTTGTTTTGTATTTTTTCTGAGGATTCTAAACACTGAGGTGAATGTTTAGTTAATGATATAAATCCCATCTAATTAAATTAAAAAAAAAAAGTGTGGCTGGTCATAGATAAACTTTTTGGATGTACTGTATATGGTTGGTGTGTCATTGATACCTGTATACAGGGTAGACACCAAAGAGTAAGAAAATAATGGTAACATCAGCGCCATGAAGTAAATCTGTCGAACATGTATTTAATTTTTAGCAATTTTCATTTGTGTATGGGGACTCCTCTCTCCTGAATTAAATATTAAGTGTCTCCCCACATCGAAGGGTTTATGGGAGATAGTGTACTAACCACTTATGTATGGGTCATCTCTCTCTGCTGAATGAAATCGTCAGGCGTTAAGTCAAATTAAATACCCTGTATATGAAAGTGGCGTCCCCGTAGTGAAGGGGTTAAATCAAATGAGTCGGTAATATACCCAAACAGAGATTTTTAGTTAATTTAATTTTGTGAAATAAAAGATTGTCACATCAGCTGATCAGGACATGAGCACACACAGCCACAAAAACAGTAACTGATAATTTTTACCAGATTCCTCCCTTTTTGTAGGATGGGTCTAATAATATCTAAACTTTCATGAATTTTTATATTATTTTATATTTCCTGATGAATGACACAGTTTTCAGATGGTGAAGTAATTTTACAATAGTTATTTTAAATCAATCTTAATTATTTATATTGCACTGACATAATAAAACAATGTATTGTTACCAAAGTTGGAACTAAATATTTTAGGTTGAAGAGATGATTTTATTTTTATTGAGTTTATAATGGCCAGTGCATCTTTTCATTACCTTAACCTGCACAGACATCTCTTCAGTGTATGTGGAAGGATAGAAATTTAGAATGGCCAATACCAGGTAGTTTTAGTTGGAATAAAATAATAGTAAGAATAACAATACCACACGAAGCCAAATACTTCAAATTCCTTCCTTGCGAAAACTGGCCACTTATCTCACAGAAAGTCACGAAGCTGTGATGATATTTTGTAACGTTAAGTTGACATAGAAGAGAAGTTTGGTTTGTTAACTTTGAGTGCTATCAGCAAGAGAGGTTCAAATTCATAGCATTTGTTTCATCGCCCATCAAACTCGTGGAGAAGCAATACAATAATGATTCGCAATAGATAAGTATGATATTGAGTCATATACAGTACAGTATAGGTATGCCTTGACCTTATGTCCAATAAGTAATGAAAATATACTTGACCTGACCCTAACCTTAAGAAATGTTAAGAAGTATTATTTCAGTCATCATGTAATTGTGGACATTCAGATGTTTAATTTGCTCACCAGACTGTGATTGTGTTCCTCCTGTAATTGTTTTTCTAGAGAGACGAGCAATAACATTATATATATACAGCATATTATAGTATAGTACAGTATACTGGGTATATGATTCAGCTTTTGTTCCACTACACATTAATACAGTATTACAAACATTAGTCGCCTGTCATACTTTTTTGCAGATAGTCGTACATTCATTTATTATAAGAAAGAGTTTTAGTGTTGGCTTCTGTTTTGGTTATTAGGTAAAAAATTTCCTCATAATACAAGTAATATTACAGCAGTGAATTCTGAAAATATTGTACACTGTAGTTGGATTTCTCTCTAATTGCTAATGCTCAATGAAAGTGTAATTAGTGAATGGAATTTGAGTTGTGTGGACATGTCATCTATGCATGTTTATTGCTGTATGGGTCAAGACTCTAGTATGTGTGGGTTGATATGAGTTATGGTATGGTCATCAAGAAGTGATATGATAGACATTTATTTTTTAGTTTCACTACTTCTGAAGTGTATAAGAATACTTTAGTGCAAAAAAAATTACTTTGTGGAGATCCTTTCAGAGTTTTATATATTAAAGAAAAAGATTGAATTATGTGTTGCAGCATTATTACAATCCATTAAGTGTGTGTCATTAGATTTAGTTTTCTTTAAAAATGTCAAAATTTATCTTCTCTTAATGGATTGTACTGTACTACAAATATGCTTGCATGTCATGGACCACACTCTCAGTATATGGTTTGGTGTAAATTTGTGTGGCAGTGTTCAAGTGTTGGTAAATACAGTAGAATTTTTGTATGTGTGGTACTCTATTGTACAGTGCAATATGACTGGCCAGTCACTGGTCCTATTTTGTGACGAGCACTGCAGGTGTCCTGAACACTAACAATGGACACATTCACTGTTGTAGAAGATATTGAACATACAGTACTGTATTATTTTTTCAAGTGCATGATTTTTGCAGGTGATCTGTATATATGCTGTTTAACATGATTCACACTACCAGTATTTTGAATGGGTAGTAACTTGTAACACAATAGTTATATCATTGTTTTATGTTCGGGTGATTTTTTTAGTTTTACAATAACTAGAATCATTAAATAAATTGTGTAGTAATTTTTGATCCATAGGAATTTTAAATATTTGAGACTGCTTTGCCTAAAGATGAATGAGACTATCACAGGCAGAATAATGTGACCAAATATACTACTGCTACTGCCTGTGTATCAGTCTGTTTGTGCTGTGCCACTTGATAGCGACTTCATTACTTTTTGAATCTCAACATTCCAGTTCTTAAAAACTTGTAGATACTGTATTCCATTTAAGAGTTAACTTTCTTAGGAAAATTAAAAAAAAAAAATATTTGGACGGGAATAAGGTGTGTGTGTGTGTATGGCATAATAATCAGACCTCTTTTTTTATGTTCAATAAACTGTTGTACTCATATATTGTGCCTTATTTCTCACACACAGTCAGATATAATAGAGGAGTAAATTAAAGGTGGGGAGGATTTAGTAACAGATGCATATTCACTCTTCCACTTCCACTGGTACTGTACTGTATTGTAAATTCTCTTTGTACTGTAAACTATAAGTATGTATCAACCATTGCTTAAATTTGCTTAATATTTGTCACCACCATTTCGGGATATATATTTTCCAGGATAATGTCAGAGGACCTCTGCACGACATTATGATTACATTAAAAAATAAATAAAATAAATTAGCTGTACAGCTAATTCTATTTAAAAAAATTTCACAAAGATTTCAATGTTGCTTTAATTTAAGACAGTGTGATATCCATTCCGTTTCTCTAATTAGGAATGCACCGCAGCACAGAGGGACACGGCAATGGAGACATGCCGAGGAGATCAAAATAACCAGATGAAAACGTGACATGGGTAAGAGCAAGTAAGTTTAGCAGTAATCATGATGGATGATATGGACTATCTTTACCAGCTGTGGATAAAAGACCAGACTTGACGTGATGCCTCCCTGTTCACCCTCATCATCAAAGAGAAGGTTTTTACTTTACTTTTATCCTCTTCGCCACTGATCGGCTTGTTAGCCGCTTGGGCGATCGGTCACGTCTCTTTTCATTTATATTCTTCACCAAAAGATCGGCTCGCTAGCCGCCCGGGCGATCGGTCACGTCTCTGTCACGCACTGTTGGCAAATACTGGGTATGCACCGGCTCCTGAATGTACCTGAACCCGCTCCAGTGTTGGTCAAGTCTTCTCTTGAAAGAGCTCACACTTGGTGCCGTCACAACACTCTCTGGTAGATTGTTCCAAGAGTTTACAACCCTCACTCCGAAAAAGTTTGCCCTCACGGTTTTCTGGACTTGCGGCTTCTTCAATCTTGAGCTGTGACCCCTTGTGGGGCGAGCGTCCGCCAGCTCCAAGTAAGGACACTCAACGAGTAGTGCCCCCTGAGATGCTTATAAACCTCAACTAGGTCCCCCCTTGCCCGTCTGTAGTATAAGCTAGGCAAGTTCAGGCGCTCCAATCTCTCAGGGTAGCTGAGGTGCCGAAGTGCAGGCACCAGTCTGGTGGCCCTCCTTTGAACATTTTCAACCAACTGACAGTCCCTAGCATATCTCGGGGACCAGATGGGGTGACAGTACTCCAGATGGGGAAGCACTTCACTCCTGAAGATCGTCACGAGGGACGGACCGTCTAGATATCTGAACGACCTTCTTATAAGACCCAATAATTTATTTGCCTGATTTACCTTCTTCTCACAATGGCCCGAGAACTTCAGCTCATTGTCAACATACACACCTAGGTCCTTCTCACACACAGTCTCAACTAGTACATTTTCTTCATCCCGTTGGGACATATGGATACGCCTCCTTACCGTTGGTACGCCCCAGGTGCATCCTCTTACACTTCGTGACATTGAATCTCAGCAGCCATTCCTTCGACCATTCCTGGAGCCCACAGAGGTCCTTCTGCAGCTCTTCACAGTCCGCTTGGTTCTTAATTTCCCGAAATAACTTGCCATCATCGGCAAACATTTGTATGGAGGAGTGTACAACGTCAGGCATATCGTTTATGAAACAAACAAACAACAGCGGGCCCAATACACTACCCTGCGGTACCCCACTTGTTACAGGTACAGATGACGATTTCGTGCCATTAATCACCACACATTGCTTGCGGTCATGTAGAAAGTCTTCTATCCACGCTAGGACATTTCCCCGAATTCCGTACCCTTCTAGTTTGATTTTCAGCCTTTCGTGGGGTACACTGTCAAAAGCCTTGGCAAAATCTAGGTAAATATTGTCGATATTACCACCCCGTTCTAGAATATGGGTCCAAATATCCAATACCTTGAGCAATTGTGTCAAGCAAGAGCGCCCCGGCATAAAACCGTGTTGGCAATCTTTTACAAGGTTGTTTCGTAGTAGATGTTCCATCGCGGCATCTCTGATAATACTCTCAAGTACTTTACATATTATGCTGGTCAGGCTCACCGGTCTATAGTTGTTCGTGGAGTGACTATCGCCCTTCTTGAAGATAGGACTCACATAAGCCACTTTCCATTCACTGGGGACCATTTGTTCATCCAGGCATTTACAAAACAGAATCTTCAGGGGCTCTGCAAGCTCGTTGCACAGCTCTCTTAGCACTCTAGGATGCACCATGTCAGGTCCAGGACTCTTATGGACCTTTAGCCTGGACAGTTTATTTCTAATACCCTCTTCTGTGAACACAATGTGGGTCAGTGCTGTGTCGAACCGTCTGTCCTCAAACGCAGGAAGGTTAGTTGCATCCTCTCTTGTGAACACTGAGGAAAAGAAGCTGTTCAATGCCTCAGCTTTATCCTGGTCAGAATCTGCGTAACTACCATCTTCAAGCCTCAGGTCTGATACTCCTACTCGCGTTTTCAATTTCGACTTTGCATAGCGGTAAAACGCCTTTGGGTTTGACTTGACCTCGCGTGCAACCAGCCTTTGGAACTCCTTTTCAGCCCTCCTACACTCTATCTTTGCTTGGTTTCTGGCTCTTGCATACATCCTCCTGTCTTGCTCATCGTTTGACCCAACCCACGTCTTGAATTTCTGGGTTTTCTTCTTAATTTTGTCGACCGCCGCATGGTTCATGTGTAGGGATCCCCTCGTATTCCTAGAAGCACTGGGTTTGGTCTTGGGTATATATTTATCGATCAAATGGGTCATTTTACTAGTTATGATATTCAGCGTAGTGTCTGCGTTCTTGTACCTTAATAAGTCAGGCCAGTTGATACCCCTCATCTCTTCCCTCATCCCATTGTAATTTCCCTTGTAATATTTGCACCTTGGCCTGGCCTTATCTTGAACTAGGTAACAGTTAAATCTGAATGACAACACTGTATGGTGACTGGTGCCAACTGGGGCAAGGTGTTCCAGTTTGGCCACCATACCCTCCTCGTTTGTTATGATGAGGTCAAGTGGCTTGGGTGTTTGCTCCCCTCTTTGTGGGAAGACTGCAGGAGTGACAGCACACCTGTTCAGAAAACTCTTGTGAGTGACTTTAAAGGCCAGTTTTGGGTGGTTTGGTTTGAGAGGTTCAAGTGTCTGGCAAATCTATACAACTTGAAGCTGATTGGGGAAGCTGCAAGTGCCACCACCCAAGCTGTGTTAACGTTCCCAGAACTCCTCAAGAGAAAATACGGGAAGGTGGCTACTCGCCCAAGTAATTCATCAACATTGACGAAACTGGGCTGTTCTGGAAGAGGATGCCGTCACGTAACTTCATTGCTCAGGAGGACAAGACTGCACCTAGTTTCATAATAGCCAAGGAGAGGGTCAACCTCTTGCTTGGTGATTACTCGCCTACTATAGGTTTCCAAAGTACGATTTTTGTGTTAATTACCCCGCAATCGAATCGTGGACCATATATTCAAAATCAGAATGCTCTGGAGTGCCAATAATGTGATTTTTAACACAATCAAATTTTTGGTTCAAAGCTGACGAAAAGGTAAGTCTTACACCTTGGTAATTTTTTACCCAAAATATAATTTTTTCACAGATTGAAATTTAAGGGGTTTAACTAATTAAGTACTTTCAGAATAACACAAACCATAAATCACACCTTGGAAACCGATAGTTGATGAGTAATTAGCATTGAAAAATGTCAGTAAAATCTTTCAAGGGTCATTTTGGCCACTAATTATTCTGCAATCGAATCGTGGACCACATATTCATAAGCAGCAAGCTCAAGAGTACCCATACTGTGATTTTCAGCAAAATCAAATTTTTGGCCAAAAATCACCAAAAATGTAAGTCTTATACCTTACAAAATTTTTGACCAAAATATACTTTTTTCTCACAATTGAAATTTAAGGGGTTTAACTAATTAAGTACTTACAGAATAACACATTAACACCAAAATCGTACTTTGGAAACCCATAGTAGACGAGTAATTAGCATTGAAAAATGTAATTAAATTTTATCCAAAGGTTATTACAGCCACTAATTACCCCGCAATCGAATCGTGAACCATAGGTTGGGAATCATCATGCTGGTGGAGTGAAGGTGGAGTGTAGGTAGAGGGGAGGTAGAAGTGGAAGGATAAGACACTCAGCTGCAGAAGAAAATGATGTTTAGTGTTTTGCTGAGCTTGGGGGAGACGTGCAGGGGCGACACCAGGCACAGGAAAGGAAGCGTCTGTGTAGCTGATTTTTAACAATATTTATTATACGAAAGATAGATTTTATTGTATGTATTAATATTATTTGACGTAGTTTATCGTTATATATTTGTCTATGTTATTCTAAAGTGAATTATGTATATTTTGTTATGCCTTAAAGGAATAGTAAATTATTTCTTATTTATGTCTACGTTAGGTTATAGAATATGCTAAATATCCTCACCAAAACGATAATGTATCATCCCTGTTCAGTTGGGTCCTCACAAGGGAGCAGAGAGCAGGAAGGTTCACTACATACCAATGATATACGCGCCCTCTAGGCTGTGGAGGCTACTGCTATATTCTCAGGGGAAATTATCACATTTCTCTATATGGGTGTATGTCATTCACTGTGACAGGTCTATTTTTCTTATGGTTTATATTATTAAAACACGTTTGTTTGTTTTTTTCATAAAGTCTTGTTAAACTTGAAGATGATTAAGAGGGGGTAAGGTAAATACAAATTTTGACAGTACTCAACATATTATGATATATACACATAACTGGGCAGTGACTGTGATGACAACCTTTTGTTATCCGGCATAAAATTCTTCTGGTTTACTATCAATACTGTGGTGATGGTGAAGGATCTTTTCCAGTTTATTATACACAACAGCTGATAGATCATGATGACTCACTGATGTTAGGTCTACGTTAACTCACTCGTGGTACAGTGACCCGTGAACCACTGTAAACTGGGCTCCTGGAGAACCCAAATTTATTTAAATCATCTTCCACATTACAACCCAAAGTTTTGCGGGACACAGTAAAAAGAATAAAATTTTGTGTAAAATGTGTTAATATACTTTTTTTCCTTTTCTGGTCGGACACATTTAATGACAACTGCTGTGTCTCGCCCCCAGCCAGGAAGGTGTTTATATTTTATTCTCATATCTATAATAAACTCCATACGTCTTCATACAATAATAATAAAAACTAATGGAGGCAACTTTATACCCCAAGGCGTCCCCATTTCACTAAACTATGAACGGGTACATAGCTTTACAGTTGGGGATGTAGAATCGGTCGAGTACAGTGCCAGCCATATTGTATCCAGAAAAGTTTAATCTACAAGAGGTGTATCAGAGTTGCCTCAGAATGGCCGCCCAGCCTACGGTCAACACTCACTTGTTCCACACAGTTAATGAAATGAGATGGCCTGAGGGTGTTGGGGGCGAAGGGTGTGGCTTGATGGTGGTGGTGAGGTTAGGTTAGGTTAGCGTTAGGTTAGGTTAGCGTTAGGTTAGCGTTAGGTTAGGTTAGGTTAGGTTAGCGTTAGGTTAGGTTAGGTTATGTTAGGTTAGCGTTTGGTTAGGTTATGTTAGGTTAGCGTTAGGTTATGTTAGGTTAGCGTTAGGTTATGTTAGGTTAGCGTTAGGGTGGTTAATCATTAGGTGGAATAAAGGCCTCCGTGTTTTTCATATCATACACTTCGGTCATCCGTAAACTCATCACCTAAACAACTATACACTATTAGATACAACGCCCGTAATGGTGATTGAAACATACACTAACAAATAACTTAACCCAACTATTACACTCTTGTATAATATGCCAATTAAAATATAATATATCCGTGTTATAGTCTAGTATAACCATTCCAGTATCGTTTAATGGTGCTACTGTTTCACTGACGCGCCATTATATAAATCGTTTACCTGAACAATGCGGACGACGCTGGCTGCTCCACTAACCTCACGTGATTAAAACTATATTGTATTCACTTTGTCGTTGGTGTTTATGATGTTATTAACTGTGCTTCAACAACTAAGGTCTTTAAGCGCGTAACAAGATTAGTAATTACACTGGTTCACTGTGTGGCGGCTATACTTTACGTCTCTCTCATCATGTTGCTGTGGCGTTGTCTGCACTCTTGTATAACTGGTCTTAAAAACCTTTACGTAGATCACCAACAAATTCTTCCTACTAGCTTATTTTAACTAATTTAATCATCCTCACGCTAACCTATCTTAACCTAACCTATCTTAACCTAACCTATCTTAACCTAACCTATCTTAACCTAACCTATCTTAACCTAACCTAGCTTAACCTAACCTATCTTAACCTAACCTATCTTAACCTAACCTATCTTAACCTAACCTATCTTAACCTATTTTAGCGTGTTTTCAGATACTTGTCTTCCTTGTCCCCTACCCATATCCCCTCTTTTCCCTTCTCCTCAACCCACATTCCTTCGTCCTTCTCCCACCACTCACACCCTTCATCCACCTTCCCTTCCCTTCACCCTTTATCCATTCCTCCCTCTACCCTCCCCCCTCTACCCTCCCTCCCGTCGTCCATCACAAGGCAACTACAATTAAGATCTGTGAGAGACATGACCGTCACACATACAGCTTATTAGAGGACCCGTCAACACAGCTTAACCCCCCCCCCCAACCCACCCGAATTCTCAAAGCTTTGGATGTTAAGGTTTGAACTTTATGACGTAAATAATAGGATAAGAGAAGGCATCCAGTTATAGTACAGTCTCAGTGTAATTTGGGGACCATATTTGTTACCCATCTCGTCGTATAGTGGAGTTAAAGGCGTTCATTATGTCAAGGAAATTATTAAACATATATGTCCTGGATAGTTGCCTTACTGAGTTGCTTTATCCCCCTTAGTCAGGTTAGGATAAGTTAAGATAGTTTGGGTTAGGGTATAATCAAAGAATAGGTAGTTCTTGTTCCTTTAATAAGTGATCATTTATAAATAACGTTAAACATTTATTTTCTTTATGTTTCCAAAACCTTTCCATACTAATGTGTTGAGGGGTGAAGCGTTGACTTTACACCTTGGCTGACCACCGATTTATTGTATGTCTCGGGGAGGTGGTTCATTCCCTTAGTTCCCTCCTGGTTCACCGATCTTTATGTTGTTTTACTGAGCTGGTTCATTCCCTTAGTTCCCTCCTGGTTCACTAACTCGCACACACACTCCATAAATGGCTCACCAGTCCTTCACCTTTCCTCTGATTGGTCGGCAAGGCATATCACCGCTCCTAATTGGTTGACAACAATAATGTCGCAACCAATCTTAACGCTCGACTGAGGACCGAGACACAGGCCACCTCGCTTTGATGTCGTGGGGACCGGGCGGCCTGACTACATCACCCTCTATGGGAAAAATTAATTTCCCAGCCAATGGCGCCAAAGTCCAAACAATAATGGAATATGACGACTGAACTCCGGAATGTTGTGCCTGTTCTCAATTGGCTAACATGTTCCTATGCTGGCGTCCTTAATTGGATATTTAATATGTCGTAATTGTGTTTGTTTCCATAATTTCAGCGTCGAATACAAGTGAATGGTGTATAATACTGTACACTGTGCGAGGTACATCATATATATATATATATATATATATATATATATATATATATATATATATATATATATATATATATATATATATATATATATATATATATATATATATATATATGAAAATGGGTGTAATTTGATAACGAGTTGGGAAGGGTTACGTGACTGAGACTAATTATTATTATTATTGGCTAAGAGAGAGAGAGTCAATAATGAACGTGTCAGCACACTTAACCACACACACACACACCTCGACCCAATAACCACAAATCGTAAAAATCGTTCTTGTTCACACTTTTACAAATACTTAAAAGTCGTCTATTAAATATTTTTCCACTCCACTAACGTAACCAATCGAAGGCGAGGAAAAGACTTGTTATTTTATTTGTATTTTTGGGTTTATAAAGTTTTCGTGGGGTGGCGGATGGGAGGGGAGGGGAGGAGAGGGGGAGAGGAAGGGGGGGGTGAGGGGGAGGGAAAGGGGTAAGGGGAGGGTAGGGTAAGCAGAAAAACGAAGGGAGTGTTTTTTTATACGTATAAGGAAAGTGTTTTAAAGTAATCAGAATTATCAATATTGTTTATATACATTTGTTGCTTAAGTAAGATGTTGAATTCAGTTTGCAATCATAATTTTACACACACACACACACACACAAACACACACACACACACCTTTTCTCTGAGAATTTTTGGCCCCAACTACACATGACACATACATACATACATACATACACCGTACTCTCATTATCATAAAAATTCACTCAAGAAAACACCACACTTAGCACACAAACACACGGGAGGTAAAAAAAAAACATTTGACAAACAAGAGTGTCGAGGGATTGGTCACTGTTGTTTGTATATGCTGATGATGATGTTCGTAGGGAAGGGAAGGGGAGGGAAGGGGAGGGGAGGGAAGGGAAGGGAAGGATAGTCTTTCAGTGTTTTAGTAAGAAAAGAATCCATAAGAGTTCCTAAATAATGACACAAAAAATAAACACACGTATCAGTTACCTTAGAGAGAGAAAACAGAAAGACTAAAAACCAAAACAAAAGAGTAGCGAGTGTTGTGAAGATGGCGGGAAACTCTTGGCGGGAAAACTCGGTCACCAACGTAAATAAACACAAAGTTGTGTTGTGTGGGGGAGGGGGACGATAATTACTTCTCAGAAATAAATCTTCTCTATGGGGGGTAGGTACCTGGGGGTGATTAGGGGATACGTTCTAATCATATCTCTGGGGAAATATATTTTCTCTAGGGATAAAGGAAGAATGAAGTGTTGATGATATGGCGAAGGAATTTAATAGAATCGAACTTTGATGTAACTTAATACCATATATGTTTTGAATTTATATTTGTGAGAGATCGACCATTATTAATTACGTCATATTAGGAATTTATTTAATATGAAAACAAAGAAACGTAATTTAGACTTTTAGTTATATAATAAGGTTTAGAGGAATAATTGTAAATATTGTAATGGTTATAATTGACGGTATAGGAGGGTCAGACAAGAGGAAAATAAATGAAATTGAAAGAAAAATAAAAGATATGAACACAAAAGAAGCATTTTAAACAGTACAAAGAAAATATAAACAAATAAACACGACAAAAGGGAAAATAAACAAAGAAATGAGGTTAAAAGGTTAAGAAAAGGAAGAATAAAGGTTAAAAAGAGAAGAGAAAGGGTTAAGAAAAAGGGAGAGAAAAGGTGATTTTTTTTAAGACTCAAGACTACACAGGCCAGCACTGAGGGAACGAAAGATACGCGCGGGTCAGTAAGTTTTACTCTGTGAGGACAAGACGATAACCTTGTGTAATTAGTGTAAGGTTACGTACTGTAGCTGAGAGAGAGAGAGAGAGAGAGAGAGAGAGAGAGAGTATTAGCTCCCTTACTATATCTCCTTCACTTTGGAGCCCAGACGCCATATTTTATTTTACAGATGACAAAAATGGGTCGTTTTTTCCCCAAGTGAACGACTCTACTGATGACCTCTAGTGACCTGGTGTGACCTGGTGACCTAGTTACAAACAATAATAATAATAATAATAATAATAACACTATTACTACTACTACTGCTACTACCGTACTAATAATAATAAACAGGTTGAACTCTCTCATAGCATCATCAGTTAATTAAAAACAAATTGTATTAGGTTAACATGAGTATACATTGTCATCCATGAATACAGAATATATTATAATAATTCAGTATACTTGAGGTTAAAAATACATATAACTGAATCTCTAGACGAGGAGGCTGTAGCAAGACCCGGAGATAGTGTACATTATCCCAGGTAAAGAACTGGTGTTATGTCCGGGTCGTGTGGAAGAGACCTCAGTGCCACACATTGCTATTAACATCAACCTCTCGTCTCACACTCGGTTACCTATATATTTCGACAAGGATACAATGCTTTAAACAGTGTAGGAGAGGGAGGAGAGGTGTGTGAGAGGGAGGAGAGGTGTGTGAGAGGGATGGTGTGTGTGTAGGTGAGTGGGGTGGATAGGCAGCAAGTTAGGCAGGGCGGGTGGGGCGAGCACATCTTGTTAAGTTTGTGCAGCCAGCCAACAATGACATTGTTAGCGGCGCCTCGGCCTCCTTCCCGCTGCAGTTCGTTTCGTCTCAGAGTGTTCCGGGTTATACCTTCCAGCGCACCACCTCCTCGCGCGCCACCAAAACACGTACGTTATTTCTTATTTCCTGGTTATATAGATAAAATGGCGTAGTTTAAAGATACGTCTGTGGTTGTTGAGTAAAGTTAAGGAATTTTAGAGCATAATTAGAGTGAGTTTGGAGGTAAAGGAGAGGGCTAGCGGCGGTAATAATGTGCGGTGTGCGGCAGAGCTTGTGGCAAACCAACTGCAGCCAGGGACACATTCTGCGGCTTCTCTCATATTTTCTGTCATTTCTGAAAAAAAAAATTAATTGGTTTTGTTTAGAAACAGAGGCGCGGCATCTTTAAAAAAAAAACCCTCCAGCAACAGTAATATTCTCATCTACATAAAATTCAAACGGACTCAGAGAGAACTTGAGAGAGAGAGACTTTTTACGGAACGCTGACTACACAATACACACACACACACATGTACGCACACACGCAGAACGCCAGCCAGGGTGTACGCGAGCAATTTCAGCGTAGCCTTAGGTAGAGGAGAGAGAGAGGTGGATAGGAGAGAGGGAGGTGGATAGGAGAGAGGGAGGTGGATAGGAGGCAGACGTAAAGTGGAAATATTTGCGGGACAGGAAATAAGGTGTGTGACTGTAATACCTTCCAGAGAGAGAGAGAGAGAGAGAGAGAGAGAGTAGGATGGAGCTGCCAGAATGTGGAGGGAGACGAAGGGAGGAGATGAAAGAGAGAGAGAGAGAGAGAGAGAGAGAGATGAAAGGAACAGGGAGACGGAAGGAACAGAGACAGGGAAAAAAGGAGGAAGGAAGGAAAAAAGAAAATCACCAAAGCAATTTTCCTGTAACACAAACACACAGGACAGACGCAGGCTAGAGTTAACGATACTTCACCCTCTATAGATGACAGCAGGTACACTGGACGATGGCGGGGATGAATCCACCTTTATCATCAGTGTAAACAACTCAGCTTCTGATTACAGCGTCAGCCAGAACACAGTGAATAGTCTCCAAGATCACTCCACCAACCAACCATACCACCATCAACCATACCAAGACCATGTCACCATCAACCATACCACCGTCAATCATACCAAGACCATGTCCCACCTCTGGTCCACCACCAACCATACCACCATCAACCATACCCTGACCACATCCCTCCATCACTGGGCCCCAACACCAAGCTCCTCGGCGTCACTAAACAGTACACGTCAGTACCATCGTCAGTTCTTCCTGCTGTAGTCTCCACCTCCTCCCGAGTCCCTGTGTGTCTCAGGTCATTAATGTTTACACAACGTTCCTACTTCCTAACCTAACCTAACCTAACCTAACCTCTTATTTTACTCATATGCTTAGAAATTAACATTGGATAAATTAAAACTATACATACACAATGTTATAAAACCCGGAACAAAAATATACCCCCAAATAAAATAAAAGATTCCACATTTCAACAACGATACGAAACGAGCAAAAAAACAAATAATATCACTTAAAAAAAATAGCAATAGAGTTTTAGATTTTTATATATATTTTTTTTTCCGGAGGAGGAAGAAAGTTTGTGAAAGTTATAATTCCTGGGTTGAGTGGTGGTCCCGTCTCGAGTTTTGTCAGGGTGACTCATTAGGGGATACAGTGTGTTGCGTTTTTTTTACCAGGACGAGCTTGAGCCTGAGTTGCAGACAGTGTGAGAGGGGGTGAAGCTGTGACTGTCTTTTAAGTGAATTATTATTAAGAGTTTGGTGTTGGTGGTGGTGCTGTTATTATTATTATTATTATTATTATTAATATTATTATTATTATTATTATTATTATTATTATTATTGAGTGAGTAGGTCAGACACACACACACACACGTCTTGTTGAATTAACCCAAAGGAAAATAATATCAAATTACTATCTCTTGTTCTAAGGTCACCAGTTGATGATACGGTTAGTACAGTGGTCGGTAGGCGCCAACCCTCAGAACTATAAGACTAATAATTGATAGATCGAATTTACTATATTATCCGTGAAAGTAAACATGAGTAATTTTAAATGTTTTCAAAAGTCTTATAATATACTATTTGAAATTTCTAGTACATTGAGGGGTGTACATATAGAGCTGAAGACGCATTTAGTTATTTTTAAAACTATGTAATTAATTCCCTCTAAGATATTAAATATTTTAAATGAAATAAATAAAAAGTTGAATTGATGATATTTTGATAATAAATTGACAGAAGAAGAAGAAGAAGAAGAAGAAGAAGAAGACGAAGAAGAAGAAGAAGAAGACGAAGAAGAAGAAGAAGAAGAAGAAGAAGAAGAAGAAGAAGAAGACGAAGAAGAAGACGAAGAAGAAGAAGAAGAAGAAGAAGAAGGAGAAGAAGAAGACGAAGAAGAAGAACCCGGAACACAAAATTGACTACGTGCAAAATTCAGAGTCCAATCAGGCAGTGGAGACAGAGGCTGACCATTATATGTATTATTATATACTGTACTTTAAATAATAATGGAAGGTGAGAGAGATACTACCTACACTGACAGATTACCTACACTGACAGATTACCTACACTGACAGATTACCTACACTGACAGATTACCTACACTGACAGATTACCTACACTGACAGATTACCTACACTGACAGATTACCTACACTGACAGATTACCTACACTGACAGATTACCTACACTGACAGATTACCTACACTGACAGATTACCTACACTGACAGATTACCTACACTGACAGATTACCTACACTGACAGATTACCTACACTGACAGATTACCTACACTGACAGATTACCTACACTGACAGATTACCTACACTGACAGATTACCTACACTGACAGATTACCTACACTGACAGATTACCTACACTGACAGATTACCTACACTGACAGATTACCTACACTGACAGATTACCTACACTGACAGATTACCTACACTGACAGATTACCTACACTGACAGATTACCTACACTGACAGATTACCTACACTGACAGATTACCTACACTGACAGATTACCTACACTGACAGATTACCTACACTGACAGATTACCTACACTGACAGATTACCTACACTGACAGATTACCTACACTGACAGATTACCTACACTGACAGATTACCTACACTGACAGATTACCTACACTGACAGATTACCTACACTGACAGATTACCTACACTGTCATTTATTTATTGTTTTACATGTAGTTAATGTGTATAATATAAAGGTGTATAATGGTGTTAGTACAGGTAAAGCCATGACGTTTATTGGTAGGTGTGAATGGTCAGTGGCGGCTCGTGCATAGGGCTGCAGTCCCCCCAGACACTCACTGCCAGGCGTATGATTCCTTTAGAGAGACAGCTCAATAATACACTACCAACAAATATATCATTTTATATGTTATTTAATTATTTTCAATACGTTGCTAAGTGAATTTTAATTAAAATCAGACCAAAATTTAAGTTACTTTCATAGTTGCTGTCAATGCTGTACGATTCATGTCTGTTATTAATTGGCGCCGCCGCACTTGAAGCAGCTCAGTCTCGTACAACGTGTGGACGGTGTGGTTAAATCGTGCTTTCTTTAATTACCCTTTGACGATGGAAAATCGAGTGAAGTATTTGCAAAACATCAACTTTTCCCAGCTGACATTAAATGAAAAGACTGAAATCAAAGCAAGAGGAAGACCTACACCAGTTTTATCCATTCAACAGAACAGTACAAGCAGGAACAAAGAATATACACGCCAGTTTAACATGAGTGTTTATCAGAAATGTGAATGGCTCTGTGGTTGTGACGAGGCAAATACTTTATTCTGCTTTCCATGCTTATTGTTTGGTGGGGACTCGCAGACGCGCGGACTTTATTTTCAAGTAAAATAGTGAATGACAGACTGTCTGCTTTAGCAGTGATATCCATTGAAAATAAAATGACAACAGAAATAAAGGATTTTAATGAAATAGTAATAAACAATTTTGCTACATCGAAGAGCAGACACGCCGACTTTATTTTCAATTAATACTGGTCCATCACCACCAACACTACTACCATGCCCTGGGAACTCGTGGACATCAACTACAACTCATACCTGAGGTAGGTCACCTACTGTTGTGTGAGGCTTGCAGTCCCTCCATTTTATTTTTCACGAGCCGCCACTGTGAATGGTGGTTGGTGGGTCAAGGGAGGGAAGACATCTGTCCATCTGCCTGTCTTTATCTGTCTGTTTGTCTGTTTCTCTCTGTCAGCCTCCTAAACTTCTCCCTGCCTTTGGTTAGGTTAGGTTAGGTGAGCGTTTGGGTGATTAATCTTGAGAAGTAACAAACTTAGAGGCGTTTTTCTGTCAACACAAAACAACACAATCTTCTTTTTCGAGGACTTTCACTCTTCTAATACGCCCCTCCTCTCCATTCACTCTATATATGAATATGGATAAAGCATTTCACCTTAATTTAAATACATTAGCATATTTAATAAGGCCTACATAAGAAAAATACACGCATGAGAGACCTAACCAAATTATCTTTACTAGGTATAAAAAAAACTCCTTGGTATAGTGATTCCCCTGGCTAGAATCTTAATTTTCAGCGCGTTTTTTTCCTCTCCTTAAATCAGAGTAAAAAAATCAGCACTTCGTTAGCTTAGCGTCGTGTAGGTCGATAAGTGTTCATATTGACTGACTCACTCCTGGTGTCTAATATTATGTTTAGAGTAATTTATTTTATATTAATTTATCCTATGTTAATCTCTATATTATATGATTCATTTTTTTTAGTACATATAGTTGGTATTGTGTATTGGTTTGTTGAGTGATTTATAATAAGTTTTAATATTGTGATTTTCATCTTCAAATTTGTTTTAGGTTGTTTCCCCTAATGGTCTTGTGGTGTATTCGACGCTAGACCCATTTCAGTGTTTTTTTATATCGTAGAATTATTCACCCTAAATGAGACAGGAGATTCACCTTATGATTTAGTTTCTCAAATATTCGTAAGTTATATACTACTTTCTGTAAATAGGAATTAATGAACGCATCCATATTGCACTTTGGCCGCCGATAACTCATGAACCTTTGAAAGTCGGATTCAGCCTCCGGATTCGTAAAGATTCATCCCTTAACTTATCCCGTAGTTCAGAATCAGCTAAAGTAGAGAGACTTGATGGAGTTTTAACGCCATTTTGGATGTATACTTTGTGCGAATGCCTAAAGGGAACCATCAGCGTGCTGACACCTTGGGAGGAAAGCGTTCGCGAAGTCTGTGAGAATCCAGGAAGGCTGAGGCAAGGATCATGTCCCGTCTATGTTTTACTCGCTTTCTTATGGGGCGAACCGGAGTACCTGCCTGCCCGCTTTCCCTTTAGATCGCTCCCGAGAGTAAAGAAACCACGTTAATTCTCGCTCTTACGTCCAGCTGAGAGTAGGGTCATATTCCAGTGTATTTTTTATAGGAGTTTTACTTACTGGGAGGAGGGAAGAGGAGGAGGGAAGGGGAAGAGAGTGGAGGGAAGAAGGAGCGGTAAAGGAAGGGGGTTAATGGAGGGGCGGCTATATTCCTGATAAAAGTAATATGTCTTCGTTCGCGCTACTCTCTCTCTCTCTGTATGTATATGTGTGTGTATTTTTGTGTGTGTCTGTCTGTGTATTAGACAGGGCGCCATCTGGGAAACAAAAGACACAATAAATTAACGGGTTTTAATGGAGGGTAAAATCACATCTTAAAAATTCCCCTAAAAAAGTTAAATTTCCCTAAAAAGTCTATAAAAAGTAAGAAAAAGTCCAGACAATTCTACATATTCCTAAAAAAAAGAAGTGTTTCCTACAGTATGATAACTTAGGGTGACCTGTGACCTCTGACCTTTGAACTGTGATCTCTGACCCGTGACCTTTGACCTGTGACATTTGACCTCTCACCTGTGACCTCTGACCTCGAATGATGACTGGATTAAGATGTCCATTTTAGTTATGTGAACTTTTTCTTCTGTGACCTTCATCGTTGACCTCTGACCTAGCGTGGGAATAAACACTGAAACAAACAAACGCAGGAATTAACCGATCAAACAAGAAAGGCTATTAGAGTCTCCTGTACACACAGGATTTTCTGCACAAAACTTGGAGAAACGTAAGACATCACTGTTATCAACAAGGCCATTGCACTAGGGCTGCCCACCAACCTGGTCTCATGGCTCACTGATTTCGTGAGTGAGCGTCGTCAGGCAGTGAGGTACCAGGGTTCTGTCTCCACATTCCAACACCTCACCTGCGGTGTTCCCCAGGGGACCAAGATGGGACCACTGTGCTTCTTAATCCTGATCAATGACTCTCTATCAGACACTCCTCACAGGTGGAAGTACGTGGATGACTGCACTGTGGGGGTTACAGTGAACAACACCGCACCAGACTACTCATCGCTACAAGGCACCCTGGATAGGCTACAGGCATGGACTATGGAGAATAAGGTCACCATCAATCACATCAAAACCGTAGTCATGCACTTCAATATTGCCACCACTCCAGTGTAATCCCCAGCAGTCGCAGTGGGTGCCCATCCTCTCCAGTTAGTGCAGTCGGCCAAACTCCTGGGTGTTACCATAGAACATAAACTGGACTGGAAGACCCATGTAAAGAACACAATCAAGGCAGCCTCGTACAGACTCGACATGCTATGGTGACTCAGGTCCTCAGAGCTGAGGACTATCTACAATGCACTTATATTCCCAAAATGATCATATGCATCACCAGCCTGGTCGTCTTCTCTCAACTCTACCCAACAACGTCAGCTAGACAAGGTACAGAAGAGGGCCTGCAGAATCATGCTCGGCGCAGACTACTCAGGCTACATCAACACTCTCCACACTAGAAATGCCATCCCTCAGTGACCTCCACCACCACGCACTAGCAGGGTTTGGCAGTGGGCTACTGCACCATCCTCGTCATCGCCACCTCCTGCCACCGGCAGTCCCCCGCCCACCTGGCGCAGTCTGCCACTACAACAAAATTCAGCCCATAAGAGCCCGCACCGATAGATATAAGAACAGCACCATCCCATCTATTGTTAAAATAATAAACAACTCCTGATTTATGTACTGTACAGCCCTGTAAATGTATTAAACGTATATTATTATGTTTAAATCACATGTAAGTCTGTATATTTTCAGCCACCGGCTGCAACTCTATTAATAAACCGTTTATTATTATTGTATTATTATTATTACACACACACACACACACACACACACACCACCTTCAAAACCCCAATAACCACACCTTTAAATTTAATAAACGAATAACCAAACACGTAGACTTTTTCCCTATTATTTTCCCCCACCATCCCTTCCTCAATAGTTCCCCGTAATCTCTTAATTTCCTCCGTGGGTTAATATAATGGGGGGTATTTCTTCACTAATCTCTATGTTAATGGGTCTAATATCCGCTGGTGTTTTATGGTTGTGTTACTTGCTAAAAAAAAAGCCGGCAATCTGTTCCCTTTTCAGGGTTGGTTTAGTTGTTTGGGCATTAGCCACTTGTTTACGAGTCATAATACAGGGATTCGTTCGGAAGGTTCATTCGTGGTATTGACTGTAGGGTTCGGCTTCACTTAAGAGTGTGTGTTAGTGAATGAGTTAGTGGGTACGTCACCTCACACGACTAGTTTATCTTTGACAAATAATAACTGAAGAAGAAGAAGAGTATCACCACCAACAACAGAAGCAACAGGAACAATAACAGTAACAACAGAAGAAGTGGCACAAGAATAACAAGAACAACAGTCAGAATAATACACAGTGGAGCAGAGATGCAGTTGGCGGTAGAATGTGCCCCTGGGAACACTCTCACCACTGCACCGGGAGACACAGGGAAAGTTCAGGTTTTACAATCTTGTTTTCCTGCCAAATTAAGGTAATGTGAATGGAATTAAGACCATATATTGGATTATATTGGATGGGAAGCGTCGCCAAAGGTCGCATTGGGAGGCCTTAAAGGGTCGGTTACACTCCGGCTAACGGTATGGACTAGTTCACATCCGCGGGGCTTAACGTCACGCCTCCCGCACTCTGCATATATGTCTCTGTTACTTTTAATCTACATCAGGATTTCGCTTACATTAACCTCGAGTAAGAAGATAAATGTAGTGTTATATTTCCTCTTCTGTTGATGATTATTTTTTCCATAATGGTGAAAAAAGACGAGAGAAAGAATTTAAAATCCAGATCCAAATCCAATTCCTACAAGTCTATCGTCTCTTGGCATTGAAATTCATCTCAAAAACTATAGGGAATAGAACTTAAAAAACAAGAAAATGAAGAAGAAAAGCCTTGTCTGGGATTTTCTAAGTCCAAGACGAAGTACCCAATTTCTGGCGAAACAATTGAGGCAACTATCTTGGCTGGAAGAATCCCCAAGACGACGCCAAAAATATCATGATATTCCTACAGCTGGCAACTTACTCGCTTCCTACACATCGGCTAGAATATTCGATTGATACACACACACACACTCACACACTCACGCACACACACACACACTCACACGCACACACACACACACACACACAGGCGCGCGACCGTAAAATTGGCGCCAAACTCACCTGATTGGGGGCTTGTTTTGTACTCCTTGAGGGACGTGGGTGGGCGTGCGTAGGGGTGTGTTATAGGTTTTCAGTAGTGGAGAGAGAGTTGAAGGAATGGATTAAAAGGTGGAAGGAAGGAAGGAGGTTAATGGATGTGTCGAGGAAGAAGAAGAAGAAGGGTATTGGTAAGTGGTATATGAAGGGTTGTGGGTACGGGTTGGTGCAGGTTGATGACGAGAAGGAAGGAAGGAAAGAGGAGAGGAAAGAAGGAAGGAAAAGAAGGAAGGAAGGAAAGAAGGAAGGAAGAAAGGAAGAAAAAAGAAGGAAGGAAAGAGGAGAGGAAAAAAGAAAGGAAAAGAAGGAAGGAAAGAAGGAAGGAAGGATTAGAATGGGTAGTGGTCTCACCTGTTGAGATGTATACACAGGTGAGTGAGGCAGTGAAGGTGAGGTAGCGAGAGGGTTATATTATACCAGACAGACAGACAGACAGACCAGACCCGGTTATAGAGGTGTTGAGGGTGACCACTTAAGATGCTGCCACACCTGTCAAACACCAGCGTCCATCCAAGACTACAACGCCCTCTCCACTACACGCCTTCTCCACTATCCACTATCCCACGCCTTCTCCACTATCCCACGCCTTCTCCACTATCCCACGCCTTCTCCACTATCCCACGCCTTCACTATCCACGCCCTCTCCACTATCCCACGCCTCTCCACTATCCCACGCCTTCACTATCCCACGCTCTCCACTATCCCACGCCTTCTCCACTATCCCACGCCTTCTCCACTATCCCACGCCCTCTCCACTATCCCACGCCCCTCTCCACTATCCCACGCCTTCTCCACTATCCACGCACTATCCCACGCCTTCTCCACTATCCCACGCCTCTCCACTATCCTCCACCACGCCCTCTCCACTATCCCTACGCCTTCTCCACTATCCCGCCTTCTCCACTATCCTACGCCTTCTCCACTATCCCACGCCTTCTCCACTATCCTACGCCTTCTCCACTATCCCACGCCTCTCCATCCCACGCCTCTCCACTATCCCACGCCCTCTCCACTATCCCACGCCCTCCACTATCCCACGCCCTCTCCACTATCCTACGCCTTCTCCATATCCCACGCCTTTCTCCACTATCCCACGCCTTCTCCACTATCCCACGCCTCTCCACTATCCCACGCCTTCTCCACTATCCCCGCCTCTCCTATCCCACGCCTTCTCCACTCATACCCTCAACCACTCCCCCCCCTCTGGGTCACATAAGTGTCTCGTCTACACATTTTGTTTTTCCCACGCCTGCTGGTAGTGGTAGTAGTAGTGGTAGGAATGGTGGTGGTGGCTGTAGTGGTGGCAGCAGTAGTAGTCATGGTGGTGATAGGAGTGGTGGCAGCAGTAGTAGTCATGGTGGTGATAGGAGTGGTGGCAGCAGTAGTAGTCATGGTGGTGATAGGAGTGGTGGCAGTAGTAAGAGTAGTGGTGGCAGTAGTAGTGGTAGTAGTAGTAGTAATGGTGAAGGTAGTAGTGTTGGTGGTAGTAGTGGTGGTGGCAGGAGAGTCGTACCTAATGACATTCTAATAACATATTGAAAACCAGTGGTGACGATAACAGTGTATTGATTATAGTAAATATTAGTCAACATCTCACAAACAACAAAATTAACAACTTTACAAACTGGTAATCATAAAAACAACAATTTCTTCATCTTATTTTGGTATAATTTTTTAGTTTCGTTACCCATTCAGCTGTCACGTTATGTTGTGTCTCGCCTTCGTACGGTATACGGAATGTTGTTATACGTAAACAATTTTCGTCCAGCGCCACAGAAATGTAGTTTTAAATGTTAAGCTCATTATACACAGTCAGTTCTGACCTTATGAGAGCTATTACTGTCTGATAAAAGTTCTTCTGACCATCTGATATTTATTATTAAACACATTAACGCAGACATAAATACCAAACTGACATTCGAAAATCACAACTTACATTTCCATACTGTAATCTTCGACATGGTAGTTGCTGGCGTCTGCTTAACTATATACTGTTGTTACATTTCCTTTCCTTAAGTACTGTATTAATAAACTATGTCTAACCGCTACACGTCACTGGTTAAGCACAGGGTGTACTCGACGAGGGGATGAAACATTTCCTCACAGCATCATGACACAGCGGCCTAAACAACACACACAACACCATAGGAGCTACAGTTACAGGCATAACCCAAAATCGTTACTGACTTGTTTTGCACTTCCTAACTATCGTATACCACACCTGGTCTATCTGCCTCACTCGCTGCCTCGGTATTTTCTCCTTCATATGACCACTGATTGATTATAATGTGAAACGGGGAATAAAAACAACTTTCTTCTTTATGTCATGACTCATCCACCGGCGCGTTACTAGTTTTGATGATTATATTCTTGCTATATTTTCATCCATGAGTTCTGATCTGATAATATATATATTTTTTAAACTACTCTGTTTCAATGTTTGGTAGATAATTAAGTGACTAGACGCGCACTATTTTGTCTTTGTCGGCGGTAATGTGGCCGAGGAGAAGCATCCCAGGGGGTAAACAGCCCCAATGGCGAGGCAGTTCGGTAAGGTTAGGTAGTTTCTTTCAGTGGCGGCTCGTGCATAGGGCTGCAGTCCCCCCAGACACTCACTGCCAGGCGTATGATTCCTTTAGAGAGACAGCTGAATAATACACTACCAACAAATATATCATTTTATATGTTATTTAATTATTTTCAATACGTTGCTAAGTGAATTTTCATTAAAATCAGACCAAAATTTAAGTTACTTTCATAGTTGCTGTCAATGCTGTACGATTCATGTCTGTTATTAATTGGCGCCGCCGCACTTGAAGCAGCTCAGTCTCGTACAACGTGTGGACGGTGTGGTTAAATCGTGTGGTTAAAAGGTGCTTTTCAACTTTGAAGAGAATTAAAACTATTTTGCGCAGTACCATGGTGAATGACAGACTGTCTGCTTTAGCAGTGATATCCATTGAAAATAAAATGACAACAGAAATAAAGGATTTTAATGAAATAGTAATAAACAATTTTGCTACATCGAAGAGCAGACACGCCGACTTTATTTTCAATTAATACTGGTCCATCACTACTACCATGCCCTGGGAATTAGTGGACATCAACTACAACTCATACCTGAGGTAGGTCACCTACTGTTGTGTGAGGCTTGCAGTCCCTCCAGTTTATTTTTCACGAGCCGCCACTGGTTTCTTTGGTTAGGTCTTCTCACAACGCTTCTGGTGCTTGGTTTTCTTATCAACTAAAGTTAGGGTTAGGTTTGATTTAGAAATATCCACTCTTTACCCCTTTTACCAAAACTCGTGTGTGTAACCATAAAACAGTGAAATTGTTGCGTTTTTAAAATAGTTTTCCATGGCTCATTTGACGTGTTAATGAGAGACCCATCGTATAAAACCTCTTGTTGCTGAAACTCACTTATATAAACGATGAACTAAGGTACAATAACATACTAGATTATTATTCTATTCTTATCACTCGATCAAAATATCAGACGTCACAATAATAAACTTCCTGGTGTTTATGGTTGAGCCAGCGGCCGCCATACTCTCCCTCGGTGGCGGGAAGTTTGAAATGATTTTGTTGGTGGTAGTGATGTTAAGGGTGGCAGGAGATGTGTTGTTGTCACAGGGGTAGGTGTTGTCAGGTGATCAAGGCAGGTATTGTTATGGATGGTGGCAGGTGTTGTCAGGGATGATGGCAATGGGGAGATGTTGTCAAAGAAGAAATTGTTGGCAAGATTGGTGGTAACATCGAGGCAGGTGTTGTCAGGTGGTGGAAGAGAGACCACTAATTAATCAGGTACTTGAGCTAGGCAACACCACTCAATATTACCATCACTAATGACACCAAATTGTGAAAACCTCGGATGATCTGTGTGTGTGTGTGTCTGAGGAACCCTTCAATTATCCGGCCCACCATCTCTACACCTCCTAGTTATCCGAGCGTCTTCAATCTTCACTTGGTTATCCGGTCATCCGTACATTACTGCCAATCATTTATCCGGCCTTCAAGTTTGCAGCATCTTCACTACCTTCAAGCCGGAACATATCTTGATCGAGGGCACGACTCAGCCAAGGCGAGTCAGTGAGTCAGAGAGTCAGTCAGTTACCCTAGTCATTACTCAGCCACGACGATATGGTCAGTGAGTCAGTCAATTACCTGAGTCAATATAGCGGGGTTGAGAGAGGTCACCAATTGAAGGTCGAGATAATTAGACCTCATTATAGTGGTAATTTGATCATTGACTGAGGTATTTAGAGTTAACTATAGGGCGAGGTAATTAAGGTAGGTTAGGTTTGGGTTTGGTTAGGTTAGGTTTGGTTAGGTTAGGTTTGGTTAGGTTTGGTTTGGTTTGGTTGTATGGACGTTGGAAGTGTAGGTGAACCAGGGACAGCCTAGAATAGAATCGATTACACGCTATATGACCACACAGAAGCTATCACCACACTATGTCACTACACTATGTCACCACACACTATGTCACTACACTATGTCACTATACTGTCACTATACTATATCACCCAGCACATACTACCATTTTACCTCACATTATCTACCTTGACGCATCACTACACACATCACCAAACACCATCTACCACACCACACCACACATCACCAAACACCATCTACCACACCACACCACACCACACATCACCAAACACCATCTACCACACCACACCACTATACCACACCACTACACCACACACCAGGCCGCCGTGTACTTGGCCATATTGATCAAAGAGACTTATTGTGACAGATGATCAAAGACTCAGTGTGTGTGTGTGTGTGTGCGTGTGTGTGCGAGTGAGTGAGACGCACCTGAGAAAATGCCAATTAGCATAGACGAAGAAATACTCCTAATTATCGAGTAAGACAAGGAGGAGATAGATATTCCTCAGGTGGTGTTTATTTTTTATTTATTTTTACCTGATCTTGTTTTTAAATGTCTCGCTATGTTGTGTTAGGTCGATTTTTCTTTTTTTTTTGTCGATTCTTCTTAATTTTGGTCGATTTTTCTTATTTTTAGTCGATTTTTCTTATTTTTGGTCGATTTTCTTAATGTTTTAAATAACATGATTAATTTTCCTATTTCTGTTATTGTTTTTTTTTTAATTTTTTCTTTCGTAAGAATTTTATTAATGTTTTTCCTTATTTTATATTACTGTATTTCCGTTTATATATTTGTTTTATGTTATTCGTCTATGTATTTGTCATGTAATTTAGTTTTATCTTTGTATTTAATAAATTCCTAAATATTTTTCCGGTTTTCGAGACTAAATTATTATCTGTCACACCCTCTCCTCTACTTTCCTTCTCTCTCTCTCTCTCATCTCCCTCTTACGTTCTTCATATTCCCTCTCTCTCTTCCTCCCTTGTTCCTCACTCTCCGGCCTTATCTCTCTTCCTTCCTTCCTTCTCTCCTCCGACCTTATCTCTACCTTCCTCCTCACTCTTATCTCTTCTCCCTCGCCTCTCCAATTAGTCTCACAGTCTCTCACTCACACAGGACATCGATATCTCCCTCATCACGCAGCTCCTCCCGCAACCAATAACACTATCAACACACACACACACACACACACACACACACACTAAAATCATCCCTCTAACCTAACCAAACCAAACCTAACCAAACCTAACCTAACCTAACCTAACCAAACCTAACCTAACCTAACCTGTCTCTATTGTTCACCTGTGTTCTTCATTACCTACAATTGTTTACTTCTGGTTGTTGTTGTTTGTTTGTTTACCTGGATGGCTCTGGCTCCTCATTGGTGTTTACCTGGACACGGCCCGCCCTAATTACCCCAATTACGTTTACCTGTTCACTGTGAGGTCAGCCTATTTTAATTGTCAAGGGGAAGAGGGACGGAGACAAGCATATATTGGCTATCATGTAATGGGTTAATGGGTAAGTTAATAGGTGGTGAAATAGGTAGTAATAGGGAGTAATAGATAATGATGATATTATGCAGTAACAGGTAATGGTAATAATAGGTGATGAAATAGGTAAAAGTGAAACGAAATAGTCATAAATAGGTAATGATGAGAGAGTAGCGTTACCTATTGAGTTAATGGGGACAAGGGTGACTAAATTTTAACATAAATATGAATAATATAGTGTGAAAAAAATAGGAGTACATATTTAACAGGTGAGAAAGACGAGAGAGAGAGAGAGAGAGAGGGTGGGGGAGGTTAGGTTAATATTTAATCGTAAGGGAAGCGAGGGTTAATCTTAATGGATTTTATGGTTTCAATATTTAGCGGGTGGTAAGGGAAGGTGGGGAGGGGTAGATATTTAACGGGAAGGGGGGAGGGGTAGATATTTAATGACCAGAGGAACGACGGGAATGAGGGAAAGGGAGGGGGTGAGAATTTAATACCTCGTTACCAAAGTCTCAAATGGTCGTAAGTGATAATGTTTTAACACGTAAGAGGAGACACGAGAACGCTATTGTTGTTATTTCTCTTAAGATACGATAAAAACGCTAAAAGTAACAGTGAAATAACGATAAATAACAATGAAATAACGATAAATAACAATGAAATAACGATAAATAACAATGAAATAACGACAAATAACAGTGAAATAACGATAAATAACAATGAAATAACGACAAATAACAGTGATATAACCTTTCCTCCTACTTTCTCTCTCTGCTTCCATGTCTTTCCCTCCCTCTCTCTTTTGACCTCCTTCCCCCCCTCTCTCTCTTCCTTCCTCCTTTCATCCCCTCCATTCTTTCCTCTTCTCCCTTTCCCCCTCTACACGGTGGTTGGGACACGCTGGCACTACACCTACCGCACATCACCTACCGCACATCACTCACTACAGACTAAGGCCTCTGTAGAAATACCAACCAGTTATTTAGGGCATAGTGCCAGCCAGTACTGTGATGAACCATTGGCACCCTACGAGAGAGAGAGAGAGGTGGAGAAGAGAGAAGCGAAGGAGGGAGGGAAAAGGAGAGAAAAAGACAGATTAGAAGGAGAGACAGACAGACAGTGAGTGAGGTTAATCTAGAGCATGTTTCACCATTGTAGACTTCACACGTCTCACCTAATTCTCTTTAGACTTGAACTCATCCACGACCTTTCCCCCACCCCGCCCCCCCAAAAAAAATGTTAAGTGTGGTCTATGTTGACGTTAAGCTTAAAATTGAACTAGTCAACCGGGAGAATTATTTGGTACGGTCGTGGGTTAGTTTTGTACGGTCGTGGGTTCGTTTTGCACGGTCATGGGTTAGTTTTGTACGTATGGGTTAGTTTTGTACGGTCGTTTGTACGGTCATGGGTTAGTTTGTGCACGGTCATGGGTTAGTTTGCACAGTCATGGGTTCGTTTTGTACGGTCATGGGTTCGTTTTGTACGGTCGTGGGTTCGTTTTGCACGGTCATGGGTTAGTTTTGTACGGTCATGGGTTCGTTTTGCACGGTCATGGGTTAGTTTTGTACGGAAGAGTAGGGAGTAGGGAAGAGGAGGAAGAGGAAGAGGAGTAGGAAGAGTAGGAGTAGGAAGAGGAGGAGGAGTAGGAAGAGTAGGAGTAGGAAGAGGAGGAGGAAGAGGAAGCATCGGTGTTTACATTCTCATATCAAGTTTGTTTTTGTTTTGATTCTGTATTGATGATTTTCGACTGTTTTCTGGACGTCTTATTTGGTATTTTTTTTTTAGTTTTTGCTTCTAGATGATAAAATAATGTGAGGTAAGGTGAGGTGAGGTGAGGTGAGGTAAGGTGAAGTGAGGTGAGGTAAGGTGAAGTGAGGTGAGGTGAGGTGAAGTGAGGCAAGGTGAGGTGAAGTGGGGGTAATGTGAGGTGAGGCAAAGTGAGGTGAGGTAAGGTGAAGTGTGTGAGGTGAGGTGAAGTGAGGTGAGGTAAGGTGAGAAGAGGTGAGGTAAGGTGAAGTGAGGTGAGGTAAGGTGAAGTGAGGTGAGGTGAGGTGAGGTGAGGAAGTAAACGCACCACCAAAAATGTTAATTAAGAGCCGCCATCATAACACTGGCGTTACTTTTACATTTCCTGATGGTGTTGACTCGTTCACAACTGCGTCACGAGTCCTGCCATTGTGTTACATTATTATACTGTATGAATTAATGCTTTATATGTACAGTACTTAATTTAGTTTTAGAATTCAAGTAACTAATGATTTTCTTTTTAAACTCCAGAAATTATAATGGTTTTCTGTTTCAAAGTCATAAAAAAACTAAAACAAACACACACACACACATACAAAACTTACACAGACACACACACACACATACAAATACACACACACACATACATACACAATGCTACGAGCAATCATAAGATAATTTAATATTTCAAATTATTTAGTCTCATTTCTTTACATTTCAAACTTATGATGTTCGGATATTTTTGTTTTTCAGACGACAGAGATAAAAAATATTTCAGCACAAGTGAATAAAAATAAATAGTTCATGAAAATAGGATGTGTTTTGGTAGGGGAAACGGAGGTAAAAATTTAAAGGCAAGAGATAATTAGGGTAAGTTTTCAGTGGGAGTGTGAACGAGACATGTAAATATCTAATGTAAGGGAGAACTTGAATAATTAAATAATAATATGAGCAATTGGATAAAGTTTTAATAATAAGCGAACCCGGGAACAAGTATTCAGTGGTATCAGGACCCTGGAACAAATATTCAGCGGTAAGAGAACCCAGGAACATATACTCAGTGGTAAAAGAATCCGGGAACAAATATTCAGTGGTATCAGGACCCGGGAACAAGAATATAGTGGTAAGAGGATTAGGATAAATATTTAACATTAAAGAGGAACAAGAGAGTAAATATTCAGGGACGAGGAGCGAGGGTAATAAATATACAATGGTGGAGGAGGCCGCTGGGTCAATATTAATACAGGTTGTGCTGGAGTGGTCGTGCTTGCCCGGAGCCGCTGCTGTCTCCCATGAATACCCAATGTGTTCCAATTTATCTTAAAAAAACACCAGAAAACTAACGTAGTATATAATCCTCATCGTCTTATACATAATTTGCATATATATGTGTATGATTTATGTTTGTGTTATAATACACTATTAAATCGGAGCTTGTTCTTGAAATTGATGTATGTTTTAGGCAAGTTTTATTCATGATGGACAAATAGGAGTTAATTTTCTCTCATGATGCGACGTAAAACTCCTAATCTTCATACATATATACATTATGTATTATACAGTATGTATATATTCCATTAAGAGTGTACCAAGTAATATTTTTTTGACAATACTTATAATAAGGTATGTATATGTATATGTACTGTATAATTGACTCACAACTACTGTATATAAATATGTGTAGGTATTTCATCATTCAATATAAGCTCATTAAAGCCAGTTTATCGTTCAAAGTTACATTAAACCACATCATGTAGGCGGGAGGTAGCGACAGCAGCTCACCCAGCGGCTGTGTTTGGCCCTACAGCATAAACGGCCAGTGTCTCTATACCTATTTCTTCCTTATCATCTCCTTTTCCCTAATGGCTTGTGTAACTGTAGCATTTTTAATTATGTAGCAACAACAGGTGTGTGTGTGTGTGTGTGTGTGTGAAGTGAGCATAGTATTATTATTTAGCTGCTCGTAACGTAAACAGAATCTATCTACCGCGTCTGAACATTACTAGACTTTGTGAGTTTCTGAGAGGTTAGGATAGTTAGGATGGATTTGGTTGGTAATATAACTAATGTTCTTGTTAAATATTTAGATTAGGTTAGATTAGGTTAGGTTTGGTTAGGTTAGGTTTGGTTTGGTTAGGTTTGGTTAGGTTAGATTAGGTTAGGTTTGGTTAGGTTAGATTAGGTTAGGTTTGGTTAGGTTAGATTGGATACACGACACATTGACTTAGTTTGCAAGTCTGTTTGTGTTTATCTGTTGTCATCGATACGTAAATTTTTTGTTCAGATATATTGATCTGTTTACCATTTATTGTTTTTATATTTACCAACAGGAATTAATGATTACGATAATTTTACTAAATGATAAAAGAGGTTAATGAGACGGGGGTGGAGAGGAGTAATAATATTAAAGTACGTTTTTATACTTGTAAAATGTGTAACGAAGAGAAAAATAATAATTGTTTGTAATTTCTTTCTTCCAATGGCAAAAGAAAGAAGAAATAAACACCAAAATGTTTTCTTTTTGTGTGAGTGTAAAATAAACTGCAACCAACTATCACTTTCTCCACAACTGTCGCCATTATCCTCAGATGATGAAGAAGAGAACATCGCCTTGCGCACTGTGTACATTCCCAGCAGTTTCCACCCACAAATAAAACAGTTTTGACGCTATTTCTCGCTATAACAAAATTAAACAATAATTTAGAGCGTCTTGTATGTCAAGACCAATAACACTTGAGGCTTATAAAGACATCGCCTTAAACCCACTGCAGCCAGCCAACCAACTTAGGATAGTTACTGGCAATTTCACGTAAAAGAAAACGGAATTATGGCAAAAGAAATGTAAAAGAAAATGGCTCGTTGTAAAATGAAGAGTAAGAGGAAACTTTGTGTTATAGAAGACAGTTTATGGAGGAGTAAATATAACGAAGCAGGTGGTGTAGAAACGTCAAATAACAAAAAGAATGTATTAAAAAATATTACACAATGGAAAGCTGGTAAAATTGTATAAGTTGCCACACCACAGAATCTTGAGAATTTTATCTTTGCAATTAATAGTTCCGACAATTCTCAGACAAACCTAACCTAACCTAACCCTGGACCCCCCCCCGGCATATAAGTCAATTGCGAAGGAAAAGTCATAGAAGAAAAGTGTCTTAGAACTGTTGGTGGTAATTTACACAACAATACCGGGATTCTTCATATATAAAACTTCCTTTAAATAAAATCTACTGTAAGAGAAGACACTGTAACAGAAAACGGAGGAAACAGAAAACGTAGGGAATGTCTTGTAATAGAAAACGTGTTGCAGGTGGCGTGGCTGGGAGGGGAAACTAATCTTGGGTTGTGTGTGTAATTGAATCAGCTTGGTGGTTCCTCCTGCTGCTCCTGACGGCCACCACACACACACACACCCTTACACACACACACACACATACACACACACACACACGGGTTTATCCTCTTCCCCTTCCCCCTTCCCTCTCTCCCCTTGACCACTGTCTGGTAGTTAGAATGGCGTCCCGTCAATCTGTCTACACACACACACACACACACACACACACACACATCATCATTATCATCATCATCATCACTACTATCATCACCATTACCACCCCTATCACCATCACACCACTATCCCCACCATCATCACTACACACTGTATTGGTCACAGAGTCAAGCTGGTCTTCAAAGATTCCGGTATCTAATCTTCCCCTGAGGTTTAAGAACGCGAGTAACCAATTCATTTTTACTCGGTCCTGTGCACAGATGGTAGTCAGGTGGCGTCTTAATCCTATTGCGATCTTAATGTAATAGAATTCGATCTCTTATAATCTTATATCCAGTGAGTCAATAGAATTCGATCGCTTATCTCCAGTTAGACAGGCGGAAAGATTAACGTGTGGACCAGAAGTTTACGTTAGTTTTGTCATTTAATTGGTGTAAACATTATATGTCTAATTAAGGTAGTCTCAGTGGGATTTTGGTGCCATTATGGGTGGTAAATATTTGTATTCTGAGATTCTAAGACGAGGATAACTGATTCTCTATACTCGTTCCTGATTTTCAATGGTTTCTACGTTGTTTTCTTTATTTTAATTGAAAGATAAGGTTTCTAGTTAAGGCATAGTCTCAGTGTAATATCGTCACCATTATTGTTGTTTTCTCTGTGCTGTTAGTTTCATTCTCACATCTCCAGTCAGGGGAAAATAATAACGCGGGAATATTAGAGAGTGGACACAGAACAGCTGCTTCCCAATATCACTTAGGTCGTTTACTCTCCGTGGTGGAAGCTGGCGGCTACAGTCCCTCCCTCCCACTAATGCTCGCGACTTTCGGGAATGTATAGTCGACTTGGTAGGTTTGTCTGACTCACATCTTGGAGAAAGAAGTTTTTTCGTTTTCCAAGTCAAAAAATGTGTTGTAAATAAGCCTAAAAGCCATTCATATCCTTAGTTAGACTATAATTAAGTTGTGAAATTGATTATTCTTACCATCATGATCGTCAACCTTCCACAACCTTCCTAGCCTATTCAATACCTTCCAAATTTCGCTTAATATCTGGTCTTTTGTCTTTTCCTTTATCATGAAATCTAATCGAGAATTCACTTGTTTTTATATGACAAAACCCACGAAAATAAATGGATACATTTACCGAAAAAAATATTGAATTCTATTATAATTTTAATCGATGAAGTAGCGTAGTTATGACCATTTTTTACTCGCTTAAAGACAACAAACAAGTAAAACAAATTAAATAAATTTCGACAACCCAGAGGAACGTAATTAAATGAAACCATGATTCCCTTGTGATAAATTCATTCGTTCTGTATAAAGATCGAGCTGGGCGTTGTTCATCCTGGGAATAAAGACCGGCCCGGGTGGACAGGGTGGCGCCAGGAGGAGTTTGAAGCCTAACAACCGTGAAATGGCTGAGTCGTCTTGTTACTGTTGGTCATGATGGTGGCCGTTCACTGTCAGCTACATTTTCTGGCTATCACTGTCAGGCATTCACTGTCAGGAACATTGTCAGTCACATACAGTCAGGCACTCACTGTCAACCACACTTTTGGCTTTCATACTAAAAATACGTTCACTTGTCAGCTACACTCTCTGGCTCTCACTGTCAGCAAATCTCAATTAATTATCTTCACAGTAAAAAAAAAAATTATTCTCACCAAAAATATCATTAAGAATCACTCCTGACCTTTGACCTCTGACCTCTATATTTCAACAACATCTCGACTACTGCACCTGGATTTATCACCTCACCTTACCTCGATCACGTTTACTGGGAAGCTGTCGTGAGTGAGGAGGGGGTTGGGGGGTGGTGGGGAAGGGAGGTGGGGTGGGAGGCGGTGGGGGTAGGGAGGGGGGTAGGGGTGGGGTAATGGGTCGTTGACATGTTACATTGGGAAGATTTCGTCCGGTGATTTAACCTTCTGACGTACGTGTGTGTGTGTGGGGGGGGAAGAGAAGGATAGGAAGGCAGGATGGGGGAGTGGAAGGGATGATGGTGAGAAGAAAACAAATAGGTAAGAATGGCTGTTGGATGTTGGAGGGATGGATAGAAGTGTTGGAGGGATGGATAGAGGTGTTTTAGGAGAATGGGGTGGGGTGCAGGGGGAGGGGTGGTGGATAGGTATGGGATGACCTGCCTATCACGCGTCGATTTAGCGTCCGACGGTAATTCCTCCATAACACACACAATAAGAGATAAGACCTAACCTAACCTAACCTAACCTAATCTAACCTTTCCCTCACCTGAGAATTGGTCTTCCTAACACCTCACATAAGGCAGTTACGGTAAAACCTCTATATAAAGGACTTTCGTATCTATTTAAGTTCGTTATATGGGGGTTTCATATATACCGGACCCTTGATATAACGGACTTTCCTCCTTATATAGTTCGTTATATAAGGGTTTCATATATTACGGACCCTCGATATGACGGACTTTCATATCTATATAGTTCATTAGATCCGAATTTCACATATAACGAAACCCTCGATATACCGGACTTTCTTCACCATATAATCCGTTAAATTGAGGTTTTACCGTATATTCTACCTGTACTAAACGGGTATCTAACTATACCCTCATGCCCAACGCACTACCTCAAGCTGTTAGCAAGGGGTCGATCCTGGGGTCTGAGAGTTACTAAGTCAGTGCTATTACCACTCAGCCACCAAGGCTCATCCCTATTCACCGTCCACACGAGTCCTTTGATGTGTGAACTAAACTTAATATGATAATTCTACTAAGACCTAGAGTGTGTGTGTGTGTGTGTGTGTGTGTGTGTGTGTGTGTGTGTGTGTCTTTCCTACGTCACACATGTTCTCCATAATAAAATACAAAACTAAATAAGACATTATTCATGAAAACATTTAAATACGGCACAATAATTATATAACAATTTATTTCCTAACCAAAAAAAATACTTAACTTTATTTTCTTCTTAATATTTTGCCTCTTAGAAGTAAATAACTATTGTGGTAAACAGGAACTGGAAAGATCCTTATAACGGGGGTTGGTAGACAGTCGTACCTGCCCTGAATTTCAATTTACCTGGATGGAAATTATTTTGTAGGTATTCTCAGGTGAGGATAATTTGTGTAATAATTTATGTAATAATTTATGTGTAACGTCATAACTAACTTTTTGTGGGGTTGAATGTTGACGAGTGTATATTTATGATGATTAATGTATAGCGTATGTTTATGTGATGACGTGGTCGAGCTATGTGATGTTTATGTGATGACGTGGTCGAGTTATGTGATGTTTATGTGATGATGTGGTCGAGTTATGTGATGACGTGGTCGAGTTATGTGATGTGATGTGATGACGGTGTATGATGACGTGGTCGAGCTAAGTGGTGATGATGTGTAAGGTTCAGGTTTATGTTTGAGATATTATTATTATTATTATTATTATTATTATTATTATTATATTATCATTATTATTATTATTATTATTATTATTATTATTATTATTATTATCATCATTATTACTCTTGGTGTGTCGTGTTATGTTCATCTCCAGGGGTAAAACTCGCCAACACAAAGCAATTATCTGGTTTTCTCTCTTACACACACAATTATTCCTCTGTCTCCTCTTCTGTCATTTCAAAATACTTCCCTCCTTTAAATATTTCCACCTTAATACTTCTCACATCTTCTCTATTTACACTTTTATCACCTCCTCCCCCTTTTACACTCGCTATCCGTAAACGCATTAACTCACCCCACACGGAACAGCTATCTTCACCTCCTTCACTCTATCTCGCTATTCTTCTTTTTTATAAACTTTCTTGGATGTTTTCACTCCCCTGATTTATTTTATTTGTTTTAGTTGTATTTATTAGTGATGTTGTGTGTGTTTGTTTCGTGTTTGTGTTTGTATTTGTATTATTTTCTGGTCTGTATAGGGAAAGGTTATCGTACCGCATGACTCTCCCGGCAGCGCTGATTCACACACACACACACACACGATACCTCCACATAACGGATTTTTCTCTCTTAATGTAATCCGTTAAATGGAAGTTTTATATATTATGAACCTTGATATAACGGACATTTAATAATATAATTCATTACATGGAAATTTCATATACAACGAACCCTATATATAACGGAGATATAATTAATTAGATGGAAAATTCACAACAGATCCTCTAAATAACGGACTTTCCTCTCCATTAATAGTCCGTTTAATAGAGATATCACTAAAATAATCCTTCTCTTTAAAGTTTATCGTTACCACCCCTCTTTATAATTCCCATCTTCATTGTGTCTTATCTCTTCTAATACTATTTACTCCCTCCTCTTACACTTACCCTTATATAAATTAATTTGCCTTCGTGACTATGACTTCCTTCTGGCTAGCTCGACCCTCCCCCCCCTCCTCCTCCCTGGCCCCCCGCCCACCCCCCCAGAGACACCCTCAGTCCTCAGTACACATTCAATTTGCGGTAACTAAATTTAACAGTTAATTCTCGTGAGGCGATATGGTGTAAATTTAGTAATAGGAATTAGTGCATCTTGGTTAGCTGTGTGTGTGTGTGTGTGTAAGTGAGAGAGAGAGAGAGAGAGAGAGAGAGAGAGAGAGAGAGAGTCTAATTAACATATAAATTCACAGGTAGACAAAAATTACAGAAAAACAGACAGACAGACACAGACACTTCAGGAGCCAACAGAATCCCATGTAAAACTTCCCTCTGTCTTTCATAATTAAAATCACATTGTTTATTATACTAAAAACAAAACAAAAGCAAACAAAATAAACAACTGACAAAAAAAACCTCCAATAGTTGTTTTAATTATTTCCCGCCAAAATAATTCAGTAGAGACAGAAAACTTTGAGTTATTTTGGAAAAGTTTGGAAGAAAAAGTAGAATAATTTTTCATCAAAGTTATAATATAAATGTAACTTTTCAATGGTTATTTATTATGTTAAATGCTATTGTTATTTTCTTCGGGTTATTTATGACGATTTGGTTATATGAAACACTACACGAAGATAATTTCCTATTGGTTATTCGTTGACCAATCAGCGAGCACGACATCTCATATCACTAGTTTGATATTGACCAATCACCGAGCACGCCAACTCACACTACAAGTTTACCAATTGACCAATCAGAGGCCACGATACATCACAGCACTAGTTTCGCCGTGAGAGGTGTGAGGGAGGGCGAGGGTGAGAGGTGTGAGGGAGGGAGAGGGTGAGAGGTGTGAGGGAGGGCGAGGGTGAGAGGTGTGAGGGAGGGAGAGGGTGAGAGGTGTGAGGAGGGAGAGGGTGAGAGGTGTGGGAGGGAAGAAGTGAGAGGTGTGAGGGAGGGCGAGGTGAGAGGTGGAGGAGGGAGGTGAGAGGTGTGGAGAGTGAGAGGTGTGAGGGAGGGCGGGGGGAGAGGTGTGGAGGGAGGGAGGGTGGAGAGGTGTGAGGAGGGAGGGGGTGAGAGAGGTGTGGAGGGAAGAAGTGAGGTGTGAGGGAGGGAGAGGGTGAGAGGTGTGGAGGGAGGGCGAGGGTGAGAGGTGTGGAGGGAGGGAGGGGTGAGAGGTGGGAGGGAAGAAGTGAGAGGTGTGAGGGAGGGGAGGGCGGGGGAGGGAGGTGGAGGGAGGGCGAGGGTGAGAGGTGTGAGGGAGGGAGAGGGTGAGAGGTGTGGAGGGAAGAAGTGAGAGGAGGTGTGAGGGAGGGCGGGGAGAGGTGTGGAGGGGGGCGAGGGTGAGAGGTGTGGAGGGAAGAAGTGAGAGGTGTGAGGGAGGGCGAGGGGTGAGAGGTGTGGAGGAAGAAATGAGAGTGTGGAGGGGAGAGAGGGGTGAGGGAGGGAGAGGGGTGGGGGGTGGAGGGAGGGAGAGGTGTGGAGGGAAGAAGTGAGAGGTTTGGAGTGAGGGCGTGGAGAGGTAAGGGAGGACAGGTGAAGGAGAACTGAGCAGGTCAGGGTGTAAGAAAATTTAAACACTAAAAAAAACAAAAATAATTGGAGATCAGGAGAAAAATAGGGCAAAAAAGACGTAAATTGGGAAAAATAGGAAAATAGTCAATAATAAGAGAAAAAATGGGAAAATAGTTAAAATAATAGGTTACTAAATTGGGCAAACGAGGAATAGGGAAAGAACGAATGATAGAACAGAGAATATGATAATGATGATGATGATGATGATGATGACGATGATGATGATGACGATGATGATGACGATGATGATGACGATGATGATGATGATGATGGAATAAGTATATAATGTGTTAGGAGGAGGAGGAGGAAGAAGACAAAAAGAAAAGAAGAAAGAAGGAAGAAGAGGAAGCGGTTCTCATTTCAGGAGGAGGCTGGAGATGAAAGGAAAATATTAGTGTAGGCAGGACAATGTAGACTCTCAGCTTACCCCACAATCTCCCTGCTTTCACTTCTTTCATTCACTATTTCACTCATTTTTTCTTCTCTCTTAACTATTCTTTCGTTATTGATTCTTCATTCATTTACCATCATCACTATAATCATCCTATTTATCACCATTTATGCATTTTCCTGCTTTCATTTCTTTTATTCTCTATTTCATTCATTTTTTTCTTCTCTCTTCACTATTCTTTCGTTATTGATTCTTCATTCATTCACCATCATCACTATAATCATCCTACCCACAATCTCCCTGCTTTCATTTCTTTCATTCACTCGTATGGCAGTTGAGTTTGATTCTTTTTTTAACATATCGTTTGCATGACTGACTGACAACAAAGAATAGCGTCGTTGGTAAGGAGGTGATTAGGCTGTACAACGAAGGCAATGGTTACTTGTTTATGACGTGAAAACCCCCAGAAATTATACCTTTGACCTTCTTTCACGTCACGCTCGCGGCACGACATCAGGAAGGTACGTTAACGCTACCGAAACGTACGATAGTGTAAACAGTGGCATTGGCGCGTTAACTCCGGGTGGAAAGGTAGTCGATATTATGCTTAAAATACCAGACACTCGTTTTTAAGCGACTAATACCGGGTCACAGAGATTAGAGACCCAGTGAAATGACCAAATTACAGGGAGAGGTTAAATTGTGCATGGCATAAGACACTAAACAACAACAACAACAAGAAAAACGATGCCAACAACAATAACAATAGCAAAAATAACAAGAACAAAACGACAAAAACATCAACATTAAGAACATAGATAATAACATCTAGGATATCTAGTTGGGACATGGGGGCATTTAGGAGGGGCATGGGGGCATCTAGGAGGGTATGGGGCATCTAGGAAGGTATGGGGCATTTAGGAGGGTATGGGGCATTTGGGAGGAGCATGGGGGCATCTGGGAGGGGTATGGGGAATCTGGGAGGTATGGGGCATAGGGGAGCATGGGGGCATCAGGAGGAGCATGGGATTTAGAAGCAATACGATTCACTGTGGATTAGGAGAGAGAGGTAAAAACATCATCACAGAGCCGCTCGACTTTGATTGCTGTCTGACATACGAACCTTAACTGCTGCTGACGAGACTACAAGCAAATGTCAAGTAGGTGTTCCGAATACATGATCTAGGGAGGAGGTGTAGAGGTGAGGAGGGAAGGTGGTAAAGAGGGAAGGGAAAGGAATAGTTTTAGAGAGAGGGGAGAAGGAAGGAAAGAGGAAGGAAATAGGAATAAGGATGATAGTTGGGAAGGAAGGAGAGAGTAATGACACACACACACACACACACACACACACACACACACATATACTAAACCCCTATTCACATATAATCAAACACACACACACACACACATATTAAACCAGCTCGCGTGTTTAAGTTCCCACACGAACATGAACTTAGGAACAAAAATAAACACTAGTGGTTTTAGAAGTCTCTGTACAAAGGTTCATTCATCCATTACCCCGATAGAAGGTTAATGTTCACAGAGGTATGGAAAAGAAACGAATATTTCTTCAATATTTAACCATTTCGTAATTAACTGGAGTTGTTTGCTTACTATTTAATCACACCCACACGCTTACCCATACCCACAAACACACCCATTCTCCCCCACACAAACATACCCTTCCCCCACACCCCCACAAACACCCATTCAGACAAATCAAGAATCTTCACAGTGTTGGCAGAGTGACTTAGCTCATTGTATAAAACGAACACCAACATTCTTGACCCACCTACACGAGGCTACGGTGGTCACGCCATGTATATCACGAGCTTACATAAGACAAGATAAACACAGGACAATTATTTATCTAATTTGGTGAACTATGAGGATTTAGGTGTGATTTTGATGGTGTAAGTGGTGGTATGTAATGATTTTGTTGGTGAAGAAGTTAGTGATAAATTATTTTTTTGTTGAATGATTGTAATTTATGACTTTTAGGGGGAGAAACAAACACACACAAACAAACAAACAAAAGACATTATTACAAACATCTATACGGACTTATTACACCTCAGACATTTTCCCAGACATACAGACACAAGCTACCCCTCCCCCCCCCCAGGCTTCATTGTTAACAGACAGACGTTAACTGATAGAGAAATACCATTATCTCTCTCCCCCTCTCTCTCTCTCCCTATATTTCTCTACCATTATCTCCCTCTCTTTCTCTACCATTATCTCCCTCTCTCTCACCCTACTTGATACACGCTCTTACAAATTACTCCCACGTTGTACCTCTCGCTCCTCCCTTCAGTAATTCCTTCATAACAACAAAATGAATCACTAACCCGGGACTGACCGCTGACTCCATCACCATTCCTGAGTTATAAAGGAGTATTGTAAAGTGTAGAGATGATTGTAAAGTGTAGTGATGATTGTGATGCTGTTTATATTATACTAGGGAGTGAGCTCTACGTCTGGCAGTGAGGCGGGGTGTTTTATACGTCTGCACCTGGCAGCGAGAGTCCGTCTGGCAGTGAGGCGGGGTGTTTTATACGTCTGGCAGCGGTGACAGAGTTTACTGGCAGCGAGGATGGGGTTCCCGTCTGACAGCGGGAGGGTTCTACGTCTGACAAGGGATGGGGTTGCTTCCGTCTGACAGGATGGTCACGTCTGGCAGTGAGGCGGGTTTTACGTCTGGCAGCGGTGACAGGAGGGAGAGGTGTTTACTTGGCAGCGAGGGATGGGGTTGCTTCACGTCGACAGAGGGATGTCTTCACGTCTGCAGTGAGGTTTTGCAGCGAGGGATGGGACGTCGACAGCGAGGGGAGGTGCTTCCTACGTCTGGCAGTGGGGGGAGTTTCACGTCTGGCAGCGGGTGACGGAGGGGGAGGTGTTTTCACGTCTGTCAGGAGGGGGCTGCTGTGGTGGATGCTAAGAAGATGAAGACTTGGAATAAAATATCTCTGGTAGTTCTCTCTCTCTCACGCATTACATTATTTTGCATATATTATCTCGTTATTCTTAATACACAACACCAATAAACATACATATATTAATATTTTAGTGGGTGTTTACCTACATGTTCGTATATACGCTTACAGACACGAAAGTTCATATACCTTCATATACGCATTCGAACACATACACTACTGGAAGGAAATTACTGATAAACAAACACACAAACATGGAATTCAAGCACAAACAGAGATATATTCCTCCCTTTTATAAGATTAATCTCCCTCATACACCATACTCCTCACCTCCCCCACACACCCTCCTTCCCTTCCTCCCCACCCTCAGTCACCCCCCACTCCTGCAGTCCGTTGCCCTGACTGGCCCTTACAGCTCTCGGGGACGAAGAAGAAAAATTAAATCTATCCAAATGTTTCTTCCATTTTCCGGTCAGCTGGACGAGATCCATCCGGCGGCAGTCTGGCGAGACCTCCTGGGGCCAGGGGTGAGGGGGTGTGGTGGAGGGGGTGGGGAGATTAGAGGGGTGTTGGGGGGAGGAGGTAGTGGAGGTGGTGGAGGGTGGGGAGAGAAGAGGTGGGGGAGGTGGTGGAGGGGTGGGGAGGTTGGAGGGGTGGGGAGGGGGAGGTGAGGGGTAGTGGAGGTGGTGGAGGGAAGGGGAGAGGAGAGGGCGTGGGGAGGTGGTGGAGGGGTGGGGAGATTAGAGGGGTGGAGGGAGGGAGGTGGTGGAGAAGTGGGAGGAGGAGAAGGCGTGGTGGAGGGGGGGAGATTAGGGGTGTTGGGGGGGAGGAGGGTAGTGGAGGTGGTGGAGGAGGGGAGAAAGGGAGGGGTTGGCGAGGTGGTGGAGGGGTGGTGAAGAGAAGGGTATTCAGGAGGTGAGGGGAGGTTGGGTGTTGGTAGTGATGGGGAGGTGGAGTAAGGGAAAGTGGAGAGGAAGGAGGTTGGGGAGGGGAGGGAAGTGGAGAGTGGGAAGTGGAGGGGGTAGGGGAGGGGAGATGGGGAGGGGAGAGGGGTAGTGGGAGAGGAGAGGTGATGTGAGAAGGGAAAAGAAGTGTAGGGGAAAGGAGGCAACGTAAGGAAGAGACGAGGGAGAGAGAGAGAGAGAGAGAGAGAGAGAGAGAGAGAGAGAGAGAGGGGGTGAAGAACAGAAAGTAGAAGAGTGAGAAAGAGAAAGAGGAAATGAATGAGAGGAGAGAGGAAAGGAAGGAAAGGGAGGAGGATAAAGGAATATGATGAAAGAGGAAGAAGGAAAAGGAGGAACGGGAAAGAAGATAAAACAAAGAAGAGATGAAAAAGAGAGAAATAAAGCAAGAAAGGTAAAGAAAAGGTAAATAAACAACATGTATAACAGAAAAGGAGAGAGGAGAGAGAGAGAGAGAGAGAGAGACTATGACCCACATCAGTATAACCAACGATAATCATTAATTGTTTTTTAACCTATTTTATATACAAGAAATAACATTAAATAAACTTCCCAATAAAAAAAAATACTCGTATCAGTCATCTTACAGAATTACCTTCATTTTCACTTCAATTTACATATTTTCACTTCAATTAACCTTCATTTTCACTTCACTTTACAATACACTTTCAATATAATGTTATCAAGGTATCTTTTACAGTTTGGTCTTTGTGTTGAGTTTAGTGCTGTGTGTTGACTCAGGTGAGCGTGAAGCTGACACGTACATCTCTAACTCATTAACAGGTGAAGAGCAGGTGAAAAATATAGCCTGGATGTATGGGGAGAGAGAGAGAGAGAGAGAGAGTTATTGAAGAAGGAAGAAAGGAAAGGAGAGAGAGAAGGATAGAGGAGGAGAGAGAGAGAGAGAGAGAGAGATAAAAGAAGAAGGAAGGGAAGGAGAGACAGACGATAAAAGGGGATAAAAGAAAAACAGAGACGATGAGGAAGAGGGAAATTTTAATTACAAAAATGTTATAATTGGTAACGGTCACTTGCAAAAAAGCTATAATTAGTTATATCCCTCTTTAAAACAGCTATAATTAATGATATACCTCTTTAAAACAGCTATAATTAATGATAAACCTCTTTAAAACAGCTATAATTAGTTATATCCCTCTTTAAAAAAGCTATAATTAGTTATATCCTCTTAAAACAGCTATAATTAGTTATATCCCTCTTTAAAACAGCTATAATTAGTTATATCCCTCTTTAAAACAGCTATAATTAAGGATAAACCTATTTAAAACAGCTATAATTAATTATATACCCTAAAAAGCTATAATTATTATATCCTCTTTAAAACAGCTATAATTAATGATATACCCTTAAAACAGCAAAATGATAAACCAAAACACAAAAATAATTATTATATCCCTTAAACAGCTATAATTAGTTATATCCTCTTTAAAACAGCTATATTAGTTATATCTCTTAAAAAGCTATAATTAATATCCTTAAAACAGCTATAATTAAGGATAAACCTTTAAAACACTATAAAACCAAAACAAACCTTAAACAGCTATAATTAATGATATATCTCTTTAAAACAGCTATAATTAAGGATAAACCTCTTTAAACAGCTATAATTAATGATATACCTCTTTAAAACAGCTATAATTGCCTATAACCCAGCCTTAAAACGTAGCTATGATTGACAATGATATCAATCTCAAAAATTAATTGTAGAGATGACGTCACTCGTAAACACAGCTATAATTGGCAAGAATGTTACTTTTAAAGCTATAATTTGCAAAGATATCAATCTTATTGGAAAAACTTGCTATAATTGGTAATTATATCACTCTTAATAGCTCGGCTTTAGTTAAATAAGTACAAAGTATATATAATCATCCATAATGCGATAAACAGACATATAATCTTATCTCGGTTGATAATCCTTAATTGGCTATAATTTTCCATCATATATGAGTGATATATCGTTAATAAATACAATATATCGCTATAATTAATAACAGTCTTTCAATACGGATTATATATAGGTTATTTCCGCTATATCTATATACCTATAATTGAATCATATATGACATGAGTAACGATAAACATGATATAATTAATCATTTATTGGTGAAAAGTGATATAATTAAATAATCGTGAAGGTATTAAAGTATTTTATGTTTGGTATAAGATTTTGGTAGCAGGTTCGCGCCCTCTGCTTTCACATAATGGCTTAGCCCCGTAGTCCCCTGAGGAGCTTTGTTGACACGACCGGAACGCCATCTGGGTACACATTTTAGCGTTATTTATCTCCGTTTCATCTTAATTTTTTACTTCTTCTTTCCCACCGGATTTGTATTCTATGTTTTGAAATAAATTTGTAAGCTAATAAAGAGTGAAATGACAATAATAAGTGAAGAGATGACTCCTTAATCTTTTGTATACGATAATTTCACTGTTTGAGTACGATGAGTTAACCCCTTGAGTACGATAACTTAACCCCTTGAGTACATACACTTTACATACAATCAAACTCAGGTTAACAATAAAAATTTCATCTCAAGTACAGTGTTGTCTAAGAGTTGATCAAGCGAGACACAAACACAATAACAACGTCACACAACACACTCTGACCTCCTCTTCTCTATGCTGTTGCTCTGGAATCCATAGTGGGGGTTATACATACAGTCGCTTGCATTAAGACCTGGTACAGTAACTGGTGTGTTTTGTGAGATGTGGCAGATCTGTGTTTGTTTACATTATATTAAAACTCCCAGAATGGCCCTAGACAATAGTAGCCTGATTAAAGGTATTTGATAAACCTTTCACAGTGCCACATCCCATAAAATACCCCAGCCACTGTACCAGGTGTAAATGCAGTCAACTGTACATATGACTCACTGGGGGTAATACCTACATATGTGACTTTCAGACCTGCAGTTAGTACTATCGGATATAAGTTTGGGATTACTTGTAAAACTAATGGAAGGTCTTAACGCTAAATGTACGAAATTTGTTGGACAAGGCTTAAAGTAACACACATACTCACGTACACACGATATACATACACATCATCATCATCACCATAATCATCATCATCACCACATCATCATCATCATCATCATCATCATCATCATCATCACCACATCATCATCACCACATCATCATCACCACATCATCATCATCATCATCATCACCACATCATCACCACCACATCATCACATCATCACCATCGTCATCATCACCACATCATCATCATCATCATCATCATCATCATCATCATCATCATCACCATCATCATCACCACATCATCATCACCACCACATCATCATCATCATCATCACTACATCATCATCATCATCATCATAATCATCATCATCACCACTCATCACCATCACCACATCACCACCACATCATCATCATCAATACCATCATCACCACCACATCACCACATCATCACCAATTACATCATCACATCATCACCATCGTCATCATGCAATTAGTTCACAAACACATATACTATATAAACGTACCAACACACAAATCCTTTTTCAGCAAACGTTAAGAGCCTAGCTAGTGATGAGCATAAAACAGCTTAAAGTCCTTTCAATTATAGGATTATTTTTACCACTTCTCCTCCTCCTCCCTCCTCCTCTCCCCCTGCCCTCCTGAGGCCACGCCGGGCAAGTTCAGAATAACGACGAAACTTAGGAATCTATTTTCCTCCGTTTTCTTTTTTTCTCCGGTTTCAAGTTTGGGTTTCAAGAGAGAGGAGAGAGGAGAAAGAGAGAGAGAGAGAGAGAGAGAGAGAGAGAGAGAGAGAGAGAGATACTTAAGCCCGTATTACAAGACTGGACTCTTACTATGTTCTTGCTTAGTTCAGGCGAATTCTTCTCACTGGTGCTTTTTAGGAATTATTTGTCTTTCCCTCTTCTCCTCCCCTTCCTCCCCCTCTTCCCCCTCCCCAACCACAGTTTTCCCCCAGATGGTGTAATTATTCCTCAGTGATCCAGTTAGTCAGGGAGTCAATGGCATGGCGGGGAAAAAATTGACCGCGTTTAGATATCGATTTTTTTTTATATATACGATTCAACCATTATGAAAAATCACTCTTGCTTGATAATGAGAAAAGATATAAAATTTTTCTAATCAAAGGAGAGAAGATTGAATACTTAAGATAATAGATAATAGGAGGTTAATTGACCAATACTGATGAGGAAATAGCAGATAATGAATTAGAGAAATTGTTATTGGCGTCTATAGCTTGTTAGTAGTTGGTACCATATGGTTAGGAGGAGTATATGGTGCTAGGAGACTCAGTAAACACCCTGTATAACATATGGTCTCACAACTAATATAACCAATAATTAGTTAACAGTATTTTGTCTTCCTGTAATTGGACTCAGTGCGGCTTATAACCTCCCAGTGGGGTCACTAGGCTTTTTAAAATTGATGAAACACACAAATAATGTCACCTGAGACACTAAACAATCATACACGTATTTTAAATTCTTGTTATTTACAGTATATATCACTACAATCGTTATTATTTAGTTGTAAATAATATATAATACAAGATAAATTATTGTATTTCGTTCATATTAACTATTTTTTTTGTTTAATTGCTGTGAAATGATTTTAATTCAACATCAAACGCCATCACACCACGGTCCATCTAGCGGAGATCAGGGGGACGTCCCTTTCGCCTCACCGAAGACGTTGCCGATAGATGGCAGTGATCGCCCCGTGACGTCACTGTCCTTAATTGTAAACAAACATGGCACAGCTGAGGGAACGGCTTAATTCAATTAGGGAGTTGAATTCCTGGAAGTAACCCTTGGCTCTGAGACTATCAACACGAGAGGATCAGACGAATAGAGGAGAAAAGGGTGACTAAGAATTGATTATTGGTTGAGTTTAGGTAAAATAGGTAAGGTGGGTTATGGAGCTGTGGATGTAGTTAAAAGAGAGAATACTTTCCCTGTTCGACGATAGATGACAGCAGCTGTAGTGATTTTTGTAGTCTGTTTCGATTGTCTTTTGTTTTCGTCGTTACTGAGAGAAAACCGAATGAAATTTTCTTTCGATTTTGTTTTGCAATAATAGCTTTTATCTTTGGCTACAAATCTAGGTTGTTTACAAAAGGTGATGCAGTACAGTTCAATATTTTGGATGAGTAACTTACTCAAGGGACTCTGTAAACACAAACACTAAGGGACTCTGTAAACACAAACACCAAGGGACTCTGTAAACACAAACACCAAGGGACTCTGTAAACACAAACATCAAGGTACTCTGTCAACACAAACACTAAGGGACTCTGTAAACACAAACATCAAGGGACTCTGTAAACACAAACATCAAGGGACTCTGTAAACACAAACATCAAGGGACTCTGTAAACACAAACATCAAGGGACTCTGTAAACACAAACATCAAGGGACTCTGTAAACACAAACATCAAGGGACTCTGTAAACACAAACATCAAGGGACTCTGTAAACACAAACATCAAGGGACTCTGTAAACACAAACATCAAGGGACTCTGTAAACACAAACACCAAGGGACTCTGTAAACACAAACATCAAGGGACTCTGTAAACACAAACACTAAGGGACTCTGCAAACACAAACATCAAGGGACTCTGTCAACACAAACATCAAGGGACTCTGTAAACACAAACACCAATTGAGATAAGTTTAATGAAGAAAATTGAGTCTTCAAATTTATATAATGAAATGAGTCAAATGCCGAAGGTCTAATGGCTTTCTTTATATAAAAAAACCAAACTAATATTTAATAAAATCTCCTAAAAATTTTCAGTGACATAAAAAAAATATTCTAAACAATACTCTCTTATACGTATGTACAGCCATTATATCAGTACTTCATTATATAATATTTATCCCAACGTGAAAAACCACAACTCACAGTCTTGACAAGTTAATGAATCCGAGTCCATCTTGTTTCGAACCCAAAGCTTCAGAAAAGAGTCAATGGCAATCAACTACTGAATTAACACCCCCACGTCGAGACTACTGATGAAGAAGAAGAATGAAACCTGCTTCGAAGTTCTCGTGGGTAAGTTTTTCTAATTTAGGGGTTTCAAAGTGTCAAAAGCTTCAAAATTGAGGGTTCGAAGGGACGGATAGCGGTGGTAGTGGATGAGCGGTGGGGAGAGGGGGAGGAGGAGGGGGTGGGGGAGGGATGGAGTGGGGAGAGAGAGAGGAGGAGGGAGGGGATGATGAGAGAGAGGAGGGAGGAGGGAGGGGGATGAATGAGAGTTTTTCTTCTCAAATAACTTTCCAAGATTATGAGAAATTTGCTTGGGAAAGAAGAGAAAGAGGAAGGATGGTTGGAGAAGGTGATAAAAGGTGACAAATATGACAAATAAGCAGAGGACTTGGGGAGATATGAAGAAGGAGGAGAGGAGGAGGAGAGGCAGACGAAGGAGATGGTATTTTTTTGAAGATTAGATGCACCGAGGGAAGAGAGAGAGAGAGAGAGAGAGAGAGAAACCCCCTAACCGTCACAAACGTCACATGGCCGTCTAAAAACGTTACTTACCCGAGACAACCAACCCCCCCTACCCATCATAAACGTCACCTAGCCGTCACAAAACGTCACCTAGCCGTCACAAAACGTCACCTGGCCGTCACCCTCTCGTAACTAGGGTCAACGGTGGAGCTGGTCGACCATAACCATCTCCCGCGGACTCCAAATTATTCCCCAAGATGTGAATAAAAATTTTTAGAACCTTCTCTCCATAAGGTAATATTTTCCTTGCTATCTTCAGGTGTGTAGATATTGAGCCAGGCAGGTGTATTCGTCTGGCCAGGCAGGTATATATTACAGGTGTAGGATAGAACCAGGTGTGTTTTTTGGAGAGATTTTGAGGTTAAATAGGTAGTTGTGTGTGGGGGGGGGGAGACAGGTATGTTTTGGGGGGACAGGTGTGTATACGGGGGAGACAGGTGTGTGTGTGTGTTGGTTAGAACATTTGGGAAAGAACAGGTGTGTCTTTGTACAGGTGTGGGATAGGACAGATGTAGGTTAGAATAGCGGAGATTAAGAATAGGTGTGTGTGTGTGTGTGTGTGTGTGTGTGTGTGTGTTCTTTTCTCTCATCTTTCTTTTATCTCTTTGTCTCTCTCACTTTCTCTCCTCTCACACCATTTCTTTATCTCTCTCTCTCTCTCCTTCACTCCTTATCCTCTTCCCTTTCTCTCCATCTCTACCCCGGGTGAGTGAGCGAATGTCCGGGAGAATCCAGTTATCAGGTACTGCGCCTCTTCCTCATTCGTAAGGTCTATTTTTGGCCACCTAACCCTATTTTCGTCTCTTTCTGTCTATGTCTTTCTCACCTTCTATGCTTCACACACCTTTCTCAACACTTCCCATGACACCAACAAGTTCTCATTCCTTCTCATTATTCTTCGGGACTTGTGTGTGTCTCTCATCCTTCTCCATGTCTTCCTACCTCTTCTCTCTGTCTCTCGCCCCTTCACCGCATCATTACCCACCCCAGCAGGTAGAGAGACAAGGTGAGAGGGAGACACTGTTCCACCTATTCCATCCCCAGGGGGCCTATGACCCTTTCCTCCTCCCTCCTCCCTTCCTCTTCTCTCCCTCCCTCCCTCCCTCTCTCTCTGTCTCCAAATAAGGTAATGATGGCCACGTCACCCACCATGGCCACCTCCCCCCACCATGGTCACCTGCCGCCCCTCCCCAACCTCCCATTATCCACCTGTCCCCAGTAGCCACCTGCCCCCCCAGGGACACCTCACCCACCACTGGCCACCTGCCCCTGCAGCCACCTGCCCCACCATAGCCACCCCTGCCCCCATTATGGCCCACCTCTTCCCCCACACACACTAAGCTCACTGGCTCACTCGATATACAGCAAATTACAGGAAAACGGTTCTCTTTCCACCATTGGACTGAACCGTGTGAGAGAGAGAGAGAGAGAGAGAGAGTGAGAGAGAGAGAGAAATATGTGTTTTACGTGTATGGTTGGTTCATGCGTGTGAATGTGTGTGTGTGTGTGTTGAAACAGGTGCCCCCATGCCAGGTATGCCTAGGTGGAAGCCAACCAGGTAGTATGAGAAGTGTCTGTACCTGCTTCATGCCACCCCCTGTACCTTGATGTTTGTGACGGTTTTAACCCCATCACTAGGGCGAGGGGGGAGGGGTGGGGAGGGGAGAGACGGTAGGGAGAAGGGGGGGTAGTGGGAGGGGGAAGGAGAGGTAGGGGGGAGGGAGGGGGAAGGAAGGGAGAGAAAGGAGAGGAGGGGGAAGGAGGGGGAGAGGAGGGGAAGGGGGAAAGGTGTTAGTAGACTCTCTCCACCAATGTCTTCTTGTCCAATATTTGATTTAATTTATTCCAATATTTTTTTTTTTTTTTAGAATTTTAAGATTTATTTTTGTATCCCATTAAGTGTATGAATTAACCTCAAGAATATGTTTATGAATAAATTTGTATCATAAATAAATCGTTTTTGTTTGGTATAAATTCCATATTATTTCCTTCAGATGTTTAGAATTTCACTTAAATATTATTCCCGACAAGAACTTTAAATAAACAAGTGTTTTATCTCGTGTTTGTGTTTATGTTGGAAACTTACTTAAAACACCAGATGGTTATTGAGAACCTGTGTTTTTTTTCCGGGTTATTTGAGATTTTGGTGTTTTTTTTCCACCTCCAGGAATATATACTTTTAATGTCTGGGTTAATGGCGTGTTTTTCGTGGGTCTTAGTGCGTTTATTTTTCTCGTGAGGAGGAGGACGAGGAGGAGAAGGAAGAAGGAGAGGAGGAGGAGGAAGAAGGAGAGGAGGAGGAGGAGGAAGAAGACGAAGGAGAGGAGGAGGAAGGAGAGGGGAGGGAGGGAGAGGAGGAGGAGGGGAGGGAAGGAGACGAAGGAGGAGGAAGGAGAGGAGGGGGAGGAGGAGGAGGGGGGGAAGGAGAGGAAGGAGAGGAGGAGGAGGAGGAGGAGGGGAAGGAAGGAGAGGAAGGAGAGGAGGGAGGTGTGGTGTGTTGATATAGTCAGCTGGTAATATTTCCCACTAGTCAGTCACTTAGTCAACCTGTACTCTAAGCATTCAGTCTACTTGTACTCTGAGCATACACTCTGCTTGTACTCTGTTTATCTCTTTGTCTTCACTCTACTTGTACTCACGAGTGTACTCTAAACTTACACTCTCATTCTATTTTTACTCGCGAATTGTACTCTAAACCTACATTCTTGCTCTACTTGTATTCACGAATGTACTCTAAATTTCCACCCTCATTCTAGTTGTACTTATAAACGTACTCTTGACTTCCACTCATACTCATACTGTCTGTACTCTTGTACTCATTTGTACTCTAAATCGTACTCTTAAGATAATTCTATAACAAACATCAACTCTAATATGCAGTGATTTTCATTTATTTATTTATTTATTCTGTTCATAAATTAATGACCTTTCTATATGAGTTCTCAATAGTAATTAGTAGATCAGGTACCCGGTGTTCATTTATTAAAAGGTAAGAAACAGGAAAAAAAATTGAATGTTTTTTTCTTTAGTTTTTAAATTTTTTAGAGGAATTTTATTTTTTTGTGATGTAATTTTTTTCGATTTTTGGTCGATTTTATTCAAAATTTCGGTTTTTCGTCTGTTTTTACTCATTTATTTCCTTTCGTCATTTGAGAATCTTTCCATCTCTATTTTTCATCTACAGTGAGTTTTCCTTCTTTTTCTCTCCCTCTCTCCTCCCTCCTCTGCCATTTTCATTCGAGGAAATTTGCATAATGCGTAATTGCATGTCGAATCCGCATTCATCCTCGAGGAGATCCGCACAATGCGTAATTCTCCGTAAGTAGATCGTAGCTATCGTCAATCAATGCGTTTTACAAATCAGCATTTTTCATTTCGCGATTCGCATAGTAAGGCCGGTCGACTGCGTCCGATTGCCTGGGTGGGTCCTTGACTTGGTCTTAGCGGCGTGAGGGCCTCGACAGCCACGAGTGGGGAGGGGGAGGGATGAGTCCAATGCCTCACTGGTTACGAATGAAGCCAGAACTCACGCACCCGGGAACGGCAGTGAGAGAGAGAGAGAAATAATAAAGTGAAAATAGTGTACAGGTGATGGGCAGGTAAGGTCATATGTCCTTGGAAAAAAACTGCTATTTTTTGTTTTTTGTTTTATATAAATAAACAAATAATTAACAAATATAAGACGACATGATTTTATAAATATTTAATTACACGAAAAATAATTGAAAAAGTTTATTAGAATTAATTACTCGTTTACTAAGAGCCACGTTGATGGTGAATAATTAATTAATGTGACCTTGACCTCTGACCCCCCACACACACACACACACACACACACACACACCCACTTGGCGTTGGTGTACTGCACTGACTCTACAGACATACAGACATCAATACAGACACATAGACGTACATACAGACACAGAACTCCCATACAGACACAGAGATGTCCATATACACACACAGACGCCCATACAGACACACATACGGACGGACACACCCCTAATGCTTTACTCTTTGTATGTCCGATGGTCTGTGTTTGAAGACCCATACAGATACTGAGGGAAGGAGGAGTAGGGTTGGAGTAGGAGTAGAGGAGGTAGGAGGTAGGAGTGAGGGCTCGACCATTCAAGGCCAGACTCCTGGAGTATAATTTAGCTAGCAAACATTGAAGCCTTTTGTAAGACACTGTAGCGAGATGCTGAATCTGTTATCTCTCTCTCTCTCTTCTCTCTTAGCACTCCAGGACACTTTATGGAACCCTCTCTCCCATCTTTGCTTTCTACCTCACCCTCCAACCATCAATTACCTCCTCCTCCTCCTCACCCTCCAACCTCCCCTCCAACCATCAATTACCTCCTCCTCCAACCTCACCCTCCAACCTCACCCTCCAAGCATCCATTACCTCCTCCTCCAACCTCACCCTCCAACCATCAATTACCTCCTCCTCCAACCTCACCCTCAACCATCAATTACCTCCTCCTCCAACCTCACCCTCCAACCATCAATTACCTCCTCCTCAACCTCCTCCTCCCTCACCCTCCAACCATCATTACCTCCTCCTCGTGACTTTGTTTGATCTTTCAGCCTTTTTTCTATATAATGATGTATACAGTGTCCCTCTTCCCCCTTCTTTCCCTCCCCCTCCTTCTTTCCCCTCACCCCCTCTTCCCTTCTTCCCTCTCTCCCCTCACTTTCTCTCCCTTTCCCTCCTCCTCCTCCCTTTTCTCCCCTCTTTATCCTTGTTCCTTTCACACTCTCTCTCTCCCTTCTCCCAATTCTCTTTCTTCTCTATTCCTTTCCATACTCTCCTCCGTTCCTCTTCCCTTCCCTCTTCTCCTCTCTTTCCTCCCCTCCCTCCCGAGAATCTTCTTCCTCTCCTCTTCACTACCCTCCTTCCTTCCCTCTTCCTTCCCACCCCTTCTCCTTTCCCTAACTTTACCTCTTCCGTCACCCTCTTCCTTTCCTCCCCTCCCCCTCCACCCCTCCCCCACCCCCCCCCTCCCCCTCCCTCCCTCCCCTCCACCCCTCCCCTCCCCCTCCACCCCCTCCCCCTCCACCCCTCACCAATTTAAATATATTCATGAAATTGTTCCTTTGTCAATTTCAAACACAAAATATATATATATGTCTATCCTGTGTCTATGGTAAATAACATCTATATATCATGTCTAAATGTCTATACGAGTGAATGTTTGGTATTTATTAATTCTAGTGTTTTTATTTGTGTTTTAAAGTATAATTTCTGTTTGATTGTTTTAATAAGTTTGTATTGTGGATTTTTATGTAATTGTCTGTAATATTAAGTACAGGAATGGTACAGTATGTCTTAATATTAGGTTGGTCAAAGGTCAAGGTCAACAGTGAGATCGTCTGGTTAGGAAACAGATCTTAAATTAAATAGTTTGTACGAATGTTATGTTGTGTGTGTGTGTGTGTGTGTGTGTGTGTGTGTGTGTGTGTGTGTGTAGAAGAATGAATAAACAGGAAGAGAGAAATAGGGAGGTTGGATAGATGTAGGAATTGGGAAAGGAGAGAAAATTAGTAGTGGTAGGGAGGGGGTGAAGGAAGGGTGGGTGGGAGGGTGTGAGGGTGGTGAGGAGATTAGGGAGGTGGTGGGGAGGTGGTAGGGAGGGTGGTGGGAGGGTGGTGAGAGGAGGGTGGTAGGGAGGAGGTGGTGAGGAGGTGGTAGGGAGGAGGAGGGAGGGGGTGGTAGGGAGGGGGTGGTTAGGAGGAGATCAGGAGGAGCTTAGGCTAATCCACCATGGTCTAACCCTATCCAGCTTTGATCCACACCTTCCTGTTCCATCCTGACTATTCTTGGTTTCATCCACTAACCTAACCTAACCCTTCTCCACTAACTTCCCTCCACCCACTCTACCTCCACCCTCCACCCACCGCCCACCATTCCCTTCCACTACCGCCCACCGCCACCCACCACCCACCTGTAGTGTCAGATAACTCGAGCAAAGGAAGTTAAAACAATTAAGGGAATTAAAATTATTGTTGAAGAATACAGGACTCCTTCCTTCCTCTTCTTCTTCTTCTTCCTCTTCTTCTTCTTCCTCTTCTTCTTCCTCTTTCTCTTCCTCTGCTTCCTCCCCCTCTTCCTCTTCCATCCTCCATCACCTCCTCTCATCTTTCCCTTCTTCTCCTCTCCCTCCTCCACCTTCACTTCCCTCTTCCCCCCCCACCTCCTCCTTTGTCTCAGAGATGCCACGCTGCTTGGAGAAGAGGAGATAAAGAAAGAAGAAGGGAAGGGAGAATGTGAGGGAGAGGCGGAGAATGAAGAGGAGAAAGAAGGTGAAAAGGAAGAAAGAGAAAGGAGATGAAAGGAGGAGAAAGATAATGAGGAGAAGATGAAGAAAAGAATGTGGGGAAGGAGGAAGAAGAAGAGGAGGAGGAGGAGGAGGAAGAGGAGGAAGAAGAAGAAGAGAGGAGAGGAGGAGGAGGAGGAGGAACAAATATTGAAAACAGTGAAACTTTCACATAATATTGAGAGAGAGAGAGAGAGAGAGAGAGAGAGAGAGCTAAGTATATGAAACAAGAATAGAAATATTAACCCCTAAAGAGGAAATGATTCGTATATATATTCCACCATAGGAAACCATTGGGTCTCGTTAGTAGGGGGAGGGAAATGACTAAAAGTGGGGGTAAAATGAGGCACTTGAGAGGTAAATAAAGCGTGAGTGTAACGAGGTAGACACACACACGCACACACACCACACACACACACACACACACACACCCCACACACACACACACACACACACACACACACACACACACACACACACACACACACACACACACACCACACTCGTGATAAAACAGAGGACTTAGGACCCCTAAATTAGCAGGTATGTTCCAAACTTCACCTCATTGAGTTTAGCTAGACCAGTTTTTAAGTGTTGACGGTAATTATGAGAGAGGTTATTGAATTGGTGTCTGTGTGTGTGTCTTTTATATCTCTCTCTCTCTCTCTCTTCTTCTATATATATATATATATATATATATATATATATATATATATATATATATATATATATATATATATATATATATATATATATATACAATATATATATTTCATTAGCCCAATAAAGCAGGCGGACTTCTACATACAATCAACACCTTAACCCCCCAGGATTCGAAGCTGGATTTGGTAAAACGTTACTCTGACCACCTACGTGATACGGGTAGTCCTCATTAGAGGTTCACCGCGCCATAAGGTCGTTGAACAGGCTTTGTGTGAAATATAACAAAGCCTAGGACTGCTTTTAGTATCCTGGTGGTCCAGTGGTAGCGTTCCCCGGTCACAGTCATGGGCTCGTGGGCAGTGGGTTCGAATCCTGGCGGGTTGAGGTGTTGATTGTATATATATATATATATATATATATATATTTATATATATATATATATATATATATATATATATTTATATATATATATATATATATATATATATATTTATATATATATATATATATATATATATATATATATATATATATATATATATATATATATACCTTAGTGGTAATTCCGGGTATATACACTAGACAGGTGATATTAGTATGGATTTTAACAAGTTTGAAAAAAAAACTAAAATGGCCGTCACTTAAAAAAATCCAAAATGGCCGCTAGTGTTTAAGATGATTTTTTTTTGTCACTTGAGGATTTTTATAGCGTATGAATGATAGATTACTGTGTGATAGATTACTGTGTGATAGATTACTGTGTGATAGCTTACTGTGTGATAGATTACTGTATGAATGTTGATCCAGAGGAATGTTTATACAGTGAATGAGTCATGTTGTATTTACTGACTTATCTATTAAGGGATAAATCACTAATTATTAATAATGACTAAACTAATTATCACTCCCTAAAAAATAATTAGTACTTATTAGTAATTAAGAGAGACACACGTACTCTACCTGGCGCTAATTAAGAATATTATTACCGTAAAATAGAAAGTAATTAATTATGAAGAGTTCTGACACCTTAATGACACCACCTGTAGCCCGTGTCATATCTCTCTCCACCCCACTCCACTCCATACCTCTCCACTCCACTCCACTTCATACCTCTCCACTCCACCCCACTCCACTCCACTCCCTCACACTGGCCTCTCACTTGATACAAACTGCAAGACGATTCTACCACATGAAGAACGTTTCTTATCTGTCACGTTCATCCAATATTTTAAATGAACGTTGAGGCAGAATGTCCACCAGTGTTCAGCCGTCCATGGTGGTGATAACACGAATTTCAGCGACTGACGTTCTCACAGATATTCAAGAGTTTCCTTTAAGAGAGAGAGAGAGAGAGAGAGAGAGAGAGAGAGAGAGAGAGAGAGAGAGAGAGAGAGAGAGAGAGAGAGAGCCTTTTCACGTTTTATAAAAGTTATTTTATTTTTACTTTTCCCTGATAGACTAAATACTATAAATTCCTTTTGTGTTCCTCCATAAGTTTACAAGCTAATTATTCCACCTGTTAGTGTTAATTACACCTCAAACACCTGTCACCTGTTAGTGTTAATTACACCTCAAACACCTGTCACCTGTTAGTGTTAATTACACCTCAAACACCTGTCACCTGTTAGTGCTAATTACAGCTCATACACCTGTCACCTGTTATTGCTAATTACACCTCAAACACCTGTCACCTGTTAGTGCTAATTACAGCTCATACACCTGTCACCTGTTATTGCTAATTACACCTCAAACACCTGTCACCTGTTAGTGCTAATTACACCTCAAACACCTGTCACCTGTTAGTGTTAATTACACCTCAAACACCTGTCACCTGTTAGTGTTTATTACACCTCAAACACCTGTCACCTGTTAGTGCTAATTACACCTCAAACACCTGTCACCTGTTAGTGTTTATTACACCTCAAACACCTGTCACCTGTTAGTGTTAATTACACCTCAAACACCTGTCACCTGTTAGTGCTAATTACACCTCAAACACCTGTCACCTGTTAGTGTTTATTACACCTCAAACACCTGTCACCTGTTAGTGTTAATTACACCTCAAACATCTGTCACCTGTTAGTGTTTATTACACCTGAAACACCTGTCACCTGTTAGTGTTTATTACACCTGAAACACCTGTCACCTGTTAGTGCTAATTACACCAAACACTCCGTCACCTGTTAGTGCTAATTACACCTCAAACACCTGTCACCTGTTAGTGCTAGACTACACCCTCAAAACACTCTGTCACCTGTTAAAAAGCATCATAGCTCATACACCTGTCACCTGTTAGTGTTTATTACACCTCAAACACCTGTCACCTGTTAGGTGTTAATTACACCTCAAACACCTGTCACCTGTTAAAGCAATTTCACATACTCAAAACACCTCTACCTGTTAGTGCTAATTACACCTCAAACACCTGTCACCTGTTAGTGCTTTATTTACACCTCTCAAACACCTGTCACCTGTTAGTGTTAGTTACACCTCAAACACCTGGTCACCTATCCAATCATCAAGCGATCACCTCATACCTCATTCATCAACCCACCTGTGTGTGATAATTGGTTGTTAGGTTGTTTACGTGGTAGTTAAAGGTAGTTAAGGCACGGAAATACTGATATATTCATGGTATAGTGAACCTTAGTCTCAGTTATATAGTGAATTGATCTTCACTATATTGCATGTGTGTTAGTAGTGTAGACATATTGTTTAACGTACATACATACATACATACATACATACACAGGAACTGACTACACCACCTCTCTCCCTCCCTTCTCTCCCTCCCTCTCTCACTCTCTCTCTCATTCTCTCCCTTCCTTCTCTCCCTCCCTCTCTCACTCTCTCTCTCCCTCACTCACTCCATCACACACATCCCTTATCATTCATTCTCTTTATTATTCTTTTTCTTTAACTTTTTTTATTCATTAATCTGTCAGTACATTTTACTCTACAGGGAAAAAAAACATGAAAAAAATCCCTAAAAGTTAATGACTATAATCAACTTGGGAAATATAGGGAAAAAAAAGAGCAATATGTTATAATTTCCCTGATATGTTATAGGCGCTTATAGCTATATCCTATAAGCTATCTCCTGTCACCAATATATTATACTCTCGTAGTCCTATAGCTCATATATAATAGCTTTAAATAACTCTCTCCTATAAGCTCGTGAGGGAGGGTAATAAGGCCATGCTAAGAGGAGGAAATAAGGGTCAAATTGAAAGATTAGATGAGGGCTTGAAGATTCACTCAGGGGAAGGTCTTATTAAGGGATATTTGTCCATGTGATGTCAGTAAGGGGCTATCCTATGACTTGTCCCTTAGGTCGAGTGGTAAGGGGGTCCGTAGTGGCTGGTGGCCCTAGATCGTGAGGGTATGGTCCGTGGTGGCCCTAGATCTTGGGGGTATGGTCCGTGGTGGCC
>NW_024713129.1:15209865-15217428 GCF_018991925.1 Homarus americanus
AACGTCACACAACACACTCTGACCTCCTCTTCTCTATGCTGTTGCTCTGGAATCCATAGTGGGGGTTATACATACAGTCGCTTGCATTAAGACCTGGTACAGTAACTGGTGTGTTTTGTGAGATGTGGCAGATCTGTGTTTGTTTACATTATATTAAAACTCCCAGAATGGCCCTAGACAATAGTAGCCTGATTAAAGGTATTTGATAAACCTTTCACAGTGCCACATCCCATAAAATACCCCAGCCACTGTACCAGGTGTAAATGCAGTCAACTGTACATATGACTCACTGGGGGTAATACCTACATATGTGACTTTCAGACCTGCAGTTAGTACTATCGGATATAAGTTTGGGATTACTTGTAAAACTAATGGAAGGTCTTAACGCTAAATGTACGAAATTTGTTGGACAAGGCTTAAAGTAACACACATACTCACGTACACACGATATACATACACATCATCATCATCACCATAATCATCATCATCACCACATCATCATCATCATCATCATCATCATCATCATCATCACCACATCATCATCACCACATCATCATCACCACATCATCATCATCATCATCATCACCACATCATCACCACCACATCATCACATCATCACCATCGTCATCATGCAATTAGTTCACAAACACATATACTATATAAACGTACCAACACACAACTTTTTCAGCAACGTTAAGAGCCTAGTTAGTGATGAGTATAAAACAGCTTAAAGTCCTTTCAATTATAGGATTATTTTACTTTTCCCCCTCCTCCTCCTCCCCCCCCTGCCTCCGGGGCCAATGGGCAAGTTCAGAATAACGACGAAACTTAGAATCTATTTTCCTCCGTTTTCTTTTCCGGTTTTTCAAGTTTGGGTTTCAGAGAGAGAGAGAGAGGAGAGAGAGAGATGCTTGGAAGCCCGTAATAAGACTGGACTCACTATGTTCTTGGTTGGATTCAGGGCGAATTTTCTCTCACCTAATTGCCCCAAGGGAATTGCTTGTCTTTCCCCCCTCCCTCTTTCCCCCTCCTCTTCCCCCCTCCCCTCTTCCCCCTCCCCAACCACAGTTTTCCCCCAGATGGTGTAATTATTCCTCAGTGATCCAGTTAGTCAGGGAGTCAATGGCATGGCGGGGAAAAAATTGACCGCGTTTAGATATCGATTTTTTTTTATATATACGATTCAACCATTATGAAAAATCACTCTTGCTTGATAATGAGAAAAGATATAAAATTTTTCTAATCAAAGGAGAGAAGATTGAATACTTAAGATAATAGATAATAGGAGGTTAATTGACCAATACTGATGAGGAAATAGCAGATAATGAATTAGAGAAATTGTTATTGGCGTCTATAGCTTGTTAGTAGTTGGTACCATATGGTTAGGAGGAGTATATGGTGCTAGGAGACTCAGTAAACACCCTGTATAACATATGGTCTCACAACTAATATAACCAATAATTAGTTAACAGTATTTTGTCTTCCTGTAATTGGACTCAGTGCGGCTTATAACCTCCCAGTGGGAAGTCACTAGGCTTTAAAATTGATGAAACACACAAATAATGTCACCTGAGTCACTAAACAATCATACACGTATTTTAAATTCTTGTTATTTACAGTATATATCACTACAATCGTTATTATTTAGTTGTTGTAAATAATATATAATACAAGATAAATTATTGTATTTCGTTCATATTAACTATTTTTTTTGTTTAATTGCTGTGAAATGATTTTAATTCAACATCAAAGGCCATCACACCACGGTCCATCTAGCGGAGATCAGGGGGACGTCCCTATCGCCTCACCGAAGACGTCGCCGATAGATGGCAGTGATCGCCCCGTGACGTCACTGTCCTTAATTGTAAACAAACATGGCACAGCTGAGGGAACGGCTTAATTCAATTAGGGAGTTGAATTCCTGGAAGTAACCCTTGGCTCTGAGACTATCAACACGAGAGGATCAGACGAATAGAGGAGAAAAGGGTGACTAAGAATTGATTATTGGTTGAGTTTAGATAAGATAGGTAAGGTGGGTTATGGAGCTGTGGATGTAGTTAAAAGAGAGAATACTTTCCCTGTTCGACGATAGATGACAGCAGCTGTAGTGATTTTTGTAGTCTGTTTCGATTGTCTTTTGTTTTCGTCGTTACTGAGAGAAAACCGAATGAAATTTTCTTTCGATTTTGTTTTGCAATAATAGCTTTTATCTTTGGCTACAAATCTAGGTTGTTTACAAAAGGTGATGCAGTACAGTTCAATATTTTGGATGAGTAACTTACTCAAGGGACTCTGTAAACACAAACACTAAGGGACTCTGTAAACACAAACACCAAGGGACTCTGTAAACACAAACACCAAGGGACTCTGTAAACACAAACATCAAGGTACTCTGTCAACACAAACACTAAGGGACTCTGTAAACACAAACACCAAGGGACTCTGTAAACACAAACATCAAGGGACTCTGTAAACACAAACACCAAGGGACTCTGTCAACACAAACACCAAGGGACTCTGTAAACACAAACACCAAGGGACTCTGTAAACACAAACATCAAGGGACTCTAAACACAAACATCAAGGGACTCTGTAAACACAAACATCAAGGGACTCTGTAAACACAAACATCAAGGGACTCTGTAAACACAAACACCAAGGGACTCTGTAAACACAAACATCAAGGGACTCTGTAAACACAAACACTAAGGGACTCTGCAAACACAAACATCAAGGGACTCTGTCAACACAAACATCAAGGGACTCTGTAAACACAAACACCAATTGAGATAAGTTTAATGAAGAAAATTGAGTCTTCAAATTTATATAATGAAATGAGTCAAATGCCGAAGGTCTAATGGCTTTCTTTATATAAAAAAACCAAACTAATATTTAATAAAATCTCCTAAAAATTTTCAGTGACATAAAAAAAATATTCTAAACAATACTCTCTTATACGTATGTACAGCCATTATATCAGTACTTCATTATATAATATTTATCCCAACGTGAAAAACCACAACTCACAGTCTTGACAAGTTAATGAATCCGAGTCCATCTTGTTTCGAACCCAAAGCTTCAGAAAAGAGTCAATGGCAATCAACTACTGAATTAACACCCCCACGTCGAGACTACTGATGAAGAAGAAGAATGAAACCTGCTTCGAAGTTCTCGTGGGTAAGTTTTTCTAATTTAGGGGTTTCAAAGTGTCAAAAGCTTCAAAATTGAGGGTTCGAAGGGACGGATAGCGGTGGTAGTGGATGAGCGGTGGGGAGAGGGGGAGGAGGGGGGAGGGGATGGGTGGGGAGAGAGGGAGGAGGGGGGAGGGGATGAGGGGAGAGAGGGAGGAGGAGGAGGGGGATGAATGAGAGTTTTTCTTCTCAAATAACTTTCCAAGATTATGAGAAATTTGCTTGGGAAAGAAGAGAAAGAGGAAGGATGGTTGGAGAAGGTGATAAAAGGTGACAAATATGACAAATAAGCAGAGGACTTGGGGAGATATGAAGAAGGAGGAGAGGAGGAGGAGAGGCAGACGAAGGAGATGGTATTTTTTTGAAGATTAGATGCACCGAGGGAAGAGAGAGAGAGAGAGAGAGAGAGAGAAACCCCCTAACCGTCACAAACGTCACATGGCCGTCTAAAAACGTTACTTACCCGAGACAACCAACCCCCCCTACCCATCATAAACGTCACCTAGCCGTCACAAAACGTCACCTAGCCGTCACAAAACGTCACCTGGCCGTCACCCTCTCGTAACTAGGGTCAACGGTGGAGCTGGTCGACCATAACCATCTCCCGCGGACTCCAAATTATTCCCCAAGATGTGAATAAAAATTTTTAGAACCTTCTCTCCATAAGGTAATATTTTCCTTGCTATCTTCAGGTGTGTAGATATTGAGCCAGGCAGGTGTATTCGTCTGGCCAGGCAGGTATATATTACAGGTGTAGGATAGAACCAGGTGTGTTTTTTGGAGAGATTTTGAGGTTAAATAGGTAGTTGTGTGTGGGGGGGGGGAGACAGGTATGTTTTGGGGGGACAGGTGTGTATACGGGGGAGACAGGTGTGTGTGTGTGGTTAGAACATTTGGGAAAGAACAGGTGTGTCTTTGTACAGGTGTGGGATAGGACAGATGTAGGTTAGAATAGCGGAGATTAAGAATAGGTGTGTGTGTGTGTGTGTGTGTGTGTGTGTGTGTGTTCTTTTCTCTCATCTTTCTTTTATCTCTTTGTCTCTCTCACTTTCTCTCCTCTCACACCATTTCTTTATCTCTCTCTCTCTCTCCTTCACTCCTTATCCTCTTCCCTTTCTCTCCATCTCTACCCCGGGTGAGTGAGCGAATGTCCGGGAGAATCCAGTTATCAGGTACTGCGCCTCTTCCTCATTCGTAAGGTCTATTTTTGGCCACCTAACCCTATTTTCGTCTCTTTCTGTCTATGTCTTTCTCACCTTCTATGCTTCACACACCTTTCTCAACACTTCCCATGACACCAACAAGTTCTCATTCCTTCTCATTATTCTTCGGGACTTGTGTGTGTCTCTCATCCTTCTCCATGTCTTCCTACCTCTTCTCTCTGTCTCTCGCCCCTTCACCGCATCATTACCCACCCCAGCAGGTAGAGAGACAAGGTGAGAGGGAGACACTGTTCCACCTATTCCATCCCCAGGGGGCCTATGACCCTTTCCTCCTCCCTCCTCCCTTCCTCTTCTCTCCCTCCCTCCCTCCCTCTCTCTCTGTCTCCAAATAAGGTAATGATGGCCACGTCACCCACCATGGCCACCTCCCCCCACCATGGTCACCTGCCGCCCCCCTCCCCCCCATGCCTCCCACGTTAGCCACTCCGTCCCCACGATAGCCACCTGCCCCCCACGAAGGACACTCCACCACCATGGCCACCTGCCCCACCATGCCACCTGCCCCACCATGGCCACCCCTGTCTCTGATGAGGTGGCAGCACCCTTTCCCCCACACACACTAAGCCTACTGGCTCACTGATATACGACAGGTGGGAAAAAACGGTTCTTCTCCTACCCATTGGACTGAACTGTGAGATGAGAGGAGAGAGAGAGAGAGAGAGTGAGAGAGAGAGAGAGAGAGAGAGAGAGAGAGAGAGAGAGAGAGAGAGAGTATGTATGTGTTTTATGTGTATAGTTGATTATGTATGTGTGTATGAATGTGTGTGTGTGTGTGTGTTAGGTGGTGCCCCATGCACCAGGTAGCAACACAGGTGAGCCAAACAGGTAGTAAGGAGAGGGTGTCACTGTACCTACTTCACTGTACCTACTTCACTGTACCTTGATGTTTGTGACGGTTTTAACCCCATCACTAGGGCGAGGGGGGAGGGGTGGGGAGGGGAGAGACGGTAGGGAGAAGGGGGGGTAGTGGGAGGGGGAAGGAGAGGTAGGGGGGAGGGAGGGGGAAGGAAGGGAGAGAAAGGAGAGGAGGGGGAAGGAGGGGGAGAGGAGGGGAAGGGGGAAAGGTGTTAGTAGACTCTCTCCACCAATGTCTTCTTGTCCAATATTTGATTTAATTTATTCCAATATTTTTTTTTTTTTTTAGAATTTTAAGATTTATTTTTGTATCCCATTAAGTGTATGAATTAACCTCAAGAATATGTTTATGAATAAATTTGTATCATAAATAAATCGTTTTTGTTTGGTATAAATTCCATATTATTTCCTTCAGATGTTTAGAATTTCACTTAAATATTATTCCCGACAAGAACTTTAAATAAACAAGTGTTTTATCTCGTGTTTGTGTTTATGTTGGAAACTTACTTAAAACACCAGATGGTTATTGAGAACCTGTGTTTTTTTTCCGGGTTATTTGAGATTTTGGTGTTTTTTTTCCACCTCCAGGAATATATACTTTTAATGTCTGGGTTAATGGCGTGTTTTTCGTGGGTCTTAGTGCGTTTATTTTTCTCGTGAGGAGGAGGACGAGGAGGAGAAGGAAGAAGGAGAGGAGGAGGAGGAAGAAGGAGAGGAGGAGGAGGAGGAAGAAGACGAAGGAGAGGGAGGAGGAAGGAGAGGGAGGAGGAGAGGAGGAGGAGGAGGGGGAGGAAGGAGACGAAGGAGAGGAGGAGGAAGGAGAGGAGGGGGAGGAGGAGGAGGGGGGGAAGGAGAGGAAGGAGAGGAGGAGGAGGAGGAGGAGGGGAAGGAAGGAGAGGAAGGAGAGGAGGGAGGTGTGGTGTGTTGATATAGTCAGCTGGTAATATTTCCCACTAGTCAGTCACTTAGTCAACCTGTACTCTAAGCATTCAGTCTACTTGTACTCTGAGCATACACTCTGCTTGTACTCTGTTTATCTCTTTGTCTTCACTCTACTTGTACTCACGAGTGTACTCTAAACTTACACTCTCATTCTATTTTTACTCGCGAATTGTACTCTAAACCTACATTCTTGCTCTACTTGTATTCACGAATGTACTCTAAATTTCCACCCTCATTCTAGTTGTACTTATAAACGTACTCTTGACTTCCACTCATACTCATACTGTCTGTACTCTTGTACTCATTTGTACTCTAAATCGTACTCTTAAGATAATTCTATAAAAAACATCAACTCTAATATGCAGTGATTTTCATTTATTTATTTATTTATTCTGTTCATAAATTAATGACCTTGCTTTCTATATATGAGTTCTCAATAGTAATTAGTAGATCAGGTACCCAGGTGTTCATTTATTAAAAGGTAAGAAACAGGAAAAAAAATTGAATGTTTTTTTTCTTTAGTTTTTTAATTTTTTTTAGAAGAATTTTTAATTTTTTTTGTGATGTAATTTTTTTTCGATTTTTTGGTCGATTTTTATTCAAAATTTCCGGTTTTTCGTCTGTTTTTACTCATTTATTTCCTTTCGTCATTTGAGAATCTTTCCATCTCTATTTTTCATCTACAGTGAGTTTTCCTTCTTTTTTCTCTCCCTCTCTCCCTCCCTCCCTCTGCCATTTTCATTCGAGGAAATTTGCATAATGCGTAATTGCATGTCCGAATCCGCATTCATCCTCGAGGAGATCCGCACAATGCGTAATTCTCCGTAAGTAGATCGTAGCTATCGTCAATCAATGCGTTTTACAAATCAGCATTTTTCATTTCGGCCGATTCGCATAGTAAGGCCACGGTCGACTGCGTCCGATTGCCTGGGTGGGTCCTTGACTTGGTCTTAGCGGCGTGAGGGCCCTCGACAGCCACGAGTGGGGGAGGGGGAGGGATGAGGGTCAATGCCTCACTGGTTACGAATGAAGCCAGAACTCACGCACCCGGGAACGGCAGTGAGAGAGAGAGAGAGAGAGAAATAATAAAGTGAAAATAGTGTACAGGTGATGGGCAGGTAAGGTCATATGTCCTTGGAAAAAAAACTGCTATTTTTTTTTTATAAATAAACAAATAATTAACAAATATAAGACGACATGATTTTATAAATATTTAATTACACGAAAAAATAATTGAAAAAGTTTATTAGAATTAATTACTCGTTAACTAAGAGCCACGTTGATGGTGAATAATTAATTAATGTGACCTTGACCTCTGACCCACACACACATACACACACACACACACACAC